>NC_054483.1:50521798-51121798 GCF_017639515.1 Carcharodon carcharias | reverse complement strand
GTGAAGGGAAGATGTGTTTGGTGGTGGCATCATGCTGGAGTTGGCGGAAATGCAGAGAATGATCATTTGAATGCGGAGGCTGGTGGGGTGATAAGTGAGGACAAGGGGGACCCTATCATGTTCCTGGGAGGGAGGAGAAGGCGTGAGGGCAGATGCGCGGGAGATGGGCCAGACACGGTTGAGGGCCCTGTCAACGACCGTGGGTGGAAAACCTCGGTTAAGGAAGAAGGAGGACATGTCAGAGGAACTGTTTTTGAAGGTAGCATCATCGGAACAGATGCGACGGAGGCGAAGGAACTGAGAGAATGGGATGGAGTCCTTACAGGAAGCGGGGTGTGAGGAGCTGTATTCGAGGTAGCTGTGGGAATCGATGGGTTTGTAATGGATATTGGTGGACAGTCTATCACCAGAGATTGAGACAGAGAGGTCAAGGAAGGGAAGGGAAGTGTCAGAGATGGACCACGTGAAAATGATGGAGGGGTGGAGATTGGAAGCAAAATTAATAAATTTTTCCAAGTCCCGACAAGAGCATGAAGCAGCACCGAAGTAATCATCGATGTACCGGAGAAAGAGTTGTGGAAGGGGGCCGGAGTAGGACTGGAACAAGGAATGTTCCACATACCCCATAAAGAGACAGGCATAGCTGGGGCCCATGCGGGTACCCATATCCACACCTTTTATTTGGAGGAAATGAGAGGAGTTGAAGGAGAAATTGTTCAGCGTGAGAACAAGTTCAGCCAGACGGAGGAGAGTAGTGGTGGATGGGGATTGTTCGGGCCTCTGTTCGAGGAAGAAGCTAAGGGCCCTCAGACCATCCTGGTGGGGGATGGAGGTGTAGAGGGATTGGACTTCCATGGTGAAGAGGAAGCGGTTGGGGCCAGTGAACTGGAAATTGTTGATGTGACGTAAGGTGTCAGAGGAATCACGGATGTAGGTGGGAAGGGACTGGACAAGGGGAGAGAGAAGGGAGTCAAGAGAACGAGAAATGAGTTCTGTGGGGCAGGAGCAAGCTGAGACGATCAGTCTACCGGAGCAGTTCTGTTTGTGGATTTTGGGTAGGAGATAGAAGCGGGCCGTCCGAGGTTGGGCGACTATCAGGTTGGAAGCTGTGGGAGGAAGATCCCCAGAGGAGATGAGGTCAGTTACAGTTCTGGAAACAATGGCTTGATGTTCAGTGGTGGGGTCATGGTCCAGGGAGAGGTAGGAGGAAGTGTCTGCGAGTTGACGCTCAGCCTCCGCGAGATAGAGGTCAGTGCGCCAGACAACAACAGCACCACCCTTGTCAGCGGGTTTGATGATAATGTCAGGGTTGGACCTGAGAGAATGGAGTGCAGTAAGTTCAGAGAGAGACAGGTTAGAATGAGTGAGAGGAGCAGAGAAATTGAGACGACTAATGTCGTGCCGACAGTTCTCAATGAAAAGATCAAGAGAAGGTAAGAATCCAGAGGGAGGGGTCCAGGTGGAGGGAGAATATTGGAGATGGGTAAAAGGATCCGTTGAACTGGGAGAGGACTCCTGCCCAAAGAAGTGAGCCCGGAGACGAAGACGGCGGAAGAAGAGTTCAGCATCATGCCGAGCCCGAAATTCATTGAGGTGAGGGCGTAAGGGTATGAAACTAAGTCCTTTGCTGAGCCCTGAACGTTCAGCATCGAAGAGGGGAAGGTCAGGGGGTATAGTGAATACACAGCTGGGGTTGGGATTGGAAGATTGGTTGGGGACGGAGGGACGTGCAGGGGTGGAGGGACCTAGATGGGTGTTGGTGTCGATGAGTTGTTGGAACTTGCGTTCCTTAGCACTTGAGAGAAAGAGAAAAAGTTTCTTGTTGAGGCGTCGGATGAGCCGAAGAATAAAATGAAACTGGGGGCACGCACAGCTTTGAAAAAGGGTATGGCGGTGCTGCTGGAGGGAGAGGTCGAGTGTGTTCATATGGCGGTGCATGGCACTGAGTGTGAATTTCAGAATGTGACGGGAACAGCAGTCCGAGAAACGTTTTATGTCCCGGAGATACCTGTAATCCTGGGTGGGTTCGAAACATGAGGGGTGGAATTTCAGTTGAAATCCACGTGGGGTAAGTCGGAGATGGAGACAGTCACTGAGAAAGGAGATATGGCTGTGAAAGCGGGTTTTAGTAAACACCTTGTCAAACACCAGGAGGGAAATGGAAAGCAATGAAGGTGAGCAAGGCAAAAGAGAGGTACGGAAATCTTGTCGCAGAAAAGAACAGAACTTCTTCAAGGAGGTAGGCATTTCTTGAAGAGCAGTGGCAGTCAATTAAACACAGAGATAAAAACAAAAAAACTGCGGATGCTGGAAATCCAAAACAAAAACAGAATTACCTGGAAAAACTCAGCAGGTCTGGCAGCATCGGCAGAGAAGAAAAGAGTTGACGTCTCGAGTCCTCATGACCCTTCGACAGAACTTGAGTTCGAGTCCAAGAAAGATTTGAAATATAAGCTGGTTTAAGGTGTGTGGGAGGGGGTGGGGGCGGAGAGAGAGAGAGAGAGAAGTGGAGGGGATTGGTGTGGTTGTAGGGACAAACAAGCAGTGATAGAAGCAGATCATCAAAAGATGTCAACAACAATAGAACAAAAGAACACATAGGTGTTAAAGTTGGTGATATTATCTAAACGAATGTACTAATTAAGAATGGAAGGTTGGGCACTCAAGGTATAGCTCTAGTGGGGGTGGGGAGAGCATAAAAGATTTTAAAATATTTAAAAATAATGGAAATTGGTGGGAAAAGAAAAATCTATATAATTTATTGGAAAAAAAAGGTGTGGCTATGGGTACCCGCATGGGCCCCAGCTATGCCTGTCTCTTTATGGGGTATGTGGAACATTCCTTGTTCCAGTCCTACTCCGGCCCCCTTCCACAACTCTTTCTCCGGTACATCGATGATTACTTCGGTGCTGCTTCATGCTCTTGTCGGGACTTGGAAAAATTTATTAATTTTGCTTCCAATCTCCACCCCTCCATCATTTTCACGTGGTCCATCTCTGACACTTCCCTTCCCTTCCTTGACCTCTCTGTCTCAATCTCTGGTGATAGACTGTCCACCAATATCCATTACAAACCCATCGATTCCCACAGCTACCTCGACTACAGCTCCTCACACCCCGCTTCCTGTAAGGACTCCATCCCATTCTCTCAGTTCCTTCGCCTCCGTCGCATCTGTTCCGATGATGCTACCTTCAAAAACAGTTCCTCTGACATGTCCTCCTTCTTCCTTAACCGAGGTTTTCCACCCACGGTCGTTGACAGGGCCCTCAACCGTGTCTGGCCCATCTCCCGCGCATCTGCCCTCACGCCTTCTCCTCCCTCCCAGAAACATGATAGGGTCCCCCTTGTCCTCACTTATCACCCCACCAGCCTCCGCATTCAAATGATCATTGTCCGCCATTTCCGCCAACTCCAGCATGATGCCACCACCAACACCACCAAACACATCTTCCCTTCACCCCCCCCCTATCGGCATTCCGTAGGGATCGCTCCCTCTGGGACACCCTGGTCCACTCCTCCATCACCCCCTACTCCTCAACCCCCTCCTATGGCACCACCCCATGCCCATGCAAAAGATGCAACACCTGCCCCTTCACTTCCTCTCTCCTCACCGTCCAAGGGCCCAAACACTCCTTTCAAGTGAAGCAGCATTTCACTTGCATTTCCCCCAACTTAGTCTACTGCATTCGTTGCTCCCAATATGGTCTCCTCTACATTGGAGAGACCAAATGTAAACTGGGCGACCGTTTTGCAGAACACCTGTGGTCTGTCCGCAAGAATGACCCAAACCTCCCTGTCGCTTGCCATTTTAACACTCCACCCTGCTCTCTTGCCCACATGTCTGTCCTTGGCTTGCTGCATTGTTCCAGTGAAGCCCAACGCAAATTGGAGGAACAACACCTCATCTTCCGACTAGGCACTTTACAGCCTTCTGGACTGAATATTGAATTCAACAACTTTAGGTCTTGAGCTCCCTCCTCCATCCCCACCCCCTTTCTGTTTCCTCCTTCCTTTTTTTTCCAATAAATTATATAGATTTTTCTTTTCCCACCTATTTCCATTATTTTTAAATATTTTAAAATCTTTTATGCTCTCCCCACCCCCACGAGAGCTATACCTTGAGTGCCCTACCATCCATTCTTAATTAGCACATTCGTTTAGATAATATCACCAACTTTAACACCTATGTGTTCTTTTGTTCTATTGTTGTTGACATCTTTTGATGATCTGCTTCTATCACTGCTTGTTTGGCCCTACAACCACACCAACCCCTTCCCCTTCTCTCTCTCTCTCTCTCTGCACCCCCCCCCCACCCCGCCCCCGCCACACACACACCTTAAACCAGCTTATATTTCAACTCTTTCTTGGACTCGAACTCAAGTTCTGTCGAAGGGTCATGAGCACTCGAAACATTAACTCTTTTCTTCTCTGCCGATGCTGCCAGACCTGCTGAGTTTTTCCAGGTAATTCTGTTTTTGTTTTTAATCTGTACTATGTTGTGGTCACTATTGCTAAAATGCTCGCCCACCACCATCTCAGCCACCTGTCCGGCTTCATTCCCCAGAATTAGGTCCAGCAATGCACCATCCCTAATTGGACCCTCTACATATTGACCTAAAAAGTTCTCCTGTACACATTTCAAGAAATCCGCTCCATCCAAGCCCTTAACACTATGTCTATCCCAATTAATGTTGGGTAAGTTGAAATCACCAAATATAATTACCCTATTGTTATTGTTTTTACACACCTTCACAAATTGTGCACATTCTTGCTCCTCAATTTCCCACTGGCTATATGGGGGTCTATAAAAAACACCTAATAATATGGTTGCCCCTTTTTTATTCCTAAGCTCTACCCACAAAGCTTCATTCAATGCCCCCTCCAAGATATCATCTCTCCTTACTACAGTATCTGACTCCTTAACTAATAATGCAATGCCTCCTCCCCTTTTACCCCCTCCCGTCTCACCTGAAGATTCTATATTGCGGAATGTTGAGCTGCCAATCCTGCCCTTCCCTCAACCGCTTCTCAGTGATGGCTACTATATCACAACTCCACATGTCAGTCCTCACCCTTAACTCATCTGTTTTACCTGTAATACTCCTGGCATCAAAGTAGAGTAATCCAGCTTTGCCTTACTCCCTTGAAGCTTATTGCAGCTGTACTCCCTCTGACTTGATTGTTTTACTGTATTATGATGTGTCCCTATTCTGCTAACATTCTGTGTCCCCTCCTCCTGCCGAATTAGTTTAAACTCCTCCCAACAGCACTAGCAAACCCGCCCGCAAGGATGTTAGTCCCGCTCTGGTTCAGATGTAGACTGTCCCGCTTGTACAGGTCCCACCTTCCCCAGAAACAGTCCCAGTGATCCAGGAATCTAAAACCCTCCCTCCTGCACCAACTCTTAAGCCATGTATTCAACTGTGCTATTCTCCTATTTCTGAGCTCGCCAGCACGTGGCACTGGGAGTAATCCAGAGATTACAACCTGAGAGGTCTTGCTTTTTAGTCTACTGCCTAGCTCCCTGAATTCTTGATGCAAGACCTCATCTCTCTTTCTACCTATGTCATTGGTATCAACATGTTCCATGACCTCTGCCTTATCACCCTCCCCCTTCAGGATGCCCTGCAGCCGTTCAGTGACATCCCGGACCCTTTGCACCAGGGAGGCAACATACCATCCTGGAGTCACGTTGACGGCCACAGTAGCGCCTATCTGTTCCCCTGACTATAGAATCCCCTATTAGTATTGCTCTTCCTCCCTTCCTCCCCTCCTCTACAGACAGGCTGCATGTGGTGCCAGAAGCTCGGCTCTGTCTGCATCCAAAACGGAATACCGATTCCAGAGTGGGAACCCAGGGGACTCCTGAACTACCTGCCTGTTTCTCCTGGACTGCCTGGTGGTCACCCATTCCCCTCCTTCCTCAAGTCCCTTCATCTGCAGTGTGACCAGCTCTCTAAACGTGCTATCCACCATGCTCTCAGACTCACGGATGCTCCACAGTGTCCCCAGATACCGTTCCAGCTCTGAAACCTGATCTTCCAGGAACTGCAGCTGGACACACTTCCTGCACACATGCTGGTCCCAGGCATTGGAAATGCTCCCGGCTTCCCACATGGAGCACACCATGGCGGAGGCCCCCAAATCTGCTCATATAGACAAGGAATGAGATGGATGCCTTACAGATGGTGTGCCCGCACACAGCTCGCTCCAGCGGTTGTGGAGAGGCATGGGTTTCTGACAAAGGTAAGGGTGCAGTGCACAGATATGAGAGTGTCAGAGTGTGTAAATGTTGTTGTGTTGTCTCCCTGTTGTTCATTGAAAGATGATGTAGATCTCCATTGTCTCACCGCCCGTATAGCATGCAGTGACAGTGTGATAACTAATACTAATATAACGACACATCATTTTTCTCCCCTAGAATTGCCATCCAGCAAATGATTGCAGGACCCCAATGAGCCACCCTTGACGTGGAGGACACCCGTGTCACACCCCCTTTCTACACCAGGCACCAGCACAGATACCAGCATCTTGGTGGGCATTAGATCGTCGGTTACAATGTTGGTGAAGAGCGGTAAGGGCATGGCATACTTGCATGAGGAGCAGGCGGAGGCAGAGAGTGTCCAGGGTGCCAATAGTCAGAGGACTGCTGGAGACCAGGACCATGCTGAGTCTGAAGCAGATGACCAGTCTCTGGAGTCGTCCATTAAGTAGCAAATGCTGGATGTCCAGCTGGATGTGCAAGAGGATCTGCCGGAGATTCCTGAGGGTTTGCGTGCCAATTTCTCTGTCATGGAGGAGTCTTTGCAGAGCATGAGTACTGCGTTGACCCTCAGCACAAGCGTACTGCCTCCTCCAGTGAAAGAATGGCGACTCTCATGGAGAGGCAGCACCAGGAACAGAATCGGGGATTCCTGAGGTTGCGCTCAGACCTGCAAACCCTCACACAGGCAATGGCCTCTGGAGGTCATTGCCAGTGTGAGAGATAGGTGAGGCACCTCGTATCTGTGCTAGGTGCCCGTCTATCAATGGCAAGCAGAGAAGTCCATACCGACCGCATTAAGCAAACGACCCCACGTTAGCACACGAGCTTCTTGTCATCTCTGCAGAGTCCTCTCAGGGCGCTCATGATGATGGAAGCAGCTCCTCCGCCCCTCTGCCAGTGACTGTGGCATCTGATGAGGCCACGATGACTGAGGAATGCCCAGCTGTGGTGCTGGATGCTCCCTCCCAGGTGGGGCCAGCACAGGCTCCACTGGCCAGAGGACGACCACCAAGGTCATCAAGGCCAACAGGACAGTACAGTCAGCAGGCTGTCTCCAATGCCGCTGCCAGCGAGGGGTGGTCACCAAGACGGAGCACCCGCAAGGCACCGTGAGCACAAGAGGGTCTTTTCACAGGTGATCCTCTGTTCTGCCATGTTTCGTTAATTTGTTTACTGCTGTGACAATTAACACCTTATGTTCATTTTCTGTGAGTGCCAATATTATATAAATTTTGCTTTTGTGTTAATGGCCTGAGTATGCTTCACTTGTTTTGTAGGTGGAGGGTATGCCAGTATCTAATGCTGGACATGAGTGACTCTAAACTTTATTGCACAGGCACTGAATGGGCTTTGGAATAGGTCATTTCAAACATTTGGTAAGGAGGTGGCACAACTGACATGAGGTGGAAGCAGTGCCTTGGCAAACTAGCTGAAGAAGCGTTGAATCAAGGCCTCCCTGGTGTCCATGCCTCCATGAAGGTTCCAGGGTTCTGCCTCCATGACCTCACCATGTCCTTCCCCGTTCTCCTCTTCTGATCCACCTCTGGATTCATCATCTGTGGCCTGTGCAGCTGCCTCAAGATCCTCTTCCTCCAGTGAGTCGCCCCCAGGGCCAGATTGTGGAGCACATAGCATGCAATGAATATTAGTGACACCTGCTCTGGAGGGTATTGTAGTACTCCCCCTGAACGGTCGACGCATCTGAATCTCACCTTCAGCAGACCTATGGTCCTCTATATGGCTGCCCTTGTGGAGGCATGACTCCTATTATACTTCTGGTCTGGTTCTGTTCTTGGGTGCCGAAGAGGCGTCATAAGAAATCTTTTCAATGGGTAGCCCTTGTCACCCAGCAGCCATCCATCCAGTCGAGCTGGAGCCATGAACAGCCTTGGCACCTGACAGTGTCTCAGAATGTCATGGGAGCTGCCTGGGTACCTTGCACATACTTGCAGAAGCTGTGTCTTGTGGTCATACACTATCTGGACAGTTCATCGAGTGGAAGCCCTTCCTGTTGACAAAGGCATTGGCTCACCCGCTGGCATTTTGATGGCCAAATGTGTGCAGACAATTGCATTCTGGATGCAGGGGAACCTAGCAATTGCAGCAAAGCCTTTGGTTCGCTCAGCCTGGCTGGCGTCGTCCATCCGGAAATGAATAAATGACATGACCCACCTAAACAGGGCATCAGTCGCCAGCTTCATACGACTATGGACAGCTGATTGGGATACGCCACACAGATCCCCCACTAACCCCTGGAAAGAGCCGGAGGCATAGAAGTTGAGGGCCAAAGCCACTGGCATGAGGTGGCCACCCACACAGTTGGAGGTGATCTCTGGCCCAATCATCTGATATATGGAGGTCACAATCTCCCTGGAGAGGCGGAGCCTCCTTCAGCACTGACCTCGGACATGTTGAGGTAGCTGCATTGCTGCCTGTAAACCCTGGCAGTAGGGTATGGCAGTAGGTAATCTTCTGTGGCCCCTTCTGCCTTGGGCTTCTTGCTGGCCCTGCATCCCCTGTGCCTGCGCCTTTCCTCTCAGAGGTGCTCCCTTGGACGCTGCCTATGGACAAGCGGCATCCTCTCCTTTCTGCCCCTCTCTTCTTCCTCAGAGGAGGTGCCACCAGTCGAGTAGCCAATCCCTATTACCAGGGTAACAAAAAGATGTCTGGTCACTGGAAGAGTCCACATGATATAAATCCTCCAGGGGCCTTGGGGATACCAATGAGTCCTGAAATGAAGGCTAGCAATGCAAAGACTGAAACTCAAAACAGAAATAAAGCTGTCAAGTTTCACTAAGCAACCTGCAGCAAACTATCTCCTAAACTCCTCACTAATCACAATGGCAATTCTCCAGGCCCTTTTTATCCCACCCTTGGATGAGGTTTTGTTAAAATCCGGCTGCCTGCCTGCCCATTTTGCCCATGCAATGAGCGTAAAATCGCACGGGCAATGTAAAATTGTGAACAATAGGATTTTAATGGCCTTAATTGGCCTTTTAATTGTTGGCTGGTATGGCTCCGACTCCTGCGCGTGTCTGCTGACCTCTGTGTTGCTCATGTGCACGGTGACTTCGTGACACACTCCTGATGTCATTTCACACAATTTCATGTGTGTTTGGGTCAGGTGCACGCCTGACTGATCAATGTAACATCTGACCATTATCTCATTCAACATTGGAACAGGCTCAAGGGTCTAAATGGCCTATGATCCAAGATAATCCACCCGATTCAAAAATTTAATGAAAGTGGTTAAATGGGTGGATTTTCCAAGATATTTAACCTGTCATTTCTTTAACTACAAATGTGGCTGAGGGATACACACCATCAAGCAGCCAGAAATCCCCTTGTCTCTCCCCCTCTCGAAAATCCCGAAGACAGTCTGAAACAAATCAAACTTAAATTTTGTAAAATCACGCAGAAGTTTAAAATGTTACAGAAAGTATCTAATTGTACTTATGAGTTACTTGTAATAAGCAGGAAGCCAAGTAAATTAAGTTTGAAGGTGAATTTACATGAAATTGTTTACCTGGTAGTGCTCTCACCTATTAATCAGAAGATCATGGATTAGCTCCACGCCAGGATTTGGGCACATGTTCTTGGCTGACACATCATCGTGGCACTGAGAGATGCTGCACTATTGTCTTTCAGACGAGATGTTAAACTGAAGCAAAAACAGAATTACCTTGAAAAACTCAGCAGGTCTGGCAGCATCGATGGAGAAGTAAAGAGTTGATGTTTCGAGTCCTCATGACCCTTCAGCAGAACCAGTTCTTCTCTTCTTTTCTTCTCCGCCGATGCTGCCAGACCTGCTGAGTTTTTCCAGGTAATTCTGTTTTTGTTTTGGATTTCCAGCATCCGCAGTTTTTTGTTTTTATATATTTATATGTTAAACTGAAGCTCTGTCTGTCCTTTCAGGTGTTCAGTTGATCCATGGTACTATTTAAAGAAGAGCAGTGAATTCTCTAGTGTCCTGACCAACATTCTTCCCTTAATCAACACTACCAAACACCACAAAATAATTTTGTTTATGATACCTTTCTGTGCACAAATTGGCAGCTGCTTTCCTATATAACAGTGACTATACTTCAGAAGTAACTAGTTGTTTGTGAATCATTTTGAGACATCCAAAGGATGTGAAGTACAAGTACAGGTACTGGACCCTAAATCCAGGAAGCTTGGGACCGGGCATGCACCAGATTTGGGGATTTATGGATTTTGGACCCTAAGCCTAGCATGTACTTATAATACATCGAATAAAGTATTAAAAATAAAGAATAAAAGGTGTGGTAATCTGAGGTGTAATACACCTTTAAGAGAATGTGAGCAGATTGACCACGTGACTGTAAGACCCAATAGCTGTATAGCGCAGGCTACCATGTTAATGTTAATCTAGAATAGGGTCCGGTTGTGGAAGAACCCATCATGTTAGTGCTCTGTTGTCTATGTAAGTAAATAGCATGTGCTTCATTTCATATTGGTCTCTGCGTCTGCAGTATATTGTAATCGACTCGCCTGCCAACAGATAAGCGTGCAATCGGTTCGCCAACCAAGCGGCCCTGTAGTAATACATAACAAAAGGGTTTTATTTACTTGCCAAATCTCCATCCATTTTCAGTTTCCAAATGAAGACCTCATTACATCTCAACCAAAGAAGAGTCAGCATCAGAAGGAATGTTTGGGGTGGTAGCTGGTGTACAGACACAGGCTGAGGAAGTTGAAGGTTGAGGCTCCATTGTACTTCTTTTAAACATGTCCTGCAGCTTAAGTTGTTTCAAATATGTGGGCCTTTCTTTCAGGGACATCTCTTGTATTTTGGAGACCCACATCACATGCTGCTCTATAATGAAGCTCTTCTGCTCCATCCCACGAATCAATTCCTCCATAATACTTATGCACCTGTCAGTAGACACTTTTTCCTGTTCATCCAATACACCATTTCCAGCATCATTATTATCAGTCTATTTTCTTTATTCTTATTCATGACCATGTTGCATGTTTCACTGTCTGTGAGTTGGAGGTGAACTGGAACATCATTGCCAATATTCAGGCAATCCTCAACAGCTTCTTCGTCCAAAAACTTGGCTTCAGCACAAGACAAACCTTTCACATATGCCAATAAATCTTCAACCACTTTTCCCTCCTCAGACATCCAGAAATCACTAAAATTGGGTTCAATTTCATCTTCGACATTTAGGAACATGGTAGATGGCCACAGGTTGTGCCATCCATTTATCAAAATATCTTACAGTACATATCAAAATATCTTATTACATTAGCCCCAGGCCTTTGCAATTGAATTTTTTGGAATTCCTCAAATCCCAAGCCTCTGATGCAATCAAGCGAGCATTTTGCACATGAATTCAGCCTTATACCTGGTCTTTTATGCCTGGGTCCATGGGCTGGATGAGGGACCTACAATTGGGTGCAAATAAACTCTGAAAATGTTGTCTTTGATGAGGAGTTCCTCATTTGGATGTGCAGCACAATTATCAAGGAGTAACATAATTTTGTAGCTCCGGGAAGACCCACAGACTGACAATGAGCCCTGGCTTCAGGGACAAAATGGTTCTCATACCAATCAAGGAAAATTTGTCTCGTCATCCATGCATGCTTATTGACCCTGATCTCCTTGAAAGCCCTACGATTCTGGCTTTTATCAATAACAAGCAATTTACACCCGTGCGTACCTGCTGCATTGAATATCGAGTACAGTAAGCCATTCCTTAGAATCTTTCAATCCCGTTGGTGCTGACTCATCTGCTGTTCCATGGGTTTTCCTGGACACATAGCTCCAATATAATGAGGTCTTATCAGCATTGTAAACTTGCTCTGCTGTTAAAACTTCTTGCGATATTATTGTGGAAAATTCATCCAAGTATGTTTCTGCAGCTTCCTGATCAGCTGAAGCATTTTCACTGCATACTTTCAGCAGAGGTACACCATGGTATTTTTAAAATTTTTTTATACCATCCTGATGAGTATTCACATCGTGTTGTTAGACCTAGCTCTTCATGGAACACTTTCATTTGGGCCATGATAATGAAGCAATCCAACAGATATTTTTCACTCTGTTATGATGTGGGAGATCTGATTAGGGACCCGTAATGTTTTGTCTAAAATAAAGTTTGAGATTCAAGGCACTTACTAAGTGAATAAAGCCACAAGATTCCATGGGTTTTGAATAAACAAAAATAAACTTTACAAATTCAGAAAGATAAAACAACTTACAAGATCTGTCTTACACTCTAACATTCAGGGTAAGTATGAGGTATATGTGAACTAACAGGTGAACTGTGGTCAGACACACCATATGACAGATGCAAACAAATTAAGTTCCATAGATTTCTCAACAACCCAGGCAGACATTAGTCATGTTGTGAGCCAACCAATCTCACTGAAACTTTGTCTTTCCCACGAAGGTTTCCAATCTCCACGTCTGAAGATCTTGCCTTGTATTCTCTTCAAAAGTCACTCACACTCGGACATCTTCACCAATGACCAATCTCACAGGTTTCAATCTCACCTTCTGAAATTCTTTTTCCCTGGATCTCTGAGTACACTCAAGCTTCACCTTCCGTGCATAATTTCAAGTCTTCAGCTGTGCCAAGCAGAACAACACCACTCCAAAGGGATACCATTGCCCCAGTGGCCTGCAGCATGGAGTCATCGACCTTTGGGTGTCTTCCTGGATCCTCAGGGCTTCTCTCATGCCCACTTCGCTTAAAGTCTGCTTCCTGCAGCAGTTTCTTGAATTCGGAGCCTATTACTCTGCTCCTTTTTTAAAACTTCATTTAAGGGGCCTATTTCTGTCCCCCAGCTATCATCCCTTGCCTGGGACTGCCTTTTGGACCTCTCCCTGTCCCCCTCCCTTGTCTGGGACCTTCACCCTAACCCCCTCCCTGGGATACATAAAAGATAGTGGTATTCCCTTGCAGGTCATCTAACCCACATGTTTGTGTCATTATTATCTCTCTTCTCTGCGCAGGTGGGCAGGGCCAGACCTTGACCTAAAGAATATAAAACCATCAAACTGTGCATGTGCAATCATTTCCAGGCTGGAGCATACACAGAAGACCCTGAAGTTCCCAATCTCTGAAGGTAAGTATAGGTTTCTTAACAGCCTTGATGCTGCCTGATCCACTCTAATAACACTTTGTCTACATGGAGAGTTTTTGACTGATGGAGTGTTTTCCTATTGCCTATTAATTTAGACACATCACTTTCAGAATAAAATTTAAGTAACTTCTCCTTTTGCTTCTTTAAATCATAGATGGTCGATGTACCAACACCATATTCTTCACTTAATCTTTTCACAGAGGCGCCCTTCTCTAGACGCATTAGTAACTCCACTTTTTGTTCAACACTCAATGACAAATGTTTCCTCTTGGCACTCCCGCCAGCCATGGGACTTCCTCCTGGCCCTTTTGACATGAAACCAGGGCCAATAAAGACTGAAATTTAGATTTCTGGAAATTTCCAATAGCAGGACAAAAGCTCAACCCTCATCCTTTTGTAACCTCACACCTCTCATTGTGAGGGCATATTACAATCAATGAAACCAGGGCCCAACAGACAATCTGTCTTCCCAGCCTGGTCCCATAACAAAGGGAAAGCCATCAAAACTCATAAGCCCTGCCGAGGATATAATAGTCACCAATAGTTCTCAGCTAAACAATGGATTTTGACCTGAGGCATAGAAACTGCTTGTTAGCCTGCAATTGACTCATTAATGGGCAACATCACATGACTAAGTTTCCAGACTTTAGAAAATTTTAATATTATATTTTAGACTCGGCAACTGAGTCTGCTGTTTAACCTCCAGCCTGCAAACGCCAGAGCAAGGCTCCAGGCTGACCAATAGCCTGCATCAAGTCTAGGCCTCCTCAAAATCTGTTCCTTTGGAAGATTCCTGCCATCACTGGCTGAATAGACCAAGTCTCTGGATACCAACCTCATCTCGCTGCGTCACCATCAACTTTAAAGACATTCTGCAACTCCTGCTTCAGCTAGGTGAACTCTCCTGACCTGTAACTCCTCCATGAGGGAGCCATCACTGGACTCTGACTCTGGAAATCACATCAATTGGTATCTGTATTTGTGGTCCTTCTTTTCTTTTAGGTTATTCATAGTTGTAACAACTTCTCTTTAATATCTTCTCATTGTATGCTTGCGTATTTGTGTATGAAGTTGAGTCCAGCCCCTGGATTTGAATATATAAATAAACCATACTTCTGATTTAACTTCAAAGAGAGCTTGCTGCGAGTCACTTTAAAAATTGATCTCACAAACGGGAGGTTTGGGGAAATACACCACAGCCAATTTCAAAAATTAAAACACCTGTGCTAATTGACAGATGACGAGAAAACAGAGGAGTTCAGGTTTGCCTCTCTCCCCTGTCCGTAACAGCCATGTATAAAAGTGAACTGCCAGACTGGATGTGGCTGGTTACCATTTTAAAATGTTAATCACCATCGACGCATCTTCACAAGACAACTCGTATCGCCTGTTTGGTCCCTTGCACTCATTCATAAGGTACTGGGAAAGTAAAACATGTATTGTAGGGTGAAAAACTGAGGCTACTACTGATGCGAGTATAGCATGTTGTGGCTGAAAAGGTGGGGTTTGATTTATATGCTGAATCTATGCAAAAACATGATTTTTAAGGCCAGAAAAATTGGGTCATCTTATGTGTCAGGTCAACTATACTTCACAATTTATGATATTGGGTGATAAATATAATCACTAAACGGCTTCAAAGGTCATGCGTTATTTTTCATGAGCCGCCAAGTGAGTGGATGGATGGGAGAATGTTCACCCCAAACAGTAGTGACTGCAGTACCATTGTGTTTGGGTGATATACCTGCTACAGCTGTATAGCTGGAGGTATGTGGAAGCAGAGGAAGGTTGGTGTGAGGCTGGCATCATTGGAATGTATGTTAGGGTGAGGTGGGGTATTTGGATGTTAGAAGTGAGTCCTGAATGCTGTGGACTGCTGATTGCTGAGTGATTGAGCAGTGCATGAGGTTTGTGGTGTAGTGGGTAGAAGAAATCCATTCAAGATCACTCACTGACCTTGAACCCAGATGAGGTCATTGAACTGCTGGTAAGACTGCTCTCAGATGCTCAGAGTCAGACCCTGGGCATTGACTTCCCTGGCCACCTCCCCCATAACCTTGAGGTCTTCCTGCCCTCCCCCATGGAAATTTGGCCTCTCTCTTCCTTTCAATCTCCACCACTAAGGCCCCCAGCATTGTATCCGCGAGCATAGGAACCCTCTCTCTTCCCTGGTGCTTCATTTGTGCAGCTATTTGCAGTCATGTGAGTACAGTCAGTCAGCAGTAGCTTCCTTCCACTGAATGCAGTTTCCCTTTAAGAGGGATAGACTGCCCTCAAGAGCGGAAGTTTGCTGTCAGACATGTTGCTGGGTCCTTGTTGAGTGCTCAGGCAAGCAGCAGCACATGTCCTATTTGGATCAATGCTACAATCAGATAAATAAGAAGACAGCACTAAATTTGCATGCTGCCTGCCTCAACAGGAATGGGTGCGGGCAGGTTGTAAACATGACGCCTGTGCCTCAAAATGGACCTCAAAATCTTTCAGCCCTATGACATTAGTTATTTTAGGATGTTGATAAGTGTACCTGCACCTTCACCCTTATATTCTAAGCAAACCTGAACCCTTCTAGGTGGGGTAAAATGGTCAAGACTCACAATTCAGTAATCATTTAATTATTGTACTATGGATTATGTAAAACATCAATGCACTTTGTCCTTTAAACAGTACTCACATTCTCTGTTCCCTTTTACACTCTTTAATTTCAAAGATCACTTACCCTAAAAATCATGCAGAAGAATATGTTTCCACCTGTAAGTATGAATCAATTGTCAGTGTTATCTTTCTATTATAAAATGGTGCATTTAAGGACAAAGTTCAGCAACTTGCAAGAGAATTGTGAATAGATTTGATCACCCCTACAGATGGAAACATATTCCTCTCCGTGATCTCTAGAGTAAGTGATGTTTGAAATTAAAGAATGCAAAATGGAATGGGGGAAGCGGTAAAGTCACTAGATTAGCAATCCAGAGGCCTATGATAGTGGTCTGTGGACATGGGTTCAAATCCTACCACGGCAGCTGGTGAAATTTAAATTCAATTCATACACCTGGAATTAAACACCTAGTCTCAGTAATAGTGACCATAAAACCACTGTTAATTGTCATAAAAACCCATCTGATTCAATAATGCCCTTTAAGAAGAAAATCTGCTGTATTTACCTCGTCTAGCTTACATGTGACTCCAGACACACACCAATGTAGTTGATGCTGAAATGGATTCGCAAGCCACTCAGTTGTATCAAATTACTATAAGGCCTAAAAGGAGTGAAACCAGACTGACCATCCCACATTGACCTAGGTACTGGAAACGACAACAGCACATCCAGCCTGTCAATCCTGCAAAGTCCTCCTTACTGACATCTGGAGGCTTGTGCCAAAATTGGGAGAGCAGCCTCACAAATGAATCAAGAAACACCCTGACATGGTCATAATCATGGAACCATAACTTACACACAACGTCCCAGATACTACCATCTCCATCCCAGGGGATGTCTTGTCTCAGACCCACCAGAAGTGGCGGCACAGTGGTATACAGTCAGGGGGGGCGTTGCCCTGGGAGTCCTCAACATTGACTTTGGACCCCATGAAGTCTCAATGCATCAGGCCAAACATGGGCAAGGAAACCTCCTGCTGATTAGCACCACCCATACCCACCTCCCCCTCAGCTGTGAATCAATACTCCTCCATGTTGAACACCACATGGAAGAAGCACTGAGGGTGACAATGGCATAGAATATACTCTAGGTGGAGGGTTTCAAAGTCCATCACCAAGAGTGGCTCAGTATCATCACAGCTGGCTGAGTTCTAAAGGGGATGGCTGCAAGACTAAATCTTAGGCAGGTGGTGAGCGAACCAGCAAGAGGAAAAGACCTACTAGACCTTGTCCTCATCAATCTACCTGTCACAGATGCAACCGGCCATGACATAATTGGTAGGAGTGACCACCGCACAGTGCTTGTGGAGCCAAAGTCACATCCTCACATTGAGGATAGTCTCCATTGTGTTGTGTGGCACTAACACCATGGTTAAATGGGATAGATTTCGAACAGATCTAGCAACTCAAAGCTAGGCATCCATGAGGAGCTATGGACCATCAGCAACAGCATAATTGTACTCAACCACAATCTGTAACCTCATGGCCAGGCATATGCCCCATATTACCATTACCATCAACCCTGGTTTAATGAAGAGTGCAGGAGGGCATACCAGGAGCAGCACCAGGCATATCTAAAAATGAGCTATCAAACTGGTGAAGCTAAGAAGTAGGATTACTTGCATGCCAAGTAGCAGAAGCTAAGCGATTCCACAACCAGATCTCAGCTCTGCAGTCCTGCCACATCCGGTCGCGAATGGTACTGGACAAATAAACAACTCACTGGAGGAGGAGGCTTCACAAATATCCCCATCCTCAATGATGGGGGAGCCCAGCACATCAGTGCAAAAGATAAGGCTGAAGCATTTGCAACTACCTTCAGCCAGAAACGTTGACTGGATGATCCACCTCAGCCTCCTCCAGAGGTCCCCAGCATCACAGATGCCAGTCTTCAGCCAATTCAATTCACTCCACATGATATCAAGAAACAGCTGAAGGCACTGGATACTGCAAAGGTTATGGACCCTGACACCATTCCAGTAATAGTACTGAAGACTTGTGCTGGACTTGTGAAGAATTAGCTGCGCCCCCTAGACAAGCTATTCCAGTGCAACTACAACACTGGCATCTACCCGGCAATGTGGAAAATTGCCAGGAATATCCTATCCACAAAATACAGGACAAATCCAACCCGGCCAATTATCACCCTGTCACTCTGCTCTCGATCATCAGTAAGGTGATGGAAGGTGTTGTTGACAGTGCTATCAAGCAGCTCTTACTCAGCAATAACTTGCTCACTGACGCTCAGTTTGGGTTCTGATGGTCACTCGGCTCCTGACTTCGTTACAGCCTTTGTCCAAACATAGATACAAGAGATGAACTCAAGAGATGAGGTGAGAATGACTGCCCTTGACATCAAGGTAGCATTTGATCGAGTATGGTATCAAGGAGCCCTAGCAAAACTGAAGTCAATGGGAACCAGGTTGAAAACTCTCCACTGATTGGAGTCAAACCTAGCATAAAGGAAGATGGTTGTGGTTATTGTATGTCAATCATCTAAGTCCCAGGACATCGCTGCAGAAGTTCCTCAGGGTAGTGTCCTAGGCCCAATCTTCTTCAGCTGCTTCATCATTGACCTTCCCTCCATCATAAGATCAGAAGTGGGGATGTTTACTCATGATTGCACAATGTTTAGCACTATTTGTGACTCCTCAGATACTGAAGCAGTCCATGCCCAAAAAAACAGCAAGACCTGGTCAACATTCAGGCTTGGGCTGTTAAGTGGCAAGTAACATTCACATCACACATTTGCCAGGAAATGACCATCTCCAACAAGAGAGAATCCAACCATCTTCCCTTGATATTCAATGGCATTACCATCACTGAATCTCCCACTGTCAACATCCAGGGTTACCATTGACCAGAAACTGAACTGGACTAGTCATATAAATACTGTGGATACTAGAGCAGGTCAGAGGCTGGGAATTCTGCAGTGAGGAACTCACTTCCTGACTCCCCAAAGCCTGTCCACCATCTACAGGGTACAAGTCAGGAGTCCGATGGAATATTCTCCACTTGCCTGAATGAGTGCAGCTCCAACAATAATCAACCAGCTTGGCCATCCAGGCCAAAAAAGCCTGCTTGATTGATACCCCATCCACCACCTTCAACATTCACTCCGTTCACCACCCATGCACAGTGGCAGCAGTGTGTACCATCTACAAGATGCACTGCAGGAACTCACCAAGGCTCCTTCGACAGCACCTTCCAAACTCACAACCTCTACCACCTAGAAGGGCAAGGGCAGCAGGTGCATGGGAATACCAGCACCTGCAAGTTCCCCTCCAAGCCACACATCATCCTGATCTGGAACTACATCACCGTCCCCTCACTGTCGCAGGATCAAAATCCTGGAACTCCCTCTCTAACAGCACAGTGGGTTACCTGCACACATGGACTGCAGTGGTTCAAGAAGGTTGCTCATCACCACCTTCTCAAGGGTAATTAGGAATGGGCAACAAATGCTGGACTAACCAGCACACCAATATCTCATGAAAGAATAAAAATAAGTGTGCCCTTACTGCAGGACTGGCTACAGAAGTTCCAAATTTGGATGCCCTTCCTATACCCCTCATGAGAAAGTGTTTAGTCTGCACCCTTACGGATTCATAAAAAATGCCCAGCCCTCTTAAGGTAGAGTCATCCATCTTGTGCAGGTGTCCTACAACTTGTCCCAAGTCTTAAACTTCATCTTTATTATTTTAATTTTAGCAAGTTAACAGTAAAATGTACCTGGCATCTTAACATTGAATGGTGAGCATGGTTTCATTTTCTAAAGTTGCTAGTTGTAGCTTGGACTAGCCAGCTGGAATCATTCTATCCAGATGTCCTTCTCAAACCTCTGAAGGCTGGAGACCGGGATAAATTTGCAATCCAATTGGCACTCTGTGTTGTATTGTGAACATCTGAGATATTTAATATTCTTCAAAAAATAAGAAATTCTTTGTCACCAGGTTTACATAATCAGTGATCTGATAATACTAGTAATTGGAATCCATTTGTTTTCAGTCAGGTTTAGCAGAACTTAATTATCACGACACAGAAGTTTCAAATATATATTTATGCAAAAGAAAAAAAAGTTGCAAAAAGGTGCAGATTGGAAAAATAATTAGCAAAGTTTGTCTATTTGAGGACAGCTACAGCAGGGAGCTACAACCTGTGGCTGGAAGCCCTTTCCAGTTGATCATATTATGATAAAACTAAAAATAATTAAGTCAAGAAAAGTATGAGCTGTGTTTTAATGGTGGGGACTGTGGGCACTCTACCGTTTCAAATAATTATTTTAACAAAAACACATAAAGAAACCAGTTCGAATGGTATAGCTACGCAATCATTATAGGGGTTGCTAATAACAGATAATATAGTTTGAGGTATGGGTTTTAAGTTAGTGACCATTACTATTTCTAAAAAGCTGGGAAGGTAAATTATTCTGAATATGCTATTAGAGAATTTTTTGTCATGCAATTCAATAGCTAAAAAAATGTCTTCATGGTACCCACTTAGTTTAAAGCTTGTTTTAAAGATGACTACTGACAAAATTATAGTTAAAAGTCAGAAATGTGAATTGAGTTAGGTCTATCTTCATTTAAATTTTCTTTTCTATTCATACATAAATCCAATGCATGTGGTTTACTTATCACAGGTGCAAATAGTGTATTCTACCAGTTAATTAGTTAAAAACTATCGAATTTTCGTCTAGCGGCTCCCAATGGTTTTTACATCAGGCAAATTTTTCAACGGCGCTTCAGCTGAAATCCGTGGCTGAGCTGGAGGATGGAGAAGTCTTCAGGTTCGGGGAGTTTCTGCGCCTGCGCACTGATGTCCTCCCGGTTTCCATGGTGACCAGACTCGAAACTCAAGCTCCGGGTGGAAGCCATGTCCGCCAGCCGAGCGAAATCCCGGACGGCCCGTTCCCGTATCGAAACCCCGGGTACACGCAGCAGCTCGAGCCCGCCTTCCCGCAGACCATCCGACAAGGCCGTGCCACATACCCAGGCGGTAGGTGAGCAGTCGGTGGTCCCGGGGGTAGTTGGGTTGGAGAGGGTTGTACCTGCTGCTATACTTGGAGAATCTGTCCTAAAAAAAAGCCCCGCGCGGCCTCGCCCACAACACCCCCCCCACCCTCTACCCTCTTATCCCTCCTTCCCCAACCCTCTCCCACTCCCTCCCTCAATCCCCTCCGTCCCTCAACCCCCTCCCTCCGTCCCTCAACCCCCTCCCTCCCTCCGTCCCTCAACCCCTCCCTCCGTCCCTCAACCCCCTCCCTCCCTCCGTCCCTCAACCCCCTCCCTCCCTCCGTCCCTCAACCCCCTCCCTCCCTCCGTCCCTCAACCCCCTCCCTCCCTCCGTCCCTCAACCCCCTCCCTCCCTCCGTCCCTCAACCCCCTCCCTCCCTCCCTCAACCCTCCCCTCCCTCCCTCCCTCAACCACCCCTCCCTCCCTCAACCCTCCCTCAACCCCCCTCCCTCCCTCAACCCCCCTCCCTCCCTCAACCCCCTCCCTCCCTCCCTCAACCCCCTCCCTCCCTCCCTCCCTCCCTCAACCCCCTCCCTCCCCCAACCGTTCCCCTCCCCCCTAAACCCCATGTGCTACCCCCCCAAAACCCCACCTGCTCCCTCCATCCGCTCCACCCCCTCTCTCCCCCTCCCATCTCCCTCCCTCATCCATCTCCCTCCCTCATCCATCTCCCTCCCTCCCCTTTCGCCCCTCAAACCCCCCTACCCTCCTTCCTCAGTATTCAAGGTGAAATTTCATCTTAATTAAATTGCTACTGGATCTTTGAAGCAGGAAATCATCTGAGGTTTAGCTTTAGGCCGTGTTTCCTGCCAATGCTATGCATGTGAGTTGTATGTGTGGTTACTGTTTTTATAGGGGGCAACATGCAGCAGGGCACGTGCATGATGATCACCGGCCTGGAATTTCAAATATTAGGGCGCCAGCAGCAGACTCTATCGGCGTCCCACGGTTTTCTTTTTCCCATTGATTTCATTAACGTTTTTCTTGTCCTTTTTTCACATTCTTTTGGGAAGACACGTTTCTTCCAATAAACCATCTTTGCATAGCAGCATATCTCAGTGATGTGGAAGGGATGGTGTGTAGTTGAACCTGTATTCCATCATCTGCCTGCCCTGTGGGTGCTTAACTGTGCTGTGCTGGCAGAAACGAGCCCTGGAGCTGCAAATGGAATTGCGGCTGTCACCGGGTGGATCAGAAGCCTCCCCCATGGGAAGGCCATGTCCTGACTGCCTGCCAGCTGTAGGGCTCAGAAACTGGGTGAATGGCTTCCGGCTGGCACTGTGTCTCCCCGGCAAATAATGACATAGGATTCTGTGCATGAGCAGCCAGATATTGACAGCCATCTTGCCTGGCCTTGCGTCAGCAGGAGACAGTGTTAGCATTGGGGAGGGTTTAAACTAGTTTGGCAGGGGGATAGTAACCTGAGGGGATATTCAGAGTGCAGGTACAGCAAGTAATTAGGAAAGCTAATAGAATGTTATCATTTATTGTGAGGGAATTGAATACAAAAGTAGGGAGGTTATGCGTCAGTTGTACAGAGCACTAGTGAGTCCACATCTGCAGTACTGTATGCAGTATTGGTCACCTTATTTAAGGAATGATGTAAATACGTTGGAAGCAGCTTAGAGAAAGTTTACCAGACTAATACCTGTAATGGGCAGGTTGTCTTATGAGGAAAGGTTGGATAGACTAGGCTTGTATCTACTGGAGTTTAGAAGAGTAAGAGGCGACTTCATTGAAACATCCGTGAAACATCATTGTAAGATCCTGAGGAGTCTTGATGGGGTCAACGTGGAGGGAAGGTTTCCTCTTGTGGGAGAATCTAGAACTAGGGGTTATTGTTTAAAAATAAGTGGTCGCCCATTTAAAACAGAAATAAGGTGAAATTTTTTCACTCAGAGGGTCAAGAGTCTTTGGAAAGCTCTTCCTGAAAAGTTGGTGGCAGCAGAGTCTTTGAATATTTTTAAGGCAGAGGTGAATAGATTCTTGGTAAACAAGGTTATCGGCGGTAGGTGGGATGCAGATTTCAGGCTACCATCAGATCAGCCATGACCTTATTAAATGGTAGGGCAGGTTTGAGGGGCTGAATGGCCTACTCCTGCTCCTTGTTCGTATGTTCGAAACAATTGGAAGTGGGGAGTAGTGAAGTATAAGCTGATAATGAGGATATATCAGGGAGTCGTATCAAGATAGATAGAACATTTGGAGAGTTTGATAGAATTGGAATAGGCAATAGTAAGTCATTAAGTGGGGTCAGAATAAAGGGGAAAGTAAAAAAGCCAAAATCAGAGCTAATGTGCGTGTATGTCAATGAACATAGAATGGTTAATAAATTGGTGAAATGCAGGCACAGGTTGACAAATGGAATTATGATATAATTGCTATAACAGAGACCTAAAGAGGCTTAAAGAAGGACAGGTCTGGGTGTTAAATATTCCTGGGCACAAGGTGTTTAGGAGAGACTGGAAAGGAAGGAAAGGGGGGTGAGGTGGGTGGGGATTGGCAATATTGATTAAAGATGGTATTACGGTACTGGAGAGAGAGGATGTTCCAGACGAGTCAAGGACGGAATCTATCTGGCTAGAGATAAGGAATGAAAAAGGTGCAATAACATTATTGGTATAGTGTATATAGACTGAGATGAGAATAATACAAAGGGACAAGAGGGGTGAGAGTTCCTGGAATTTGTTCAAGATAATTTTCTGCAGCAGTATATTTCCACTCTAACGAGAGGACATGCACTTCTGGACCTGGTTCTGGGGAATGATTTGGCCCAAGAGGATCAAATGTCAGTGGGAGAGCTTCTAAGGGACAGTGACCATCATATCATAAGGTTTAGGTTAATCATTGAAAAGGACAGGGAACATTCCAGAGCAGGGATAATTAATTGGGGGAAAGACAACTTCAATGGGATGAGAATGCATCTGAGTCGAGTGAGTTGGAATCAAATGTTGGTAGAAAAGAAGGTGGCTGAAAAATGGGCCACCTGCCAGAAAACATATATTGCAAGCAATGTCAAGGTATATTCCCTTGAAGGGGAAAGGTAGGACAAATAAATCCAGAGCGCCCTGGATGACAAGAGAGATAGAGGTAAAGATGAAAAGGAAGAAGTGTGCATATGACAGACATCAGGTAGAAAATACAATGAAGAATTAGGCTGAATATAGAAGGAGGCATAGGAGCAGAAATTGGGCCATTCGGCCCATTGAGTCTGCTCCGCCATTCGATCATGGCCAGAGGGGATGTGAAGAAACTAATAAGAAAAGCAAGGAGAGAGCATGAAAAGAGACCCACAGCAAACATAAAAGGGAACCCCAAGGTCTTCTATAAGCACATAAGTAATATAAGTGTAGTTAAAGAAAGAATAAGGCCGATTAGGGACAGAAAAGGGGACTTACATGTGGAGGTAGGAGAAGTAGTGGAGGTGTTGAACGAGCACTTTGCATCTGTCTTTACAAAAGAATAAGATGCTACCCAGGCCAAGGTGAGAGAGAGGGTAACTGGTGCACTAGAAGAACTTACAATTGAGAGGAAGGAGGTGTTAGAAAGGCTATCTTTACTTAAAATAGATAAGGTAGCAGGACTGGTTGAGATGCATCCAAGGGTACCGAGGAAAATGGGAGTGTAAATTGCAGAGGCACTAGTGATAATCTTCCAGTCTTCCTTAGACATAGGGGAGGTGCCAGAGGACTGGAGAATTGTGAATGTTACACCCTTGTTCAAAAAGGGATGCAAGGATAAAGCTGGCAACAGCAGGCCAATCAGTTTGACCTCAGTAGTAGAGAAACTTCTGGAAACTATACTATGGGATAAAATCAATAGTCACTTAGACAAGTGCAAGTTAATTAAGGAAAGCCAGCATGGATTCATTAAAGGGAAATCATGTTTAACCAACTTGCTGACGTTTTTTGAGAAGTTAACAGAGAAGGTTGATAAGGGAAACGCTGTTGATGTGTATATAGATTTTCAAAAGGCATTTGATACAGTGCCACACAACAGACTTGTAAGCAAAATTCTAGGTCATGGTATAAAAGGGAAAGTAGGCACTTGAGTAAGAAATTAGCTGAATGACAGGAAACAGAGAGTAGTGATAAATGGTTGTTTTTCAGATTAGAGGAAGATTTGTAGTGGAGTTCCCCAGGGGTCAGTGTTGGGACCCTTGCTCTTCCTGATTTATATCAGTGACCTAGACTGTGATGTGCAGGGCATGATTTCAAAATTTGCTGATGATAGGAGTAAGGAGGTCATGTATAAGACTTGTACAAGACAATAGTTAGGCCTCATCTGGAGTACTGTGTCCATTTCTGGGTGCCATACTTGAGGAAGGATGTGAAGGCGAAGGAGAGAGTACAGAAGAGAGTCACAAGAATAATTCCACCGATAAAGAACTGTAGTTACGAGGATAGATTGGAGAGGTTGGGACTGTCTTCCTTGGAGAAAAGAAAACTGAGAGGAGACTTGATAGAGGTATTCAAGATCCTGATGGGTTTGGACAGGGTAAATAGTGAGAAACTGTTCCCACTCAAGAGAACATCAAGAACTAGAGAGCACAGATTCAAAATAACTGGCAAAAACGGTAAATGTGATGTGAGGAATTTTTTTTTCCACCCAGAGAGTGGTTGGAGTCTGGACCAAACTTTCTGAAAGGGTGGTGAAGGCAGGTTCGATCGAGGTATTCAAAAGGTAATTAGATTGCTACCTGAAAAGAGAGAATGGGCAAGGTTACAGGGATAAGGCATGGGAGTGGGACTAGGTGGAATGCTCCTTCAGAGAGCCAGCTTGATTGGCTGAATGGCTTCCTTCTGCACTTTAAAGATACTGTGATACTGTGGTTGGACAATTTCCCAGCAATCTTAAGAAACAAACAATGTGATGGTGTAAAGTAGGCATTATTGTCAACCTTTTTGCTCTTTTTCTGTATAAACATAAGTTATACACCAGCTAAGCAAATATATTGCTTATTTTTGTTTTAATTGCAACTTGACTGCTAACTTCCACCCTTCCCCTTCCCGGGCTAAGATTCTCTTTGCTTAACACTCTCTTAATCAAAGGTACATTGCATAATTACCTTTAGAATTTGCAAGTTTGTTATACATTGAGCAAGTATTTTTAAAATCCATATACTGTATAAATATGGCACCGCACGCAATTCTAATGGACAATAATTCAGCTGCAATTTTCCCACTCTTCTAAGTTCACTCATGGTATTACAAAATTATACTATATCGTACAGAACTAAATCACTAATATCAAAATTGTATATTATGATTTTGATTCAGCTGCACATTAATGTAACAAGCCCTCTCTTGACCAGTGTTTTTCCACTCAAATAACATTCATATTAAATGACTCCAGAGGCACAAATACTTTTCCCAATTTTGGATTTTGTGCCTTTGCTGTAACCATGGTACAAAGGCCTAGCCCTTGCCAGCTGTTGCTTTATGTGCAACATGAAAATTAAAAAATTACAAACAACGACAAGATTTGTTAAGTACAGCTGCTTTAATTGATAATACACTACCAGGGGGAATGTTTGGAATTTGGAAATAAGTTTTTAATGTATGAATATAAAATGAAATCACAAGGTGCCAGTCTATATTATTGCAAAGCTCCAGTGCAGAATGGAGTTTTATCCCACAAATGCCAACAGTGTTCTGACTTACCCAGTCTTCCCTGAAATTCCTCCAGCTTCTGAATTGGTTCAGCAGGAACAACACTGTGATCACAAGTGCCACAAAGCTAGAAACTGCATTTAACTCCTCGAGGACCCATGAAATTATCAAGATAAAAACACAAATTAAAGAATGAAATTGCATGTATAGGTGAAACTAAGGAACGTAAGAACATCAGAAATAGGAGAAAGCGTAGGGCATATGATCCCTCGAGACTGTTCTGCTATTCCATAATATCACGGTTAATCTTTAAAACCTACCTCTTTGCTCTTTAACAAAGCTTTGGTCATCTGAAGTAATATCTCCTCTCTGTTTAATTTTGCTTTAGAATACTGCTGTGAAGTTTTGGAAAATTTTATTACATTAAAGGCACAGTATAAATATAACTTGTTATTGCTCCAATTGAACACAACAGTCAAAATCAGCTTGCTATTCAAACAAGGAAGGGCTCGTAGAAAAATTACAGTGTACTTGCCCAAATTTTTCCTACATGGTTTAGTCAGTCACAGCACTGCCATAGAATGGCTTTCGCAATGAGTTACTATTCTTGAGTTTCTGAGTTGAGGCTCCTTTTGAGACTCAAGGTCTTGTGTAGGCTGAGGGTCATTAATCTGTGGAATTCTCTTCCCCACAGAGCAGTGGAGGCTGGGTTATTGAATTTATTCAAGGCTTGAGTTAGATAGATTTTTGATAGACAAGGGAATCAAGAGTTATGGGAGACAGACATAAGGGTGGAGTTGAGACCACAACCAGATCAGCCATGATCTTATTGAATGGCAGAGCAGTTTTGAAGGGCCCATTGGCCTATTCCTGCTCCTAAGTCCAATGTTCCTATGTTCTTTATATTTAAACTCATGAAAGCCTGCTGCTGAATTATATAGTTGGAATACACACTACAAGGGTACGAAGAGACATGCCACATTTGACAGTTGAGTGCCAATAGAGACAGTATTCCTTTCAGTTGGATTTTTTAAAAACAATATTTCAATTAAACGGGGTAATCGGGCAAAGATGAACTGCTTCCCCTTTTAATAAACTCGACATGTTGATTTCTTACTCCTAAACAGTGACAATGGCATTGGGTGGAATCTTCCATGCCTACTGGCATTGGGCAAGATCGATGGCATGATTTGACAATATGACGTGATCGGTTTCATGATGGCGGGAAACCAGCTCTTGATTGTCTGCTTAGCCTGCCAATGGCAGGCCACATTTCCCACTTTTGGGCTTCGGGAACATTATTGTAATAAGTCATTATCAGACCAGCCTGCTGGAATCATCTGTCCACATCGGCTGGAAAGCATGCCAGTGTGTTTCACAGCACATAAAAGATGTGCACTTGGTGGCCTGCACTTTGAGGGGAACATGGACGTGAGTACACAGTAACCTGCTGCGCTCGCCAGGGTTGCCTGTTGGACTTGAAGCTTCAAGGGGGTTGGAGTTAAGGGCAGTCCTCCTTTTGAGGCGATTGGTGGCGGGGTATAGTGTACAAGCCTTCTGGGTGGGGAGTAGGATGGGTGAGGGAAGTGGCCACACATCAGGGAAACCTGTATAAAATGACCATTCCTCTGCAACTGAGACAGTTCAGGCCCAGCCACAATGATATGAGTGGGGTCAGACTCCGAGCTTATCTGCCCACTCGAGCAACACAGAGGCATCAAAGTGCTCCGGACCCTTTCTCCATCCACACACCCTCTCACCACCACACACACACACACACACACACACACACACACACACCCCCCCCCCCCCCCCCCCCCCCCCCCCCCCCCCCCCCCCCGGCCCCCTAGCACAGAGTGCAAATTCATGAGCATTTTGGCAGACTGCAGAACAGTTGGACACCTGCACACGTTGTACAATCTCCTTGCTGAAGCTGGCCATGGGGTAGTCACTGCTGGAGGCGCTTACAGCTCCTTGCATTGTCAGCATCCCAGTTTGGACCAGCCTCTCCCATGGTTCAAGCCAACAGGGTAGCCATGCTTCACACTAACCTCTGGCCATCCAAGTGGTGGCCAGCAGAAGTGTTAAGGGGCCGTCACACTTAACTAGAACAGATTCCTAGTACACCCATGTTAACTACGTGTCTCTCTCTTTCCTACTTTCCTACATCAGGGTCATGGAGCCTGGTGAACTAGCTGTATGCCTGATGGCCTACAGAGGGTGAAGACAACTGAGGAGAGAGTGACTGAGGCTCCAGGCTGTGCAGAGGCAGGAGCAGCAATCTCAGGAAGGAGGAGTGGCTGGGGCTTCCGCACATGCTGCCCATGAACCACAGCCAGCCATCGCAGGCTGACGCCTTTCGTTCCTGCAGATGACCAAGAACCAGTGTCGCCGAAGACTGCACATGCCTAGTGCACTGGCCGGTCACATTTGTCAGTTGCTGCAGGATTTGGCGCCATGGGGACATGGTTGGCATCCATTCCCAGTGGCCATGAAAGTGACCACAGCGCTTAATTTCTACGCCAGTGGCTCCTTTCCAGGCTCTACAGATGATCTCTGGGATATCGCAAGCTTCCACCCACAAATGCACTCGAGGTCACGAATGTCATCTTTGCAAGGGCACACAACTTGTGCATTTCACCTGGGATCAGGACAGCCAGGATGCAAGAGCAATAGAATTCGCTCAGATCTCGGGTTTCCTACAGGTGCAGGGTGCACTCATGTGGCGTTCAGATCTCTGTTGCAACATGGTGGACTACATCAACTGCAAGGGGTTCCATTTGCTGAATGTGAACTGGTGTGTGACCACCAGAAACACATCCTGCAGTTTCCAGTGCACGATGCCTACATCCTCAGTCGGTCACAGATCCCTGGAGTCATCCGGGGTCCACAGAAGTCGCAGGGATGGCTCCTCGGGCAAGGGCTACCTGCAGAGGCTGTGGCTGATTATACCTGTGCAGCAGCCTCAGACTGCAACAGAGTGACGGTATAATGAGGTTCATGGTGCAACTCGTAACTTAGTGGAGCAGACCATTGGGATGTTGAAGATGAGGTTCTAATGCCTGGACTGGTCACCTGGACCCCTACAATACAGTCCACAGAGGGTGTTGCACATCGTCGCTTGCTGTTCCCTATACAACCTGGCGCTCCAATGGGGAGACTAGCTGGCTGAGGAGGAGGTGGAGGAGCTGCACGTCTCCTCCAATGAGGATACACCGATGGGGATGAGGAGGTCCTCTGAGGCAATGGTGACTGGGATGAGGCCCTCGCACTGGCTAGATGAGGCAGGCGCACTCAGGAGGCCCTCATAGCTGCTAGATTTGTATATGATGATGAAGACATGCAGCGAGGTGACCCCATAGATGCTCCCATCATTTCTTTGAACGTTTGACTCTAGTCTGGCTTCTGGCAGCGCGATTACCCTCTGAGATGCCCCTGTCATGGAGATGCAATGCAGGCCCTAATAGCCACTCGATCGCAGGAGGATGATGACAAAATGCAGTGAGGACACTCCATAAATCTTCACATAGCCTCTGAGAATGTCTGACTTATGTCTGGCTGAGGGCGGATCGCTTGCCCTCTGTGATCAGGGTCATATAGAAATGCAGCCATGAGACTTTAGAAGCATCTGACCTTTTGTCTGCCTTCAGCACCTGACCCCTTCAGGAGCACAGTATCACTGGTCACAGGTGCTGAAGAGATGGCGGCCATCCCCTCCTGTAGGTGCTGAGAGCACACCGAGAGAATGAGAGAACTCTTGTGGCGCCCGCCCATAACATTCTGGCAGCAATGACGAGCACCGCCAAGGTATAGACTTCAGTATTGTTTCCAGAGAGTGTAAGGCTGGACCAACACTTTGGCCAGAAGGCTGCACAAAGCACAGGGAAGAAGCCGTGGACTGAGACACTTGCCTTTATCTTGTGCAGAAAGGTTTCACATCTGAGTGACACGAACACTGCTCATCAGAACAAGAGCCATAGGCAGGAAGATATTCTTGCGACTTTATTGACAATAGTGAACAGTATGTACAAGTGATTAACACCCAGGCTGTACAACTAATTCTCCTTGACGTCCGGCTCGCAGCCAATGCCATTCAAGACCTCAGGACGGTCGTGCTCGGACAAAAAGTCATACTGGGCCTCGAGGTGGTCTTCTTTCTGAGCGTTCCCCTGTTCAGATGGAATTCCACATTGACCCCAAGCCCTGAACCCTCCCTCGGGAGCCGGTGCCCCGCAACGTGAGCCGCTTCGCTGAAATGCCCTCCGTGTCTTTTAGCACGGCATGGAGGGGTTTCCTGTACGGGCTGTTGCTGCACACCCTTCACTTCCTTTCCCTCACTCGCCGCCCGGACACATCCTGGCGTGCCTTGTTGCCATCCGGCGGCGGAGGCCCTCTACGGAGGTGTCCTCCCGCTTTCCATCGGGGACCTGGAGTGGATGGTGTTGCACACAGCAGTCCCGTACAACTGCAGAATGTCGGTTCACAGACTCCCAAGATACCTGCCTTTTTTGCGGTCTTGTGGAGTCCGTGGACCATGTCTATATTAATTGTTGTAGGCTGCACTCCCTTTTCAGTTATTTAAAAAACCCTTTATTACTGTTTTGTTTGCACTTCAGCCCTGCACTCCCGATTTACAGGCACCCAGTGCAGAGGGCGGCTGGGAAGGAGGAGGACCTCCTCATGAACCTGCTCCTGGGCCTGGTCAAATTAGCCATTAACAGGTCGAGGCAGCGGGTGATTGAGGGGGTCATCCGACCCGACTATCTGCCCCTCTTCTGCGGCTACATCCGTGGCCAGGTGTTCCTGGAGAGGGAGTATGCGGTGTCAGCTGACACCGTCGAGGTCTTCCATGCCCGGTGGGGGCTGGGGTGCTTTATCGATCCCCTTAATCACATTTTGATTTAATGTTTGCAAGTTTCCTTTAAAATTTGCCTATGGTTTTGCAGTTCCCTAATTTAGGGGCTGTGTTTGTTTTGTCCCTGATTTTTGTTAATTTAGTTTATTTGGTTGACTCCGAAAGAGTTAACAATCCTTGATTTCTGGCTCGCAGCCAATGCCATTCACACCCTTAGGATCGTCGTGCTCGGCCACAAAGTCATACTGGGCCTCCAGGTGGCGCAGGTATGTGGTGGTCTTCTGTCCGAGCGTACCCCTTTTTGGAATGAATTCCACATTGGTCCCAAGCCCCGAACCCTCCCTCGTGAGCCAGTGCCCCGCAACCTGAGTCGCCTCGTAGAAATGTCTTCTGTGTCCTATAGCAAGGAGCCGAGGAGTTTCATGTACGGACTGCTGCTGCACGCCCTTCACTTCCTTGCTCTTGCCCGCCGCCCGGACACACCCTGGCGTGCCTTGTTGCCATTTGGTGGCGGAGGTTCCCGTTGGGAGGCCCTCTGTGGAGGTGTCCTCATGCTTTCCATCGGGGACCTGGGGTGGAGGGTGTTGCACGCAGCAGTCCGGTATAACCGCAGGATGTGTTGGTTCACGGACTCCCAAGTTACCTGTCCTTTTTGCGGTCTTGTGGAGACCAAAAACTACATGTATGTAGGGTGTTGTAGGCTACACTCCCTTTTCAGTTATTTAAAGAACCTTGTACTGATGTTTTGTTTGCACTTCAGTGCAACGATCCTGATTGGGCACCATTCGCAGCTGGGTATCCTTGGAGAGGGAACACGTGTCCGCCGGCACCGTCAAGGCTTTCTGTGTTTGGTGGGCACCGGGGGAACTGGGGTGTTTTATCAACCCCCCTTTGATCACATTTTGGTTTGATGTTGTAAGTTTCCTTTGAATTTTGTCTATTATTTTTGCAGTTTCCCTTTAAGGGGCTGCCTTTTACTTTATCCCTAATTTTGTTAATTTAGCTTAATTGGTTGTGACCTGAAAGAGTTAATTCTCCTTAGTTTTCCTAACCCTGCCACTATGTCTTGGTGCTCCCTGGGTATTCACAGCGGAGGTGAAGGCAACCTGCTGACTGCGACAGCCTGTTTGTGATTACCTTGGCAGGCATCCTCTGGAGGGCCGAGACTTGGTGGGCCTTGGCCTGCTTTCGGGGTCCTGCTGTGTGGCAGTGGCACACTCCTTGGCCTGTGAAGCTGGAGCTGCTGAGGTTACAGGAAGAGAGGAGTCTAAAGAACTGGGCGCTCTCGGAGTCACCTGGATGGATGGGCCCGGACTGTGTACCGGCTGATCCTTCCCCCTAAGGGTGCCCCTTAGCTCTTTGAGGAGCAGGGTTAACTGGAGTGAGATTGAGCTGCCTGGCACCCCTCGCACGTACATGCTGTTGGAGGCCAACTATGGCATCAGTGATGGAGTTGAGCCCGCGCAGCATTGCAGGAGCGACATCCTGGACTAAGGTCGCCACAGTGGCTGCCATCCTCCCAGTGTTGACCGCGATGCGTTGGCATGCTGGCGCTATCACCTCAGCCTGAAGGCGGACGGACTCCTTCATCGTGCCTTGGAATCTGAGGAGTGCAGCGGATATTCCTTCCTCATGTTCCTAAACCTGCCTTTGCAGCTGCAGCAGCTGTGACATGACTGAGTCCAGAGGCTCGTCACCTGACTTGGACTAGGCAAAGTTCTGGCCTCCAGCAGTCCTCCAAGTGCCAGAAACCTGGGAAGTCCCTGCCTCCACTTGCTGTGGATTAGAAAGTGCGATGTGCTCCCAGATTGTGATCCCGGGGCTATTCGAAAGCTAGGTCCCACTGAGTAATGTCTCCCTGGACTGGTAGAGGTTGTGTGTGAGCACTGTAATGGGGCTTCGGGGAGGATGCCTCCAGATTCCTCTTCAGAGGTTTCTCCGGGGCTTGATTGGAAGCCCTGGTTGTGGATTCCATCGGCTGTTTGGCAGTTATGCCTGCAAAAGCAAGGAGAGATAGTTAGTGAACGGCTGTGGCCTGTGAAACAGGATATGTCACTCACAGCACGGTTATCTGGTTGAATGTTGCACTGCTGGACCCACACTTGGTAGAGCACCACCGATCTCACTGTCAGCACAGGACCAGTCCAGGTTCTAGCCGGTCAGCTGGATGGTTCTTTTTTTTTTCAACGTCTGTGAGGACCTTTATTTCAGGCATTTTGCCATCAGCCTGTGACCTCTCGCTTTTGTTGTGTGCCAGCTTGTCCTGCATGAATAGAGATCGAAAAAGTGTAAGCAGGATGCCTGCCAGGCCAGATGAAAAGTATGCTTGGCCTGTGTGGGTGGTGAATGGTCCCAAGGACAGGATGAGGACAATGATGGTAAGTGTGAGAGAGTGAGTGGTGATGTCCCTTGAACTGGCAGTGAGTGAAGGTCCTGTGGACCTGTGATGTGTTTGAGAGTGTGTGAGTTGAGAGTGATGAGAAGAATGACTTGCCCTGGCAGAACGGAGGAAATCATTCATCCTCTTGCGGCACTGGGTGGCTGTCCTCTTTTTGAAGGGTGTTGGCGCTGACCACCACTGTCATCACCTCCCAAGCTGCGTTAGCGCTGTTGCCGCCAATCCTGCAGCCAGAGTGGGGATAGAGGACATCCCGGCAGGCTAGCATGGCATCCAAAAGGTGCTCGAGGAAAGTGTCGCTGAACCTGGGGCTGCGGTTGTCTTCAGTTCCAGGGCCATGTCTTCCGTGTAGCAATGGTGGTCTGGAAGCACTGAGACGTGTGCTTGTGGCTGGACTTTAAATGTGATACCTGGAATATAAAGCTGGTCTCAGTAATGGTGACCATGATAGCTATCATTGCTTGTTGTAAAAATTCATCTGGTTCACAAATGTTCTTTAGGGAAGGAAATCTGTCATCTTTATCTGGTCTGGCCTACATGTGACTCTTAACTGTCCTCTGAAATGGCCTAGCAAGCCACTCAGTTCAAAGCAATTAAGGATAGGCAACAAATGCTGGCCGCACCTGCGATGCTCACATCCTATGAAAGAAAAAAAGTAAACTGTTAACCATAGGGTAGAATTTTTCCCCCATTGGGGGGAGGGGGGAGTTGAAGATAGGGCGCGCGGAGGCGCGCTACTGATTGGCACCCCCAATTGGGGGGCGCGCCGCCATTTCACGTGAGTGGGCCAATTAAGGCCCACCCTGTGTGACGTCTGCACGGAAGTGCTGTGCGCTCCCTGTGCAGGCGGGGGGGAGTCCCTAAACCCAAGAGTGCGCTCTTTTGCACGTGCGCATGAAGGAGCGCACTCATCTCCCTGAGGCTAAGTGCTGCACCAGAGAGATCGTCTCTACTGTTAAAAAAAAATTAAAATAGAAAAAAAAACCCTGACGTCCCCTCATGTCACATGAGTTGGGACATGTCCATAACTTTTAAAAACACTTTAATTAAATTTTTAAAAACCTACATGAAACCTCATCCTGCCCATGGATGATGTTTCATGCTTTTTCTAATTCCTGCCAGGGCTCCTGGCCTGCCCGCCAACCTTAAGGTTGGATGGGCAGGTCCATTCATTATTTAAATAACTCTGTCAATGACCTCAATTGGCCGTTGACAGGTCGGGGGGGCACACAGCTGATTTTGCTGAGCCCCCGCCTACTTGAAAATTTAAATAAAGTGCGGTGATGTCGGGAATCCACCCGATGTCACCATGCGTCATTTTACGCATTGGCGAGCGGGCCCCGCGCCCCCGCTTGCTAACAGGAAAATCCTGGCCATAATATCTGACAAGTTGTGCATATACACATCACTAGTAAACAAAGAGGGGCAGCGTGATGTATAACTTTAGTAGCTCTTTATCTTATTGCATAATATCAGAAATGTGCCTTTCAACTGCCGAAAGCTCAGTTTGAAACAGTCTTAATTGCTGTCCCTAGATGTGGGTTGTATGTATAAATATTACTTTAGTGTAGAGAGAGATTAGAGGAATTATGTAGCTCCACGGACTTTCTCCAATTGGACTTCTACATAATTCAGGCTGTTACTGTCTATGCTGTTAAGTCAACTTGATGCATGAACAATTGTCAACCGGTTCTTTTTCAGATGCCTCAAAATCAGTAACATACTAACAGCCTGACGCATCCTCAGAGCCCACCACCACCCTGCACACTGGCCGCATATTCTTGTTTCCTTCTTGCTTTATTCATGTCAAAAGGAATCTTATACAAAATTTTCTATCTCAGATTTGTGATTTTTCTAATACGTGCAAGAGTAAAACTTCATCTGACCAGTTTATGTTCGTGCACTTTGCAGATTTGACAGTATTTTCTGCACAATATATAGGGGGAGGGGGGTAAATTGAGGCTAGGATTTTCTGCTCTTGGAAACTGAACAAGTGACCTATGACTACCGTTGACATTTTTAATTATAGAAAATTAGCTGATATCAGAGTCAGTTCTTTTCTGTTATCAGAAATTTAAAGCCAGCACAGGGGCTGCCTGGGTTTTCCTTTAGCAAGGAATACCTTTACAAATTTGCCATTGCAATAGGGAATGTGCACTGTTGGTGGAACATCAGAAATTTGGGCTTGGTCACAATTTTCTCAATTTCTATTGATTAAAATTAATATTATGGGCAACACACCCACATTGACAACACATGCTGATGGGAGTGGGACACTAGAAAATTAGCCCTAAAGATGCAGTCACATAGTCATTACATGGTGCTGGTAGTTCATTTGTTTCTGACACTCTTACTGCTGACATCCAACCACAGACTTCTCATTAGCGCAAATGATTGCTTTGTTGTCGGGAGACTTCACAAATGGGAATTGTGACACCTCAGTGCTTCTCTTAATTTAAGACTAGAAATTGTTGTTGGCAATATTAGCAGTGAAATGCTGAATGCATTCATACGTTTCTTTGTTTTTTTAATGCAGTCATTAGCAGATCAGACCAAGAAATGTCATGCAAACACATTAAGTATTTATTCACTAACAGCAGTTCCTGGGCCATGTCAATACATTGTGCAAACTGCACTGCAAGATTCATCTGTAGCACAAAGCTGATAATGCATTTGTCAAGTGAATTTCAACACACAAAACAGACATCAAAGTTACAACACTGAAACAAGCTATTCTGGCTGATAAACAAAGCCTTGGTTTCACTTTTTTAAAGAAAATGAGGCAGAAATGCCATTGAAGAGTCTGTGATTTGTAAGTGCTGTCTTCAATAATTGGGTGTCTTAATAGGATTGCCAACCCTGGCTGGACATATTTGGGGAGATGACTTCTCATGACCTCATGCCTTCAACTGCCCCTTCCTTAGAGCCCTGCCATTGGTCACAAAGCCTCATCTTCCCAGGGCTTTTCAATGTCTTCTGGTTTTGACTTTTGAAAAGCTGGTCATGATAAGGATGGAAGGTAGAAGAGATTGAATGACAAAAAGGATGATGGTGCTGGTCAAAAACAGTCAGTGATGAGACGAGCAAAAGATGTGACTAGAAAAGTTGTAAATGGCAGTGGCAGAATCATTACTAAGAGTTACTGTCCAAGAACTAAAAACAAGAACTAAACAACGCCGAAGAAAGCAAGGCTGAAGATGTGATCTGAAATTGTTTTATGCATTCTTGAGTCTAAAAGGTTGTAAAATGCGTATTGGAAAGATTAGGTGCTATTCCTCAAGCTTTTGTTATGCATTGAATAATGTGGGAGGCTGAGGTCAGAGGGGAGTGGGGCGGAGAATTAAAATGATAGGTGACCGAAAGCTTGGATCACGCTTATGGACTGAAGAAAGGTGTTCTACAAAGGGGTCACCCAATCTGACTTGATCTGCCCAATGTACTGGAGGCTGCATTGTGAGTAGTGAATACAGTATGTTTACTGAATACAGGTAAATTGCTGTTTCATCTGGAATAATTGTTTTGACGCCTTGCAAAATGAGATGGGAGGAGATAAAGGGCAGGTGTTGCATTTCCTGCACTTGTATGAGAGGGTGCCATGCAAATGGCAAGAGGTGTTGGATGTGATTGTGGAGCGTACCAGGATGTCATGGAGGCAATAGTCCCTTCGGAATGCTGAAAGGGGAGGGAAGGGGAATATTGTGTTTGATAGTGGAGGATGGTCCAATGGACATGGAGGCCGCTGGAGTGAAAGATGAGGACAAAGGGAACCCAGTCATGGTTCTGAGCAAGCAGAAATGTGGGAAATATAATCAACACTGTTGAGGGACTTGTCAACCATGGTGGTGGGTAAAGAGGAATCATAAGTTGAGGAAAAAAGAAGACATATTAGAAGAACTGGTATAGAAAGTGGCATTGACAGAATGGATGTGACAGAGCTGAAGGAACTGGGAAAATGAAAGAGTCCTGAGAGGAAGCAGGGTGTGAAGAAGTGTAGTCAAGTTAGCTGTGGGAGTCAGTGGGCTTATAGTGAATATTGAACCATAGCCTATCTTCAGAAGTAGAGACCGAAAAACCAAGGGAAGGAAAGAGCCAGGGATAGATCACGTGAAGACCAGAGAAGGCCATAAATTCTTGATCAAATTCTCCAGTTCCGGGTGAGAGCAGGAAACTGCACTTATACAGTCATCAATCTACTGGAAAAAGTGGTGCAGGAGGGGACCAGTTAGAACTGATACATGGCATGTCCTACATACCCTACAAAAAGGCAAGCATATTTAGGACAATTTCCCATAATGACATCTTTTGTTTGGAAGAAATGAGTGGAATGAAGGGAAAAGTTGTTCAACATGAGAACCAGCTCAACCAGGCAGAAGAGGGTGGCTGTGGATGGGGACTGTTTGGGCCTCCGTTTAAGAAAGAAGCAGAGAGCTCTCAGACCATCCTGGTGGGGATTGGAAGTGTAGAGACATTGGATGCCTATGATTAAAAGGAGATAGGGCTGGGAAATTGGAAACTGTTAAAGTGATGGAGGACATTGGAAAAGTCATGGATAAGTTAAGAAAAGCCTGGACAAGAGAAGAAAAAAATAGGAGCCGGATGAGAAGAGATCAGTTCTATGGAACAGGAACCAGCTGTAAGTGTGGCTTGAATATTAGGAAGGAGGTAGAAGCAGGCAGTCCATGGTTGAGGGATTATGAGATTGGAGGGAAGATCTCCAGAGGAGATGAATCAGTGACATTCTTGGAAACGATGGCTTGATGTTTGGTGGTGTTACATCCTTGGCTTTAGTTATTTAGCACTGGTTATGCCCTAGCTAAAGTGTTGAGTCTAATTCTGGGCTCTACGCTTTAGGGAGGATGCCAAAGCCTTGAAGAGGGTGCAGAAAAGATTTACTAAAATAGTAAATAAGGCGAAACTGTTTGCAGTGGTAGCAGAATTGGTAACCAGAGGGCACAAATTCAAAGTGATTGTCAATAGAACCAAAGGTGGAAAGAGGAGGATTTTTTATGCACTGATCTGGAATGCATTGCATGAATGGTGGAAACAGATTCAATAATAACTTTCAAAAGTCAGTTGGCTAAATTCCTAAAGAGGATAAATTGGCAGGGATATATGGAAAAAGAGAAGGAAGTGGGGTTATTTAGCTCAGTCAAAGAGCCAGCACAGGCACAATAGTCAAGTGGCTTCCTTCTGTGTTGTTTCAGTAAGAGGCACGTGTCAGTGAGGAGAGACTTCAACCTAAGTGAGTCAGAGACCGAGTGAGAATTTGGGAATTTGGTTCAAAGTGGGAATTCACTGTGTAGGGAGAAAGAGGTGTTTTAGATAAGGTTTACTGAAATAAGTAAAGTATGTAATGTAGGGTGGGGAGGAGGTGCTTTTCCTTTTTTTTTCAGCCTCTGGTATTTGATTTTCACTTTGCAGCAGAAGGAGCAGGTAAACCAGTAACTGGTATTATTAGTATTATCAGTATTGTAAGTACTGTGTTGTTTTATCAGTATTATGAAGTTTACTGGCAGTGCCAAAAACTATTGGGAGGTGTTGGCTTTATTAATTATAATTACTTAATTAGCAAATATTGATTAATTAACACATATTGGAGATGGCAGGGCCGGAGATATACTGCGATTTGCAGAATGTGGGAGCTTCTGGATACCGATGTGATCCAGGGCAAACACATCTGCAGTAAGTGTTTGCAGCTGCAGGAACTCGGACTCCAAGTTATTGAGCTGGAGGCTGAGCTGCAGACACTGCGGCACATCAGGGAGTGGGAAATTTACCTGGACACTTTGTTCCAGGAGGTGGTCACACCCCTTAGGATAGGGTCTTCTGATTTGGTCAATGGTCAGGGACAGGAGGGTGTGACTGCAAGTGAGGCAGATAAGGGGACCCAGAGGGCAGGCGTACAGGAGCCTCTGCCCTTGCAATTGTCCAACAGGTTTGAGGTTTTTTCAGCTTGTTTGGATGAGAGTGGGGGCTGCAGGGTGGATGAGCTGACTGGCCATGATACTGTAGTACAGGAAGCCATTCAAACGGGGGTGGGGGTGGAATTACAAGGAATGCAGAGGACAGTATAGTCAGAGGGATTAACACCGTTCTCTGCAACAAAGAGCACGAGTCCAGACGGCTGTGTTGCCTGCCTGCCGCCAAGGTCCGGGACATCTGCTCGGGGCTGGTGAGGAACTTGCAATGGGAGGGGGAGGACCCAGTCATTGTGGTCACCATAGGCAGGACAAAAAAGAAGGTTCTGCTTAGTCAACATGAGGAGGTTGGCACCAGATTAAAAAGCAAAACCTCAAAGGTCGCAATATCTGGATTATTACCTGAGCCATGTACAAATTGGCATAGGACAAATTAGATTAGGGAGATGAATGTGTGGCGCAAAGACTGGTGTGGGAGAAATGGGTTCCGGTTCATGGCTCACTGGCGAAAGTGGGATCTGTACCGTTGGGACGGTCTGTACCTGAACTTTGCTGGGACTGGTGTTCTTGCAAGCCATATAATTACGGATATATAGAGGGTTTTAAACTAAGTAGTGGGGGCAATGGATCAAATTTGGGAAGATGTGGTAAATCAAAGAGTAGAGACATGGCAAAAGAGAAAGGTATTATTACAGTAAATGAAACACAGACCATGACATGAAGGGATAGAGAGTACAAATCTAACTGTAAATCAGCAGTTGAGACCAGAAGTTATTAAAAGGATAAAACGAAAGCCTCTCTATCTGAATGCAGAAGCATTCAAAACAAAACAGATGAACTGTGTGCACATGGAAATGAGTACATTTTGATAGCCATTGCAGAGACATGGCTGCAGGAGGACATGAACATTAAAGGGTATAGGACATTTAGGAACGCCAGGAAGCAAGGAAAAGGTGGAGGGGTGGTTCTGTTAGTTAAGGATGGTATTAGCACAGTTGAGTGGAGAGGCGACCAAAGTTCAGGAAACCAGGATGTGGAAATGGTTTGGGTAGAGATGAGAAATGGTAAAGGCAAGAAGTCACTTGTGCAAGCCCCCTAACGGTAACCACATGGTAGGGTGGAGCATAAAAGATGAGGACTTCAAAGAATGTTTCTGGGATAGTTTCTTAGGATAGCATGTTCTGGAACCAACCAGAGAGCAGGCTGTGCTAGACCTGGTATTATGCAACGAGATGGGATTAATTAATGATCTCATAGTGAAGACTCCCCGAGGTAGCAACTACCATAACATGGATTGAATTTTACATTCAATTTGAGGGAGAGAGGAGTGGGTCTGAGACTATGTTTTTAAACTTAAATAAGGGCAATTATGAGGGCATAAAAGCAGAGCTGGCTAAAGTGAATTGGCAAATTAGATTAAGGGTTAGGTCAACAGAGATGCAGTGGCAAACATTTAAGGGGATATTTCAGAATACACAGAATAGATACATTCCAGTGAGTAAGAAAAAGTCCAAGGGATGGACACACCATGTGTGGTTAACTGGAAAGGTTAAAGGTAGTATCAAATTTAAAGAAAAAGCATATAATTGTGCAAAGATAGGTGGAAGGTCGGAAGATTGGGCAGAATATAAGGAACAGCAAAGGATGATTAAAAGATTATTAAGGAGGGAAAAATGAGAGTACAAGAGAAAGCTAGCCAAAAATATAAAAACATATAGTAAGAGTTTCTATAAATATTTTTAAAAGAAGCTAGTGAAAAAAAGTGATCATTGGTCCAATAGAAATTGAGCCTGGAGAATTGATAATGGAAAACGAGGAGATGGCAGATGAATTGAACAGGTATTTTGCATCAGTCTTCAATATAGAAGATATAAGTAACATCCTAGAAGCAGCTATAAATCAGGAATTGGAAGGGAGGGAGGAACTCAAATTACAATCACCAGCGAAGTGGTACTGAGTAAATTGTTGGAGCTCCGGGCTGAAAAATGACAGGGTCCTGATGGACTTCATCTTAGGGTCTTGGAAGAAGTGGCTAGTGAGATAGTTGGTGCATTGCTTTTAATTTTCTGAAACCCTGAATAGGATTCTGGGAAGGTCCCATTAGATTGGAACATAGCAAATGTAACACCATTATTCAAAAAGAGAGGGAGACAGAAATTATAAAAGAAGCTACAGTAGGGCACTTGGATAAGTTCAAAGTAATCAGGCAGAGTCAATATGGTTTTGTGAAAGGGAAATCCTGTTTAACTAACTTATTGGAGTTCTTTGAGGAAGTAACATGTGCTGTGGATAAAGGGGAACTGGTGTATGGTACTGTACTTAGATTTCTAGAAGGCATTTGAAAAAGTGCCACATTAAAAATTATTGCAGAAAATAAAAGCTCATGGTATGGGGGGGGTGGTAACACTGGCATGGATAGAAGATTGACTGGCTCACAGGAGGCAGAGAGTAGCCATAAATTGGTCTTTTTCAGGTTGACTAGATGTAACGAGTGGCATGCCACAGAGCACTGCTGGGACCTCAACTGTTTATAATTTATATAAATGACTTAGAAGAAGAGATGGATGGGATGGTTGCCAAATTTGCTGATGACACAAAGATATGTAGGAAGCTAAGTTGTGAAGAGGACAAAAGGAAGCTGCAAAAAGATATAGATAAGTTGAGTGAGTGGGCAAAGATCTAGCAAGTGGAGTATCATGTGGGAAAATGTGAAATTGTCCATTTTGGCAGGAAGAATAAAAGAAAGCATATTATCTAAATGGTAAGAGATTGCAGAGCTCTGAGATGCAAAGTGCCCTGGGTGTCTTAGTGCATGAATCGCAAAAATCTAGTATGCAGTTAGAGCAAGTAATTAGGAAAGCTAATAGAATGTTCTAATTTATTGTGAGGAGAATTGAATACATAATTAAGGAGGTTATGTTTCAGTTTATACAGAGCATTGGTGAGACCATGTCTAGAGCACTGTATACACTATTGGTCATCTTATTTAAGGAAGAACATAAGTGCGTTGGAAGCAGTTCAGAGAAGGTTTATCAGACTACACCTGTTGTCTTATGAGGAAAGGTTGGACAGGCTAGACTTGTATCCGCTGGAGTTTAGAAGAGTGAGTGGCAACTTGATTGAAACATATAAGATCCTGAGGATTCTTGACAGGGTGGATGTGGAGAGGATATTTCCTGTTGCAGGAGAATCTAGAACTAGGGGCCACTGTTTAAAAATAGGGGGGTCGCCCATTTAAAACGGAGATGTGGTGAATTTTTTTCTGAGGGTGGTGAGTCTTTGGAACTCTCTTCCTGGAAAGGTGGTGGAAGCAAAGTCTTTGAATATTTTTAAGGTAGAGCAGGACAGATTCTTGGTAAGCAAGGGGGTGATAGGTTAGAGGGGGGTAGGAGGGATGCAGATTTGAGGTTACTATCAGATCAGCCATGATCTTATTAAATGGGGGAGCAGGCTCGAGGGGCTGAGTGGCCTACTCCTGTACCTGGTTCGTATTTTTCATCCTTTGATTCATCCACAGCCTGCCATGTACAATTGCAGCATTCCAAAAGATGGAGCTGTCAATTTATCAGTCAAATTTCCCAGGAGTTATGTGTGTCATGATGTAATAGTGCTCAAACACAAATGCTGAACTTTGAAGTAGGCTGAAAGCAGTCAGCAAACACCAACTGAAGAAAAAGAGCAGCATAGGTTAGTTTAAGTACCAGTAATTCAGGTAAATCTCAGACAGTAGACCTCTCTCCCCTACTTTATGTTCCCCTTCCCTATTCAGCACTGTTCCATTCCCTTTCCTGCCTCCTCCTCTTCCACACTCCTCTTCCCCCTCCCCTCTCACTCCATCCATGTTTCACCCCTCCTTTTCCCTCACTGTCCCCCTCCTTTCTCCCTGCTCCCCTCTTCTTTAACTTTCAACATTATTTCATCACTGCTAACTTTGCCATTACGCCTTTCGCACATAATCCTAATAATATTTCATCTTCGTATATTTGACTTATTCCTTCATGTTGTAATATTTATTGAATTAAACAGCCATTACTTTCATTTTTGTAGAGTCCCAAGACTATATATGCAAATAATACGGAAATCATCCTTGTAATATTGTGAAATATAAATATTTTTTTATTTTTGTGACACAGAAAAACTCTTCTGCACTGTGGTCCAGATGTGAATTAAATAACTTTGGCCAATTATCACAATGTAATTTTCAGTGACTATGTGTGTCTATATGTATGTGTGAAGCTAATCTTGTCAGCCAGATTATACAGCTCAATTTTCCACACTGGAAAATATTGTTGAAGTTTGTTTATCTTAATTTTCAATCTCTGCAGTAAAGTGGTGCTCATTTTTATTTGACCACTGTGATATACCAGTTCAGTACATGTTGAAGCAGAACAGGAAACGGTGATGTCAACAATTTTTTTTTGGTAAACTTAATAAACTCAGGGCATACACATAAAATAATTTATCATTTATTGTTACTGAATTCCTTAATATTCTATTTTGATAAGTCTGTTCTTCAAATATACCTTCTTAACCAGTAACTGTGCCTTTTCTCATTCACATTCTGTTATTAATACAGTAAACTAGAACTTATCATTGCATCTCCAATCTTGTGTACTTACTACAGTGGAAATGTGAGTGTTGCATTTTATAAATTTGCCAGTCATAACAGGAATTGTAAGAGTTACTAATATTTTGATAAGAACAAACTTAATACAGTTTGCATGCTGCTTCCACACGCAATGCAATGAGTTAGCAGAATGAGAATTTTGCAGCAGTAGCAATGGGAGAGAGCAGAGTGGTGGGTGTATTTTTGGATTGCTCTAGCAAATGGCTGGCATAGACAAGATGGGTCGTATGGTCCCCTGAGTGGTGAACGTCTATAGTTCTGTCTTGTGTCAATTGATGAGAACCTAAGCTTCCCTAATGGCTGAGTGAGTTGACTTATCATCCAGGAAGGATTTGGCGGAATCTTAGGCCTTTGTTAGCTGGGGCAGTAGTGATTGTTGTGTTGGGGTTCTACAATTAACCTTCACGACTCTTAGCTAGGAGAGAAATCATCTTGTATTTGTGCTTCTGATCACTACATTGTGATCCTTGCCTGAGGGTGAAAACACTGCTGAATTCAACCACGATTACCCCATGATTAAATAACGAGCTGACATTCTCAGCCTCAGTTTACACTTCAAGAATTGCCAGTGGGACCATGCATCAGTACTGTTTTCACGGGAGGAAGAATAAGAAAAGTTTTAGAGAGAAAAGAAAGTAATAATATGAATAGAAGAGGTATCTGACATGGACTGAGAATTCGTTGTCTTTGCCGCATAGTGAATGACTATGGTTGAATGCAAGTTACACTGTTGTTTACTATGCAGAATGAAAAGGTCTACTTGAAGGAAAGAGAAAACCCACTGGCTTGGAAATTTATTTCCTCTTCTCAAATGTCTGATCTTGTACAATTGACAGTGGATGGAGTTCAAAAGTAAGTACTGAACCTATTAAGGGTCAACTTGGAATCTTTGATCATGTTGGACTTTCATGCAAAAGTACATCCAGCTAGCAAACGTTTTCCAGAAATTGGAGATTCTGAACAGTACGTATTTCCCCAATATTGTCACCCAGCCCTCCTTGCCTCTTAACCATGTAATAATACACTTGAGTTCTTAGCCTGGTCCTTTATATAAATATGGTGTTCGGAAAAAATTAACATTTTTTTTCATTCATTCATGGGATGTGGACTTTGCTGGCTGGGCCAACATTTATTGCCAATTCTTCAGATCTGAAGAAGAGTCATATGGACTCTAAACATTATCCCTGTCTCTCTCTCCACAGATGCTGTCAGACCTGCTGAGTTTTTCCAGCATTTTTTGTTTTCCCTTCAGATTTCCAGCATTCGCAGTATTTTGCCTTTATTTATTGCCTATCCCTAGTTACCCTTGAGAATGTGGTGGAGAGCTGCCTTCTTGAACCACTGCAGTCCATGTGGTGTGGGTACACCCACAACCCACAGTGCTGTTAGGAAGAGAGTTCCAGGGTTTTGACCCAACGACAGTGAAGGAATAGCGATATATTTCCAAGTAAGGATGGTGAGTGACTTGGGGGGGATCTTCCAGTCGGTGCTATTCCCATCTATCTGCTTCCCTTGTCTTTCTAGATGGTAGTGGTTGAGGGTTTGGAAGGTGCTGTCCAAAGAGCCTTGGTGAATTCTTGCATTGCACCTTGTAGATGGTACACACTGCTGCTACTGAGCATTGGTGGTGGAGGGAGTGAATGTTTATGGATGTGGCGCCAATCAAGCGGGCTACTCTGTCCTGTACAGTGTCAAGTTCCTTGAAAGCTGAGAAAAGCAACAAGACATTGAGCGAACCTACAAGAAAACAGTTACAGAACCCCATATTGTGGGAGCTGCCCTCATCCAGGCATGTGGGGAGAGTTCCATCACACTCCTGACTTGCGCCTTGTAGATGGTGAACAGGCTTTGGGGAGTCAGGAGGTGAGTTAATCGCCGCATGATTCCTAGCTTCTGACCTGCTCTTATAGCCACAGTATTTATATGGCTAGTCCAGTTCAGTTTCTGGTCAATGGTAACCCCAGGATGTTGATAGTGGGGGATTCAGTGATGGTAATGCCGTTGAACATCAGGGAGCGATGATTGTGTTCTCCCTTGTTGGAGATGGTCATTGCTTGATACTTGTGTTGCGCGAATGTTGCTTGCCACTTGTCAATCCAAGCCTGGATGTTGTCCAGGTTCTTTTGTATTTGGACATGGACTGCTTCAGTATCTGATTCCCTGCTAATGGTGCTGAGATTGTACAGTAATCAGCGAACATCCCCACTTCTGACCTTATGATGGAAGGAAGGTCATTAATGAAGCAGCTGAAGATGGCTGGGCCCAGGACACTTCCCTGAAGAACTCCTGCAGTGATGTCGGAGCTGAGTTGACTGACCCCCAACAACCACAGCCATCTTCCTTTATGCTAGTTATGACTGCAACCAGCAAAGATTTTTTTCCCCTGATTCCCATTGACTTCAGTTTTGCTAAGACTCCTTGATGCCACACTTGGTCAAATGCGGCCTTAATGTGAAGGACAGTCACTGTCACCCCACCTCGAGTTCAGCTCTTTTATCCATGTTTGAACTAAGACTGTAATGAGGTCAGGGGCTGAGTGGCCCTGGCAGAGCCCAAACTGGGCATCAGTGAGCAGGTTATTGCTAAGCAAGTGCTGCTTGATAGCACTGTTGATGACCCTTTCTATTACTTTAGTGATGATGGAGAGCAGGCTGATTGGGCGGTAATTGGCCAGGTTGGATTAGTCCTGCTTTTTGTGTTCAGGACACACATGGGCAATTTTCCACATAGCTGGGTAGATGCCAGTGTTGTAGCTGTACTGGAACAGCTTGGCTAGGGGCATGGCAAGTTATGGAGCACAAGTCTTCAGTACTATTGCTAGAATATTGCCAGGGCCTGTAGCCTTTGCAATATCCAATGCCTTCAGCCTTTTCTTGATATCACGTGGAGTGAATCAAGTTGGCCGAAGACTGGCATCTGTGATGCTGGGGACCTCTGGAGGAAGCCGAGATGGATCATCCACTCAGCACTTCTGGCTGAAGATTGTAGCAAATGTTTCAGCCTTGTCTTTTGCATTGAGGATGGGGATATTTTGGACCTGCCACCTCCAGTGACTTGTTTAATTGCCCATCACCATTCGCGACCTGATGTGGCAGGAGAGAAGAGCTTAGATCTAATCAGTTGGTCGTGGGATTGCTTAGCTCTATCACCTGTGCTTATGCTGTTTGGCATGCAGGTATCCTGTGCTGTAGCTTCACCTGGTTAACACCCCATTTTTAGGTATGTCTGGTGCTGCTCCTGGCATGCCATCCTGCACTCTTCATTGAGCCAGGGTTGATCCTCTGGCTTGATGGTAATGGTAGAGTGGGGGATATGCTGGGCCATGAGGTTACAGATTGCATTCGAGTACAACTTAAAGAATGTCACAGGCTACAGAGCTATGGAAATAGCAGCCAAGTGGGCTTTCAGAAAATTAGAAATTTAGTTGCTTTGGTGATCAATGTGATAACAAATTTTCCACCGACATTTAAAGTATGAATGATACCCTAAATGTAGATGCCAGTTAATTAGTTAAGAGTATGGTGCTTAAAAATGTCGATGGCATGGGTTCAATCCCGTTATCAGCTGAGATGGTTCTTGGGGCCTGCCTCTTCTTGCTCCATTGTGATACGTGGCATCATTGAGCCATGATTAGCAACCCCCGGATAACGAGGGTTACATGAAGAGAGAGAACACCCTAAATCCTGGATTTGCAAACTGGAATTCAGAAAGGAATCTCAGGAGTGCTATTTAATCATATGTTTGCCTTTCCATCATAAATCTCAGAATTGTTACAGCGCATAAGGAGCCCATTCAGCCTATCATCTCTCCAGCAGCTCTCTAAATGAGCATTATGACTTAGTGCCATTTTTCTGCCTTTTTCCTGTACCCTTGCACATTGTTTCTATTCAATAATTATCGAATGCCCTCTTGAATGCTTCGATTGAGCCTGCCTCCACCACACTTCCAGGCAGTGCATTCCAGACTCAAACCACTAGCTGTGTGAAAAAGCTTTTTCTCACATCACATTTGCTTCGCTTGCAAATTGCGTTAAATCTGTTCCCTCTCAGTCTTGATCCTTTTATGAGTGGGAACAGTATCACCCTATCTACTCTATCCAGCCCCCTCATGATTTTGAACACCTCTATCAAATCTCCTCTTAGCCTTCTCCTCTCTAAGAAGAACAATCCCAACCTTTCCAATCTATCTTCATAACTGGAACCATTCTTGTAAACCTCTTCTGCACCTTCTCCAATGTGTTCACATCCTTCCTATAGTGTGGTGCCCAAAACTGACAATACTCCAGCTGAAGTCTAACTACTGTCTTATGTAAGCTCAGCATAACCTCCTTGCTCTTGTACTCTATGTCCCTATTAGTAAAGCCCAAAATACTGTATGCTTTATTAACTGCTCTCTCCACCTGTCCTGCTGTCTTCAATAATTATGCAGCTATACACCCAGGTCCCTCTGCTCCTGCACCCACTTAAGAATTGTACCCCTTATTTTATATTATCTCTCATGTTCTTCCTACTAAAATGCATCACCTCACACTTCTGTGCATTGAACTTCATCTGCCACCTATCTGCCCACTCCGAAAACTTGTTTATGTCCTTTTGAAATTCTACACTGTCATCCTCACAGTTTACAATGTTTCCAAGTTTCCGCAAACTTTGAAATTGTCTCCTGTATGTCAAGATCTAGATCATTCGTATTTATATCAGGAAAAGCAAGGGTCCCAATACTAACCCCTGGGGAGCTCCACAACAAATTTTCCTCCAGCCTGAAAAATATCCATTGACCATTACTCTCTTTCCTATTACTCAGCCAATTTTATATCCAAGTTCTACAGTCCCTTTTATTCCATGAGCTATAATTTTTCTCTCAAGTCGCTTGTATGGCACTGTATTGAATGCCTTTTCAAAGCCCATATACACTACATCAACAGCATTATCCTCATCAACCATCTCTGTTTCCGCTTCAAAAAGCTCCAGCAAGTTATTTTAGCACAATCTCACCTTTTAGAAATCCAAATTGGCACTTCCCAATCAACCCGCATTTTTCCATCTGACTACTAATCCTATCCTGAATAATTGTTTCTAGAAGCTTCCCACTTAAGTTAAACTGATTGATTGGTCTGTAATTGCTGGGCTTATGCCTACAACCTTTTTTGAACATGGGGGTTATGTTTGCAATTCTCCAGTCCTCTGGCACCTCCCCTGAGTCTAGGGAAGACTGAAAGATTATGGCCAGTGCCCCTGCAATTTCTACTCTCACTTCCTTCAATATCCTTGGATGCATCTGATCTGGTCCTGCTGCCTTGTCAACTTTAAGTACCGACAGTTTATCCAACACTTCCTCATCAATTTTGAATCCTTCTAGTGACAAGAGTTCCTCCTCTGTCACCATCATATTTACATAATCACTTACATTATTCCTATTGGTATATGTTATTAGAAAGAGGGGGCAAAAGTTTTTACTGAAAGGATAGCACTATTTTCAATTTGGAACTAGGGCTGCACTCACTGAAAATTGGAAGGTTAAGGAGAGCAAATAGAAGTATTAAGAATTATGAAAGGGTAAATGATGAAAGATGTTTTCATCTAGCTAGTGAATAGGGCTTTCAAGTCCAGGGTAGTATTGAAGGTGTAAAATGAGAGGTTCAATTTGTTTCATGCAGAATATTATTAGAATATAAAATATATGTATGTTACCTCCAAGGACCTTGAAGCCAATTCAGTCACAACATTTCACAGGAAATTGGATGAATGCACAAAGGTAATAAAGGGTGCAGCAGGAAACTGGGTCAAGTAGATCAGTGGTTTGGGACTAGCAATAATACAGGCGAAATGAAGCAAAGATGGCTGCTTCCTATGCTGAATTTATGATTTTTTTAAAAAATGAGGACAGGCAAAACTGGCCAATGGAACCTATCCTATTGTGGCATGGTGTACCTTCTGCACATTATTAAATCCCATGATGTTCTTTGCCACCATGCGGTTTCAAAATATTAGTTCAAGAAAGTTGTGCACTGCAATACCAGTGTATTGAGTTGAACGTTTCTGAAAGCAATGTTTTTGTTTGCCAGCTGTTAATTTTGATAACGTCCACTGTTTCCTTATCTCCAACCACATTGGAGTTGCTGCACTTTTTTCAAGCTACTAAGTTAATGGAGCCCAAAAATATGCTATCTAAAATTATATTGAGCAAGTGACTTTCAGTTAGAATTAGGTCTGTAGGTAGGAAGGGGGGATGGGGAACTCAGAAATCTCAGAAGCCTGTGGTTTCTGCTGAATTTAACAACAGGACCTTATTATCATTATTTGATGCTGTTTACCGCCCATCAGCTGGCCAGATTGATGAGGTTGGCTGGGATCATGGTAGTTAATTTTTAACCGTTCCCCCCCCCCCCCCACCCCCCTGCTCATTTAGCTCTCTCTTATCCATTTATGGGGGGATGTGGTTAAAAGTCACAAAAATGTATCCAACTAATTAGTCATTAGTACGGGACACCCTGACGAGGGATGAAGAGGGATTGGGGGCTGCGGGGAGGGGATGGTGGGTGGGTGTCTGAGGTTGCATCCTGAAGCTGTAAGATTTCCCAAAGAGTAAAACTACTTGTTTTCACCTTTTCTTAACTTTTTGCATTTCTTCACAACAACATATCCAAGGGCAAGGTGAAGCTAAAATCATATGCATGAAGGAAACGCCCCTCTAGAATTGGAGTAGCAATCGAGAATGAGAACAAAAGAGTAAGATTAAATTTTAACATGTTCTGGAAACTCCTTCATTTTATGTACAAGGCTATTTAGAGTGAGAGGTTTAACCACTGGCTTTAGTGTAACAATTTTCTCAAGAAATCTTCTAAATTTGGAGCACGAGTCACCTTGAAGATGAACTGGCCTTGTATTTTCTGGTATAAGAAACTGTTCCAGGAAGCCAACTGGAGCTTCGAATTATTTCTCTTGTGGTTTTGTCATATGGCAGTGTTTATGTTACTTTTTCAATTTGAGTCTAGGGTAATTATACTCCTGGATACACTATAACAGCTGTTGTTCAGATTATAAGCATACATTTGCTTCCAAAAGTAATTTATACCAAGCAAAATAATCTTCAATCATTTATTTATTAATTATGAACTATATATAAAGGTATTTGAGGATGTTCTTCAAGTTCTCTTTAACTTTGTTCTATGTTAATTGTAACTTGGTTAAAGCGTACAGGGCTCTTTTGTCTGTCTGGCCTTCAGTATTTTGTGTAAGATTTCATGGTGCAAATTAAAATCTGAAGTATAATGGGGCAATAAATATATGCCATAAAAGTTGAAATATCCTATTTGTAACAATAATGAATAAAAGCTGGATGAATATGAGTTACAGGGCAGTAAACTGTTCACTTGCTTTTACAAGTTATTAAATCTAATCCTTCATATTCTGGGGCACCACATCTTAGGAAGGACATCAGAACCTTGAGGAAGATGCAGAAGAGATTTACTAGAATGATATTAGGGAGAAGGAGTTTGTTATCTGGAGAGACTAGAGAAACTGGGATAGATCCTTAGAACAGAGAAGGTTAAGGGGAGATTTAACAGAGGTCATCAAAAATTTGAGGGATGTTGATAGAGCAGATGGGGAGAAACTGTTCCAGTGGCAGGAGGATTGGTAACTGGAGGACTCAGATTTAAAATAATTGGCACGAAAGCCAGGGGCTAAATGAGAATTTGTTTACTCGACAACCCTGGCTGATAAATCTAAAACCAAGGGACATAATCTCACGATAAGGGGTAGATCATTTTTAAGACCGAGATGAGGAGGAATTTCTTCATTCAGAGGATGGGGAATCTTTGGAATTCTGTACCCCAGAGAGCTATGGAAACTCAATCATTGAGCATGTTCAAACTGTTGTCGATTGTTGTAAAAACCCATCTGGTTCACTAATATACTTTAGGGAAGAAAATCTGTCATCCTTACCTGGTCTGGCCTACATGTGACTCCAGACCCACAGCAATGCAGTTGACTCTTAAATGTCCTCTGAAATGGCCTAGCCACTCAGTTGTAACAAACCACTACAAAGTTACAAAAAAGGAATGAAACCAGACGGACCACCCGGTGTCGACCTAGGCATCTGAAACGACAATGACAATCGCAGCCCTGTCGACACTGCAAAGTCCTCCTTACGAACATCTGGGGTCTAGTGCCAAAATTGGGAGAGCTGTCTCTCGGACGAGTCAAGCAACAGCCTGATATGGTCATTCTCATGGAATCATACCTTACCTTACAGATAATGTCCCAGACATCAACATCACCATCCCTGGGTTTGCCCTGACCCAGCAGAGGTAGCAGCACAGAGGTATACAGTTGGGAGGGAATTACCCTGGGAGTCCTCAACATCGACTCTGGACCTCATGAAGTCTCGTGGCATCAGATCAAACATCGGCAAGAAAACATCTTCTTGATTACCACATACTGCCCTCCCTCAGCTGATGAATCAGTGCTCCGCCTTGTTGAACATAACTTGGAGGAAGCACTGAGGGTGGCAAGGGCGCAGAATGTACTCTGGGTGGGGGACTTCAATGTCCATCACCAAAAGGGACTCGGTAGCACCACTACTGACCAAGATGGCCAAATCCTAAATGTCATAGCTGCTTGACTGGGCCTGCAGCAGATGGTGAGGGAACCAACAAGAGGAAAAACATACCTAACCTGATCCTCACCAAACTTGCCTGCTGTCCATGACAGTTTCGGTAGGAGTGACCACCGGACAGTTGTGGAGACAAAGTCCCACCTTCACATTGAGGATACCCTCCATTGTGTTGTGTGGCACTACCACCATGCTAAATGGGATAGATTTCGAACAGATCTAGCAACTCAAGACTTGGCATCCATGAGGCGCTGTAGGCCATCAGCAGCAGCAGCAGAATTGTACTTGAACACAATCTGTAACCTCATAGCCCAGCATATCCCCCATCAAGCCAGGGAATCAACCCTGGTTCAATGAAGAGTGCAGGAGGGCATGCCAGGAGCAGCACCAGGCATATCAAAAAATGAGGTGTCAACCTGGTGAAGCTATAACACAAGACTACTTGCATTCCAAAATGCATGAGCAGCAAGTGATATACAGAGTTGATCCACAATCAACGGATCAGATCTAAGCTCTGCAGTCCTGCCACATCCAGTCATGAATGGTGGTGGACAATTAAACAACTCACTGGAGGAGGTGGCTCCACAAATATCCCCATGTTCAGTGATGGAGGAGCCCAGCACAACAGTGCACAAGATAAGGCTGAAGCATTTGCTGCAATCTTCAGCCAGAAGTGCCGAGTTGATGATCCATCGCAGCCTCCTCCTGAGGCCCCCGGCAACACAGATGCCAGTCTTCAGCCAATTCGATTCACTCTACGTGATATCACTGGATACTGTAAAGGCTATGGGCCCTGACAATATTCCAGCAATAGTATTGAAGACTTGTGCTCCATAACTTGCCGTGCTCCTAGCCAAGCTGTTCCAGTACAGCTACAATGCTGGCATCTACCCGGCCATGTGGAAAATTGCCCAGGTATGCCCTGTGTGCAAAAAGCGGGACAAATCCAGCACAGCCAATTACTGCCCTGTCAGTCTACTCTTGATCATCAGTAAATTAATGGAAGAGGTCATCAAAGTGTTATCAAGCGACACTTGCTTAGCAATAACCTGCTCACTGATGCCCTGTTTGGGTTCCGCCAGGGCCACTCAGCTCCTGACCTCATTACAGCCTTGGTTCAAGCATGGACCAAAGAACTGAATTCGTGAGGTGAGAATGACTGCCCTTAACATCAAGGCAGGATTTGACCAAGTGTGGCATCGAGGAACCCTAGCAAAACTGAAGTCAGTGGGAGTCAGGGGGAAAACCCTCTGCAGGTTGGAGTCGTACCTAACATAAAGGAATATGGTTGTGGTTGTTGGAGGTCAGTCCTCTCAGCTCCAGGACATCACTGCAGGAGTTCCTCAGGGTAGTGTCCTCGGCCCAACCACCTTCAGCTGCTCCATCAATAACCTTCCTTCCATCATAAGGTCAGAAGTGGGGATGTTCGCTGATGATTGCACAATATTCAGCACCATTCACAACTCCTCAGATACTGAAGCAGTCCTTGTCCAAATGCAGCAAGACCTGGACAATATCCATGCTTGGGCTGACAAATGGCAAGTAACATTCATGCCACACAAGTGTCAGGCAATGACCATCTCCAACAAAAGAGAGTCCAACCATCACCCCTTGATGTTCAATGGCATTACCATCACTGAAACCCCCTCGATCAACATCTGGGGGGTTATCATTGACCAGAATCTGAACTAGACTAGCCATATAAACACTGTGGCTACAAGAACAGGTCAGAAGCTAGGAATCGTGCGATGAGTAACTTGCCTCCTGACTCCCCAAAGCCTGTTCACCATCTACAAGACACAAGTCAGGAGTGTGATGGAATATTCCCCACTTGCCTGGATGAATGTAGCTCCCACAACACCGTCCAGGGCAAAGCAGCCCATTTGATTTGCATCACATCTACAAACATTCACTCCCTCCACCATCGATGCACAGTAGCGACAGTGTGCACCATCTACAAGATGCACTGCAAGAATTCTCCAAGGCTCCTTCAACAGCACCTTCCCAAACCACGACCGCAACCACCTCGAAGGACAAGGCAGCAAATAGATGGGAACACCACCAGCTGGACATTCCCTCCAAGCCACTCACCATCCTGACTTGTAAATATATCGCTGTTCCTCCACTGTCGCTGAGTCAAAATCCTGGAACTCCCTTAACAACACCGTGGGTGTACCTACACCACATGGACTGCAGCAGTTCAAGAAGGCAGCTCACCACCACCTTCTCAGGGGCAAATAGGGATGGGCAATAAATGCTGGCCTAGCCAGCAAAGCCCACATCCTGAGAATGAATAATGACTTTTTTAAAAATTATAGATTTTTGTGGACTAAAGACATCAAGAGCTATGGAGATAGTGCGAGAAAGTGCTGTTGAGGTAGATGATCAGCCATGATGTAATTGAATGGCAGATCAGGCTCAATGGGCTGAATGGTCTACTTCTGTTCCTGAGTTGTGATCAGAAATATACTGCCTGAAGCAGTGATGGTTGCAAAATAAATTGGATAATTAGGTAAAAATGAAAAATTTGTTTTGGAGAGCAGGCACAATAAGATAAATGGCCTCCTCCTGCGCTGAATAATTCTATAATACTGTTACTTGGATTTTTTTCTTTTATCATCTATGTGTATTTAATTGGCATCGCCTGCACCACCGTAAATATTTTCGCCCTCCACCACTGATGTAATGTGTATCAACTACAAAAATATACTGCAGCATCTCGCCAAAACCTTTTTGACAACCCAAACCTGCAACCCCTATACCGCCTAGAAGGACAAGAGGTACAGGCACACGAGAGCACTACCACCTTCAAGTTCCTCGTCAATCACACCATCCTGACACCATAAATCGTTGTTCCTACATTGTCCTGGAACACCCTATTTAATTCCCTATGAGTGTACCTACACCACATGGATTGTGGCAGTTCAAGAAAGCAGCTCACCGCCGCCTTCTCAAAGGCAATTAAGGATGGGCAATAAATATTGACCTTGCCTATAAGTTCCAGTACTTATCCCTGAGCATGCCACTAACCTCATCTCAGTCTAAAAAAAAGCTGTTTACATCTACTCTGCTTTCAGTCCCTTTACCAGATTTCTATTTATGGAACCTTATTAAAATACTTTCTGAAAATCCATACCAACAACATCCATTGATCTCTGTTTATCCAAAAGTTCTGTAATTTACTCAAAGTGCAATTAATCAAGCAAGACCTGCTCCTTATGAATCCATGCTTACCATTCCTGATTAGCTCATGTCTTTCTAAGTGTTTACTAACTTTAGTCTGTATTATCAACTCCAGCAGTTTACCTAAAACCCTGCTAAAATTAATTAACACCGATTGTTTCCTGCTTCATCCTTTCTCCTTTTCCTGGTCAGGGATGCAGCAGTTTCCACCTGCTACTTCTTCAGCAGAATTCATGGGCAGAGTTTTCAGGCCCCACCAAGGTCTGGAATGGAGGCTGATGGAGATCGAAAATACTGGTGCTGGCCTGTGTGCCAGTTTCCCCAACCCCATTTCCAGTGTCGTCCATCTTAGGGAGACAAGTTCAGGAACTCGCAAGGCTGTAAGCTCCCATGAGGCAGGCAGCCAAATCGGCTCACTAAGACTTTGTTAAGGGCCATCAAAGGAAGTGGACTGGGATTTTCCACTTGTCTCCAGTTTTCAGATGCAATGGGGGAAATACAACCTCTTGGAGGCAGATGTCCAGTGGCAGGCTGGAGGGCCAACATTCCAGGCAAGCCTACAGACCCTGCCTGCTTGGTATGGGTGCAGTCAAAGACTGCCCTGTAGAGAGATTTCTTCTACCACCACAGATAGCAGTGGCCTGGTTGTCTTTTCTATTTTTTATTTAAATTTTTTAGAAAGTTGCTGAGAGGGCACCTACATATTGAAGCACCCTCTCAATTACTTACCCTTCGCAGTAGCCTGTTGCTCCTGTCGAGCTGGAAAGCTTTTGCTTGACCCTCCAGCTGAACAGGGAACCTGTCTCTATGCCAATTAAAGGGGCGTCCTGGTCAAAATAACAGGTCAGTGACTCTTTCACTCTGAGGACTGGTTTGAAATCTAGAAACAGATCTGACTCCTGCTTCCTGCCTCCAAAGTGAAAATTCAGCCCTGTACTTTCAAGAAACTTCAGAAAAGTCTGGTCAGTGCCTTTGCCATAATGGAACCTCCTTTTGAATATCTCTCTAATGGTGCTTCTTCTACATTCTAGTTGGATATTCTTAGTTTTACTTTCCCCTTTCAATGTAGAAACTGAGGGGAAATATTTATTAAGACCATAAGACATAGGAGCAGAAATTAGGCCATTCGGCCCATTGAGTCTGCTCCGCCATTCAATCATGGCTGATAAGTTTCTCAACCCCATTCTCCCGCCTTTTCCCCGTAAACTTTGATCCCCTTATCAATCAAGAACCTATCTATCTCGGTCTTAAATACACTCAATGACCTGGCCTCCACAGCCTTCTGTGGCAATGAATTCCATAGATTCACCACTCTCTGGCTAAAGAAGTTTCTCCTCATCTCTGTTCTAAAAGGTCTTCTCTTTACTCTGAGGCTGTGCCCTTTTGGGTCCTAGTCTCTCCTACTAATGGAAACATCTTCCCCATGTCCACTCTATCCAGGCCTTTCAGTATTTTGTAAGTTTCAATCAGATCCCCCCTCATCCTTCTAAACTCCATCGAGTATAGACCCAGAGTCCTCAAACGTTCCTCATATGTTAAGCTTTTCATTCCTGGGATCGTTCTCGTCAACCTCCTCTGGACCCTCTCCAGGGCCAGAACATCCTTCCTGAGATACAGGGCCCAAAATTGCTCACAATATTCTAAATGTGGTCTGACCAGAGCCTTATAAAGCCTCAGCAGCACATCCCTGCTTTTATATTCTAGTCCTCTCGAAATAAATGCCAACATTGCATTTGCCTTCCTAACTACCGACTCAACCTGCAAGTTAACCTTAAGAGAATCCTGGACTAGGACTCCCAAGTCCCTTTGCACTCCAGATTTCTAAATTCTCTCCCCATTTAGAAAATAGTCTATGCCTCTATTCTTCCTATCAAAGTGCATGACCTCACACTTCCCCACGTTGTATTCCATCTGCCACTTCTTTGCCCATTCTCCTAACCTGTCTAAATCCTTCTGCAGCCTCCCCGCCTCCTCAATACTACCTGTCCCTCCACCTATCTTTGTATCATCTGCAAACTTAGCCAGGATGCCCTCAGTTCCATCATCTAGATCATTAATGTATAAAGTGAAAAGCATCTCAACATCAAGCATATCATTTTTAATTGGCCTCAACTTTTCTTTGACAATCGTTTTTCTGTATTTATAAAAGTCTTTTTCTTTCCCTTTGCTCACTGAGAATTGTTTCAAAAACACTTCCTCCTTGCTTCGTAATCTCTCTACTTTCCTTCTACTCTTCTGATTATTTCTCAAGTTTCCTTATGTATTACTGCCCTAAATTTATCATATGCTATTTTTATATTTTTGCTCTTTTTTTTATTGATAGGACCCCAGTATTTAGCACTTAGCTACTAGTTAGAATGTATTTATTATGTACTTTATTTATCTCTCCTTTATCTATCACATCATTTCTTGTTGGTTGTTTGTGTTGGGGAAAAAAATGACAGATCAGTCAATCTGGGATAGGTTGCCTTTCATCCAATTAAAATGAGCAAATTTCCAGCTTTATCTTTGACTGCTCTTTTTCTTTATTGAAGTTTACTGTGAACCCAAGTAGGTTTTAGTCACTATTTCCCAAGTGTTCTCCTAACTTTTAAATCATTTGCTTATTACCTAAAATCAGATCTGGTATTGCAGTCTTCCTAGTTGAACATGCAACAATACCGATTTAAGGAAACAATGCCTTTCATGAAACACTCCCTGCTTTGACCGCAGATATTGTCTTATTCGGTAATACCTTAGGATTGTTAATTCCCTGAATTTTATTCCAACCAAAAGAAATAATTTCACATTTCTCTACGTTCTGTTGCATCTGCCACGTGTCCACCCATTGGGGAGGGCAAACAAAGCGAAGGAATACTCAATGAACGGGATGTTATTGAGAGGGCTTGAGGAAGTGAGAGACCTTGGAGTGCATGTCCACAGGCCCTTGGAGGTGGCAGGACAGGTGAACAAGGTGGTCAAGAAAGCATATGGAATGCTCTCCTTTAATGGGCGAAGTATTGAGTACAAAAGCAGGGATTTAATGCTGAAGCTGTAGTAAACATAGTTAGGCCACAGCTGGAATTTTGTGTACAGTTCAAGTCACCACATTACAGGAAGGACATTTATTGCTCTGGAGAGAGTGCAGAGGAAATTTACAAGAATGTTGCCAGGACTTGAAAATTGCAGCTATGAGGAGAGATTGGATAAGCTAGTGTTGTTTTCCTTAGAACAGAGGAGGCTGAGGGGCTGATCTAATTGAGGTCTACAAAATTATGAGGGGCCTAGATAGGGTAGACAGGAAAAACTTGTTTCCCCTAGCTGAGGGGTCAATTACCAGGGGACATAGATTTAATGTGAGGGGACATGAGGAAAAACTTTTTCATCTAGAGAGTGGTGGGCATCTGGAATTTACTGCCTAAGTTGCTGGTTGAGGCTGAAACTCTCAACTCGCTTAAAGGGTACCTGGATCTGCATCTGAAGTGCTGTAACCTGCAAGACTACAGACCAGCTGCTGGAAAGTGAAATTAAATGAGCAACTAGTTTCTTTTTTCTCTTTTTGGCTGGTGAGACACGATGGGCTGAATGGCCCCTTTCTGCACTGTAACTTTTCTATGGTTTTATTCTCCAGCCTGCCCCTTTCCTCTTGAAGTCAATCACTATACTCACTGTTCACTATACTTCCAAGTTTTGTCTTGTTTGCCAATTTTGAATTTTACCCTTGGATACCAAGTCTAACTCAAGTCTAACTCAAGTCTAAGCCAAGAAAAGCAATGGCTCTTGTACCAACCGCAGGGGAAACTACCAACCCCAGGGGAAACTCCACTGTATACCTTCCTCCAATCCATAAAACAACCATTTAGCAACGCTCTCTGTTTCCTTACTCAGCTAACTTTGTATCCATGTTGCCACATTTCCTTTTGTTCCATGGGCTGTAACTTTTCTGAAACCCTATGTAACAATTTGTCAAACACCTTTTGGACGTCTATATAAACCGAGTCCATATACACCTATTTGCATCAATGACATTGCCATTATCAAACAATCATGTTAGATCAACACGATTTTTCTTTAACAAGTTTGTGCTGGCTTTACTTAATTAATCCATATTTGTCCAACTGACAATTTTGTTTCTAAAAGCTTTCCTACTACTAAGGTTAACTGACTGACCTGTAGTTGCTGGATTTATCCTTGCATCCTTTTTTTGAACAAGAATATGACATTTGCAATTCTTTAGTCCTCTGGAACCACTTATGTAGCTAAGGACAATTGGAAGATTGTAGCCATTATGTTGCAATTTCTACCTTGGTTTCCCACAGTGTCTTTGGAAGCATCCTATCCAGTCCTGGTGATTTATCAACTTAAAAGTACAGACAGCCTTTCTAATGCCTCCTCTTCATCAATTTTTAAGCACATCTAGTATCTCAGCTCTCTCCTCTTTCACAATGTCTTAGCATTCTCTTTCTTAGTAAAGACAGATGCAAAATATTCATTTAGTACCTCAATCATGCCCTCTGCTTCCAATTGTAGGTCTCCTTTCTGGTCCCTAATCAGCCCCACCCCTCCTCTTACCACTGTTTTACTACTTATATGCTGATAGATTTATGAATTCCCTTTTATGTCAGCTGCCATTCTGTTCTCATACTCTGTTTTTGCTCCTTTAATTTTCTTCTTCACTTCCCTATGAATTTTCTGTATTTAGCCTGATTCTCACTTGTATTAACAACCTAACATGTGTCATAACCCTCTTATCCTGTTTCATCTTACTGTCTTTGTCATTTGGGAGTTCTGGCTTTGATTGCCCTACCTTTCCCCCCTCATACCCAAGCTTCCATCTCTTTATAGCAGCCCATTATTCCATTAAAGAGATTACAAAAGTACTTTATCTCTCATACTTTGTGGGTATTGGTAATGTCAATTCTACTATATTTAAATAATTTAATATATACAACTTTTAGAATTTTGTATTACCTTTGTATGACAAAATTTCATTGATTAGTACTGAATATTTTTTGTTTTTGGTTCCACATTTGTCAATTCTCTCACCTCTGAGTCAGAAGGTGAGTTCAGGCCCACCCCAGAGATTTAGGTTCATATTCCTAAGGGAATATCTACTAGTCAAGGTACTGTTTTTCAGACAAGGGGTTAGACCAAGGCCTCATCTGTACTCTCCGACAGATGTAAAGATCCATGGCACTTTATGAAGAAGAGCGAGGGAGTTCTCCCAGAGGCCTGGCCCAACATTGATCCCTCATCAAACACCCCCAAAATAGATTAGAAATAAAAACAGAAAATACCAGAAATACTCAGGTAAGGCAACATCTGTGAAGAGAAACAGAGGTAACGTTCAGATCGATGACCTTTCAGCAGCTTCACAACCTGATATATCAACTCTGTTTCACTCCAGAGGTGCTGTTTGACCTACTGAGTATACACAGCATTTTCTGTTTTTATTTCAGAATTAGCTGCTGTGTTTTCCTACATTACAACAGTGACTACACTTCAAAAGTACTTGGTTAACTGCAAAGCACTTTGGACTGACCTGAAGTTATGAAAGGCACTAAATAAATGTACACTTTTTTTGCTTGTTTTTTTTTCACTCAATTCAAAACCATAGTTATGGAACTGTATTTTTTTCACATAACAAAGTCTTCATCCAAACAAATGTATTCCCAACATCACTACACTTTATTCAATTGCATTTAATTCCAATGAATTGTACTTTAAAGATGTATGTTACCTGTGAAATTGTTTCCTGTAGAATGTTGTTTTAATGTATTGTAATCTCCCTATTTGTCTATTCATTAAAGAACATTGGCAGAAATTCTACATCTCAAGCACTACCAGAATTGCATGAAAGAAGGCATCCTCTTAGATTATTATGTTTCTGGGTTTTGGTGGGCAAAAGAGCAGAATTTTACAATGCTGCAAACATCTGCCTTCGTGACTCTATTAAATATCATTTTGGAGAACGTCAGTGGTAAGTATAATTTAAATTGATGCATGCTCAATAAGGAGAAAGTAAAGCAATTCAGCAGAAACTTGTTCTCATCAAATTAGAACATGTGCCACTGTCAGCCTGCTTCAGTTAATAGGTACCATTCTGGCCTCTATAACTCATTACATTTCATTGTGATTAATTGTGTGTGAAGTGCTTTGAGACATTTCTGAGAGGCATAATAAGAAAATGGGTTAAATAAAGGTCTTTCTTTCCATGAAAAAAAAAAAGACCAAATGCTTGGCTTCCTGCTGCAGTACTGAGTATTGTGACTTAACCAACAAACCAACTTGGAACATTTTTTTTCCTTTCATCAGCAGACTATTCTGATAATGTCTGAATCCATGCCAGGATCTTCACAGAACATGCATATGCAAATAAGTCTCCTGCATAATATATTTAGTCCTATAAAGTTTAAAATTATTTAACAAAAGCTAATTTATAAAAACTGTACCACTTTGATTATTATTTTTGTTCAGTGAAGAGGAGGTTGTTTTTTAAAAAGACTTAATTTTTCTTGTTGGATCTGTATGTGTAAGTAAAATTGCTCCACCTGTTGGTGGGCAGTGAGGTATGAACATGCTCCATCTTGATACTGCTTCATTTCCACAATGACAGGAGGAAATAAGTTGAGCTGAGAGAGGAAATAAAGATTTGAGGTTGTAACGTGGAAAGGGGTAGGCTGCACATGGGAGAGAGTGGCTAAGGAGGGTGAGAGGCCAAGCTGGGAGTGACTCATATGCAGCATTTTGCTTGTGTCTCAGTTTTGTTGGTTAGGATTTGGGAACATTGCAGTCTAGGATTACTCAGTAGGATTATTGGCTGATGCTTGAAAGAACTTTTGGTGATAGCTATAGGGAGGCGATGGCGTAGAGATATTGTCACTGGACTAGTAATCCAGAAACCCAGGGGTAATGCTCCGGGGACCCGGGTTTGAATCCCACCAAGGCAGATGGTGGGATTTGAATTCAATAAAAATCTGGAATCGATGACCATGAAACCATTGTCGATTGATGTAAAAACCCATCTGGTCCTTACTTGGTCTGGCCTACAAGTTACATTTTAAGAGCCAACCAGCAATGTGGTTGACTCTTAAAATGCCCTCTGAACTAGGGGTAATTAGGGATGGGTAATAAATGCTGACCTGGCCAGCAAGGCCCACATCCTATGAATGAATAATAAAAAAAAGATATGCTTTGGGTGAGGGGCTGGGGGCCGGAAGTAGAAGCAAAATAGAGTTGGGGGAAAAGAAGTCTGTTGCCTGCAAGCACATGAATTCGCTGGAGAGACTCATGTGGAGTGTGGATGCTGGGAGTTCTGGGGCAGAGGGAGTTTGTCAGAACTGGGGAAGGGCACAGAGTTACTCAGATGCCCAGGAATGGGGCTCTCAGAGCTTGCAATTCACTTACATAACATTTTCATCTCTGAAGACATGTAATAGAAAACTTCAAAATTCAATCATGTGCCCCAAATGCTTCTTCCCTCTCATCTGTTTATCTCTCTCTCCATTTGTTGCTATGTCCCTTCACTTCTGTGGCACTCTGTCTTTCCTCTCCCTCTGCCTGTCTGTCTCAATGTGTGCTTCTCTTATCCTCTTCCACTTATCTCATATTCTCACTCACCCCATTATTGTGTGTGTCATGGAATCATTTACATCCACCTGTGAGGCAGACCTTGATTTTGTTCAACTCTGAAGTGAGACTTAAACCTACAATCTCTTAACTCAGAGACAAGAGCCACATCCACGCCAAGGCTGACACCTTCAAGGGTAAGAAGGAAATTGACAAAACTTAGCTCTCATAAATTGTTTTCTGTGTTGAAGGGGTCAAATACCAGGAGTTAAGTTAAAATTGTGAATTTAGGAGTAAGAAGCAGAGTTAGGGAGCCTTCCTCCATCCGAAAGGTAACGGAGCTGTGGAACAGGTTACCAGGAAAGATCGCTGAAGAAGATGTCTGAATAGATTTAAATGGCAATTAGAAGTGTCCTGGAGAGAGCATGTAATGAGGGGTGGGTTGAGAAGATGGGCCAGTTGGCTTTTGGTGTTGTAGGCCACACAGTGTCTCATCTGGAAACAACTGAAAGCGCAGGCAGGATCTTGGTATTATCTGAAAGATGGTACCTCCAACAGCGCAGCAGTCCTTCAGTAGAGCATTGGCGTGTCAGCCTAGATTTTGTTCAAGTCTCGAGTACAGTTTGAACCCACGACCTTCCAACAGTCAGAATGACACCATCCAATGATTTTAAAATAGTGACACTCGCTTTTTTTTATCACCCTAATTTTCTTTTTGCTGCTCCTTCTATCTCGTGAAGTCCTTGACTCATTGCTGGAGTAGAGTTTCACAGTCACTTGGTGGCCCCTGGTACCTTACCCAAGTAGCCATTAAGAACCTCAAAAATGAAGGTCCAGCTGTTGGACTGTGGAGACTTTAGAGCCAAGTCCAATGCTGACCTCATCCACACACAGGCATATTCTAGCAGGCTCACTGTATAGGAATTAGGAGCAGGATCCCTGGCAGACTTCTCCCCTCCCTGAATGGTGTTGAAGCCTATTGTAACACCCTTGCTAGTGACATGCCCGAGACCAACTGCGAATAACATCTAGGAACATCTCATCTGTGTGGCTCAACCACTGTCTGGATTCTCATCAGGGAGAGATGACGCACATTCTTTAAGTGAATTTCACCTCCACGGATTTAACTGTAGGAAAAGAACACTCCAAATAGAGCAACTGGTTAAGATCAGTGGAAAGATTGTGATCATTGCCAATCTTACCACTTGAGATTTGAATTAATACGATTTTGATGCCACATATGTTAAAGGTAACATCTTTAATTTGATGATAGATAAAACAAGCTTTCAGAAAATTGATTGACTGTTACTCTCGGCTTAATGCTTCTTCATCTTATATGAAACGGAATATCTTCTCAGTCACTCACTCAGTGCTGTGTTTTATTGCAGAGAAACATTTGCCATTGCTAGATAATTTAAAAGAACTCAAGAAAGTCATGGCCGACGTTGTTCAGTCAAGTTCAGATAAGAGACGTGACGGAGAGTTCTTCACTGTCGACCAAGCCAAGGCCATTATTAGTTACATGAAGATCAGGTATCAGTTCTCTATCTTCCTCAAAGTCAGTAGCGCCCAAGTTGTAACTGTTCAGCCACAGTAAGGGGCTTTTCTTCAAGATCAATGTCATTTACTCTTTCATATTCGGGGGCATTTTGAATTTTTCTTAGTATAAATTGGAGTAAAACTGAAAAAGATGGACTTCTTCTTGGTTTTCTCAACTTCCTTAGTCTTCTTGTGAACCAACTAAACTTGAAATACCTTGGCATGTCTTAAAACAAATGTAGTTTTAGAGGGAATAGGTTTTGCAGTTACTATGGTCTTTTATGATGTCATCACAACAGATGTCATCACATATTGTAACCTAGGTGAAATCTGAAATCTGGAGAACTAGTCCAGTTCTGCAAACGGGAAAACATCATGAAATGTAAAATGTAGCCAGATGCTTCGTAGCTTCCCTTCTCTTCCACCAATGCTGCCAAGTGTGTCTCTCTTTGCTGTCTGTCTCATTCTCTGTGTCATGTCTCTTCCCCCCGCCCTCAATTTGCTTTTCTTCTTTTCCCTCCTCCCTCATCTCTCCTTCATGTTGTTAAACCAGCACTTAATGATTATATATACACAATGGAAACATATAATACATATAATATATGAACACTTCATGCATTAGCAAACTTTTTTTGCCTTCTGAGATATCATAAAAGCTTGTTTGTTTTTACAATTCACCTTTCACACTAACATGTGAGGTCATCAAAGCCACCGCAGAAAATCCTTCAAAAAAAACCACAGACAAAAATAACATATACTTCAACTTGCTGTGATTAATGTCACAGACTATCTGCCAGTAATAAAAATGGTACATGGGTGTATATCTCCTGTATGTCATGGATATTGCCCTAGTTGGAGAAGCAGCAGAGGCCTTTCAATGCGATTTTCAACTCTGGTGTAAAACTGGAGTTGTAGGTCAGTTATCCATTATTGCTCAATTCTCATTTCTTTCGAAGGTTGTAAATCTACCCTACTAAATTTCAGCCAGCTGTAATTTTAACAGAACTGTATGAAGAAGAAGCCACAAAAAATTAAAACATAAGTATATGCACACAAGAATTAGGTTAAAACAGTTCAGCTAATTTATCATTCATTTATGGAGGCACAAACTCCTCTGCCCCACCTCCCCCTCCCGCTGTCATGAAATTATTTTCTTTACTATGGCAGAGAGCATGATGGTTGTACGTTGCCAATACCAGCTTCCCTGAGGTATTTTATCCTGGCACTTGGTTATGCTGGTTGATCTTTTGGAGTAGCTGTTGATCTTTTGGAACAAGTTACCAGCATTCAGAATTCTTTTTTCATTTTCGGGATGTGGGCTTCGCTGACTGGGAAGAGAAACGCGAGAGGAGCCGGGAGTTGAAGGGAAGTGCGGGAGAGGAGCTGGAAGTTGAAGGGAAGCGCGGGAGAGGAGTCGGGAGTTGAAAAGGAGCGCGAGAGGAGTCGGGAGTTGAAAAGGAGCGCGGGAGGGGTCGGGAGTTGAAAAGGAGCGCGGGAGAGGTCGGGAGTTGAAAAGGAGCGCAGGAGAGGTCCGGAGTTGAAAAGGAGCGCGGGAGAGGTCGGAAGTTGAAAAGGAGCGCGGGAGAGGTCGGGAGTTGAAAAGGAGCGCGGGAGAGGTCGGGAGTTGAAAAGGAGCGCGGGAGAGGTCGGGAGTTGAAAAGGAGCGCGGGAGAGGTCGGGAGTTGAAAAGGAGCGCGGGAGAGGTTGGGAGTTGAAAAGGAGCGCGGGAGAGGAGCCGGGAGTTGAAGGGAAGCGCGGGAGAGGAGCCGGGAGTTGAAGGGAAGCGCGGGAGAGGAGCCGGGAGTTGAAGGGAAGCGCGGGAGAGGAGCCGGGAGTTGAAGGGAAGCGCGGGAGAGGAGCCGGGAGTTGAAGGGAAGCGCGGGAGAGGAGCCGGGAGTTGAAGGGAAGCGCGGGAGAGGAGCCGGGAGTTGAAGGGAAGCGCGGGAGAGGAGCCGGGAGTTGAAGGGAAGCGCGGGAGAGGAGCCGGGAGTTGAAGGGAAGCGCGGGAGAGGAGCCGGGAGTTGAAGGGAAACGCGGGAGAGGAGCCGGGAGTTGAAGGGGAGCGCGGCAGAGGAGCCGGGAGTTGAAGGGAAGCGCGGGAGAGGAGCCGGGAGTTGAAGGGAAACGCGGCAGAGGAGCCGGGAGTTGAAGGGAAGCGCGGGAGAGGAGCCGGGAGTTGAAGGGAAACGCGGCAGAGGAGCCGGGAGTTGAAGGGAAGCGCGGGAGAGGAGCCGGGAGTTGAAGGGAAGCGCGGGAGAGGAGCCGGGAGTTGAAGGGAAGCGCGGGAGAAGAGCCGGGAGTTGAAGGGAAGCGCGGGAGAGGAGCCGGGAGTTGAAGGGAAGCGCGGGAGAGGAGCCGGGAGTTGAAGGGAAACGCGGGAGAGGAGCCGGGAGTTGAAGGGAAGCGCGGGAGAAGAGCCGGGAGTTGAAGGGAAGCGCGGGAGAGGAGCCGGGAGTTGAAGGGAAGCGCGGGAGAGGAGCCGGGAGTTGAAGGGAAACGCGGGAGAGGAGCCGGGAGTTGAAGGGAAGCGCGGCAGAGGAGCCGGGAGTTGAAGGGAAGCGCGGCAGAGGAGCCGGGAGTTGAAGGGAAGCGCGGCAGAGGAGCCGGGAGTTGAAGGGAAGCGCGGGAGAGGAGCCGGGAGTTGAAGGGAAGCGCGGGAGAGGAGCCGGGAGTTGAAAAGGAGCTGGGAGAGCAGAGGTGACAGAGAGTTCGGTGAGGAGGGAACGAGGTGAGTACCGTGAGTACAGTTGGGTAAGTATTTACTACTTTTATCACTTATAGTTCTTAAGTTCTTATTTTGTGATTCATTGTTTGTAAGGGCTATATTCTGTAACAATGAGGAGCAAGGAAGAAGGGCCCTAGAGTAATTGATATTATTTAATATTAAGTACTTCCAAAAGGTTTAACTTAATTTAATTTAAAGGGGTAATTTACGTCAGGAGAGCTCAAAGTTTTGGTGTGCTCCTCCTGCTCCATGTGGGAAGCCGGGAACATTTCTAGTGCCCAGGGCCAGCATGTGTGCAGGAAGTGTCTCCAGCTGCAGCTCCTGGAAGCCCGGGTTTTGGAGCTGGAGCGGCGGCTGGGGACACTGTGGAGCATCCGCGAGGCGGAGAGCCTCGTGGATAGTACTTATAGAGAGGTGGTCAATTAGCAGGCTAAGAGTCCACAGGTAGGAAGGGAAAGGGTGACCACCAGGCAGAGCAAGTGGACTAGGCAGGAATCTCCTGTGGCTATTCCCCTGCAAAACAAATATACCGCTTTGGATACTGTTGTGGGGAATGGCCTCTCGGGAAAGCAGCAACAACCAAATTATATGCACCACTGTTGGCTCTGCTGCACAGGGAGGAGTAAAAAGTGTGGGAATGCAATAGTTATAGGGGATTCAATTGTAAGGGGAATAGATAGGCGTTTCTGTGGCCGCAAACAAGACTCCAGGATGGTATAACAAAAACAGAATTATCTAGAAAAACTCAGCAGATCTGGTTTTTATCCAGGATGGTATGTTGCCTCCCTGGTGCTAGGGTCAAGGATGTCTCAAAGCCGCTACAGGACATTCTGAAAGTGGAGGGTGAACAGCCAGTGGCTGTGGTACACATTGGTACAAACGACATAGATGAAAAAAAGGATGAGGTCCTAAAAGCATAATATAGGGAGTTAGGAAGTAAGTTGAAAAGTAGGACCTCAAAGGTAGTGATCTCAGGATTACTACCAATGCCATGTGCTAGTCAGAGTAGAAATCACAGGATATATTGGATGAAAAGTGGCTGAAGAGATGGTGTGAGGGGGAGGGTTTCAGATTCCTGGGACATTGGGACTGGTTCTGGGGGAGGTGGGGCCAGTACAAACTGGACGGGTTACACCTGGGCAGGACCGGGACTGATGTCCTAGGGGGAATATTTGCTAGATCCTGGTTGGGGAGGGTTTAAACTAAAATGGCAGAGGGATGGGAACCTATGCAAGGAGTCAGAGGAGGGGGAATTGAGGACAGGAACAAAAGACAGGAAGGGGAATAAGAACAGTGATAGGCAGAGCAATCAAGGGCAAGAATCAAACAGGGCCTTAGTGAAAAATAGTGGGAACGGGACAAGTAATGTTAAAAAGACAAGCCTTAAGGCTTTGTGCCTTAACGCAAGGAACATTCTCAATAAAGTGGATGAATTAACCGTGCAAATAGATGTAAGTGGGTATGATACAGTTGGGATTACGGAGACATGGCTGCAGGGTGACCAGGGATGGGAATTGAACATCCAGGGGTATTCAGTATTTAGGAAGGACAGACAAAAAGGAAAAGGCGGTGGAGGCGGCACAGAGAAGATTTACTAGGATGTTGCCGGCTCTTAAGGAGTTGAGTTACAGGGAAAGATTAAACAGTTTAGGACTTTATTCCTTGGAGCGTAGAAGAATGAGGGGAGATATGATAGAAGTTTACAAAATTATGAGGGGTATAGTCAGAGTAAATGCGAGTAGGCTCTTTCCACTTAGATTAGGAGAAATAAACACGAGAGGACATGGCTTTAGGGTGAAAGGGGAAAGGTTTAGGGGGAACATTAGGGGGAACTTCTTCACTCAGAGAGTGGTGGTAGTGTGGAACGAGCTACCATCTGACGTGGTAAATGCGGGCTCACTCTTAAGTTTTAAGAATAAATTAGATAGATACATGGATGGGAGAGGTCTGGAGGGTTATGGACTAGGTGCAGGTCAATAGGACTAGCGGATTAATATTTCAGCACAGACTAGAAGGGCTGAATGGCGTGTTTTCTGTGATTAGTGTTCTATGGTTCTGTTCTATGTTCTAGTTGCATTGCTGGTTAAAGAGGAAATTAACGCAATAGCGAGGCAAGATATTAGCTCCGATGATGTGGAATCTGTATGGGTAGAGCTGAGAAACACTAAGGGCAAAAAACGTTAGTGGGAGTTGTATATAGACCTGTAGTGGTGATGTTGGGAATAGCATTAAACAGGAAATTAGAGACGCATGCAATAAAGGAATATCTGTAATTATGGGTGACTTTAATCTGCATATAGATTGGGCAAATCAAATTAGTAACAATACTGTAGAGGAGGAATCCCTGGAGTGTATACGGGATGTTTTTCAGGACCAATATGTTGAGGAACCAACTAGAGAACAGGCCATCCTAGACTGGGTATTGTGCAATGAGAAAGAAATAAATGGCAATCTAGTTTTGCGAGGCCCCTTGGGGATGAGCGACCATAATATGTTAGAATTCTTCATCAAGATGGTGAGTGATGTAGTTGACTCTGATACTAGGGCCCTGAATCTTAATAAAGGAAACTACGATGGTATGAGGCGCGAGTTGGCTATGATGGATTGGGAGGCGTTACTTAAAGGGATGATGGTGAATAGGCAATGGCAAACGTTCAAAGAGCGCATGGATGAACTGCAACAATTGTTTATTCCTGTCTGGCGCAATAGTTAAATAGGAAAGGTGGCCAAACCATGGCTTACAAGGGAAATTAGAGATAGTATTAGATCCAAGGAAGAGGCATACAAATTGGCCAGAAAAAACAACAGACCTGCCTGAGGATTGGGAACACTTTAGAATTCAGCAAAGGAGGACCAAGGGATTGGTTAAGAAAGGGAAAATAGAGTACGAGAGTAAGCTTGCGGGGAACATAAAACTGACTGTAATGCGAAGAGAAAAAGATTGGTGAAAACAAATGTAGGTCCCTTACAGTAAGAAACAAGGGAATTTATAATGGGGAACAAAGAAATGGCTGACCAACTAAGTACATGCTTTAGTTCTGTCTTCACAAAGGAGGACACAAATAACATACCAGAAATGTTGGGGAACACAGGGTTTTGTGAGAGGGAGGAACTGAAAGAAATCATTATTAGTAGGGAAATGGTGCTGGAGAAATTGACGGCATTGAAGGCTGATAAATCCCCAGGGCCTTATAATCTACATCCCAGAATACTTAAGGAAGTGGTCCTAGAAATAGTGGATGCATTAGTGGTCATCTTCCGAGGTTCTATAGACTCTGGAACAGTTCCTACAGATTGGAGGGCAGCTAATGTAACCCCACTATTTAAAAAAGGAGGTAGAGAGAAAGCAGGGAATTATAGACCAGTCAGCCTGACGTCGGTAGTGGGGAAAATTCTAGAGTCCATTATAAAAGATTTAATAGCTGAGCACTTGGAAAATAGTGGGAGAATCGGACAGAGTCAGCATGGATTTACGAAAGTGAAATCATGCTTGACAAATCTACTGGAATTCTTTGAGAATATAACGAGTAGAGTTGATGGGGGGGGAGCCAGTGGATATGGTTCATTTGGACTTTCATAAGAGATTAACGTGTAAAATTAAAGCAGATGGGATTGGGGAAAGCGTGTTGAGATGGATAGAAAACTGGTTGGCAGACAGGAAACAAAGAGTAGGAATAAATGAGTCTTTTTCCGAATGGCAGGCAGTGACTAGTGGTGTACCACAGGGATTGGTGCTGGGACTTCATTATTCACAATATATATTAATGATTTAGATGAGAGAATTAAAAGTAATATCTCCAAATTTGCAAATGACGCAAAGCTGGGTGGGAGGGTGAGTTGTGAGGAGGATGCAGTGATGCTTCAGTGTGATTTGGACAAGCTGAGTGAGTGGGCAAATGCATGGCAAATGCAGAATAATGTGGATAAATGTGAGGTTATCCACTTTGGTAGCAAAAACAGGAAGGCAGGTTATTATCTGAATGGCTATAAATTGAGAGAGGGGAATATGCAATGAGACCTGGGTGTCCTCATATACCAGTCGCTGAAGGTAAGCATGCAGGTGCAGCAGGCGGTAAAGAAGGCAAATGGTATGTTGGACTTCATAGTGAGATGATTTGAGTACAGGAGCAGGAATGTCTTGCTGCAATTATACAGGGCCTTGGTGAGACCACACCTGGAATATTGTGTGCAGTTTTGGTCTCCTTATCTGAGGAAGGATGTTCTTGCTATAGAGGGAGTGCAGCGAAGGTTTACCAGACTGATTTCTGGGATGTTGGGACTGACATATGAGGAGCGATTGAGTCGGTTAGGATTATATTCACTGGAGTTCAGAAGAATGAGGGATCTCATAGAAACCTATAAAATTCTAACAAGACTAGATGGGGTAGATGCAGGAAGGATGCTCCAGATGGTGGGGGAGTCCAGAACCAGGGGTACAGTCTGAGGATACGGGTTAGACCATTTAGGACTGAGATGAGGAAAAATTTCTTCATCCAGAGAGAGGTGAGGCTGTGGAATTCGCTACCACAGAAAGTAGTTGAGGCCAAAACACTGTGTTTTCAAGAAGGAGTTAGATATAGCTCTTGGGGTGAAAGGGATCAAAGGATATGGGGAGAAAGCAGGGGCAGGCTATTGAGTTGGATGATCAGCCATGATCGTAATGAATGGTGGAGCAGGCTCGAAGGACCAAATGGCCTATTCCTGCTCCTATTTTCTATGTTTCTATTTCATGCCTGTCCCTAGTTGCCCTTGAGAAGGTGAGCTGCCTTCTTGAACCGCTGCTGAATGAGTTCCTTAGCAGGGCTGATGTCAACTTGTGCAGCTGGGATATTGGTCAGTGTGTCTGCCAGTCATTGTAACCTCTTGGTGACCTCCTGGAACCCTCAGAGGAGCAGAAAGAAATTTCCTAATGTAAATTCCCCTCAATTGTCCTAGGCTCTTTTCTTTTGTCTGCTGCAAGTGATTTCTTGGCTAATGGGAGTGAAGAGGTGGGTGGAAGATGATAGGTGACATGTTGTTAAGCTGCACCATGAATGTACAGGACGGGGTCAATCGACAACATGCCCTTTCCCTGTCCCTCATTTTTGCATGCTCCTATCTGTGGCTTCTTGTGTTCCCTTTATCTTATTACTCGACAGAAGCACACAAACTCCTATTGACTAACTTAACAGAACTTATCTGGCCACCAAGCCCTGTCACTGTGATATTTATTCAACATTTAGACAGGAAACCGGTGCTTGATATAGCATACAAAAGAATAAAGGGCTTGGAATCAATTGGAGGAAAATGCACAGTCAAGAGAATTTCCTTAAGTGGGTTCAAGAAAGGATAAGATTCATGCAGCCTGTGTGGAAAAGCTGGAACACAGTCATTAATTATACAGTTGTGAGACAGTATTGGAAAATCGATTAAAATGTTGAGTACAATAGCCTACACTTACATAAGATGTCTTTTGTGCCCAAGATGCCTGGTATTTACAGAAGGTTTGAAATGTACAGGACAATATTGGTAATTGGCAAAATAACCAGAGGCAAGATGAGAATTTGTTTTTCAGATGAAGTTATTAATTGGAATGCAATGCCTGAAAAGGTGGGGGAAGCAACTTCAGTAGTAACTTTCAAAAGGAAATGGAGTACATGGTTGAAAAGGAAACATTTGCAGGGGGCCATGGCAAAACAGCAAGGGAGTGGAAGTATTTGAATAGCTCTTTGAAAGAGCTGGGACACAGGTGGCCAACTTCTTGCTGTAAGATTCTGTGATTCTGCATATATCCTACGGTGTTAACTTTGTACTCCTCCCCCTTCAATTTTCCCTCTGGGGCTGAATTCTCCAGTCAGTGAGTGGGGGCGGGGCCCACTCGCTGACACTTAAAATGACGCTCGGTGATGTCGGGCAGGCGATCCAAAGTCACCGCACGTCATTTAGATTTTCAGTTCGGCGGGCACGTAGCTGAGTTGGCTGTATGCCTGCCAAACTGTCAAAGGCCTATTAAGGCCATTTAAAACCTAATTAACTCAATTAAATGAACTGCCCATCCAACCTTAAGGTTGGCAGGCAGGCAAAGAGCCCAGGCGGCCTTTGCAATTTTCATGAAACCTCATCCACGGGCAAAATGAGGTTTCATGAAGTGTTTAAAAATTCAATTAAAATTTTCAAATAAATTCATTGACTTGTCCCAGCTCATGTGACACTGTCACATGAGGGGACCTGTTTTAAAAGTTTTTAATTTCTTTATTTTGATGTTTAAAACTTAAACAAATCTCCCTGAGGCACTTCTGTAAAGGAGCGCAGGCCTCAACTCAGGGAATCCCCCCCCAACCCACACAGGGAGCGCTCAGCGCTTCTGGGCGAGAGTCACGCTGAGTGGGCCTTAGTTGGCCCGCCCACGTAAAATGGCGGCGTGCACCCAGTTGGGGCTGCCGATCGGGTTTGCGCTTGGTCCCGCCTGCACCCATACAATTCCCCCTAACGGGGGGAAAATTCAGCCCCTGGTGTTTCTTCCCCATGCCTCCAGCTTTCTTGAAGATGGTAACTTAAGCTGAATACAGTTTCACAGGTGACAAAGGTCTGGTATGTTGTCCAAGTGGTCTTTACTCTTGTACACTGGGTTGTCAACAGGGTGATTATTTGAGGAGGCCTGTTTAGCTAAGCCCAGTTGTGCTTTCACCAATGCACATAATTCCAACATAGCTTATGTGATTCAAATTGATGACAGAAAATCTGACCAATTATTCCCTCTTTAATACACGACAATTGGAAACAATTTTAGCATGATCACAGCTGCACAGCTAACTCAAAAAATAGAACCAGGGTTATATTTGAGACTCTCTTAACCTGTTGTGTCAGTTTGGAGCAGAATTGTTGCTGATGTAAAAATATTTTTCCAGGCTGGCATGTTTATTATCTTTACCTGCCCTACAATATTCTTTTGTGAATCAAACTCCTTTTGTGTTTGCTTTGAATGCTTGAATAAAGAGAGTTGACAATGTGTAAAACTGGGAAGTTGGTTTTTTTCCCAGGTCCTATGAATCAAAACATGTATGCTGCTATCTAATTTGCTATCTAATGAAATAGCTAAAATGAGCATATTAAAGCATATCCTTTGTATACTGCTATAGTGTATCATTTGTGAAGATATCAGAGGTTTGGAAGAAAACCAAAGTTCTGCAGTGATTTATGACAACAGCGAAATCCAAAAGTAAGTTTGTATTCTAAAGAGCATTTCCATTTTGGATTTGGCAGTGCTGCATTTAGTAGAGGGATCTCACCGTCAAGTTTAACAGTCTTGCAGTGTTGCCTGCAGGTCAGAACTGTGGTTAGATTTTGTTGTTGAGCTGCCTGAATCCTGTTTGGAGAAGAGGGGAGCAGTGTGTCTAAATTCACATGGCCAGGTGGTGAAGGATAGAATACTGGAACTTAGTCTTTAGTCACTTAAAAGCTTTCACAGATGCACATTGCATATTATGTGTTCTATTCCAGAAAGCCAGTTGGGGCTTCTGGCATTTGTGTGTTACATCTGTATTTTTTGTTACCAAACTTGTCTTTCATTTTTTTATTCTTTGAAAGAAATACATTGTCAATAAATTACTAATTTTTTACCTGATTTTTGGATGCACATTATCCGTTCTGTGGGTTGTGGTTAGTATCAAGTTTAGTCAACCTTTACACACTTTTAAAGGCAATTATTTACAGAGGTACACATTACAAAAACGCACCTTCTAAACCAATCTCCACCGTTTCCACTAGTCTCCATTTCTAAGAGCGCAAGTGAATCCCCAGTTAATGCCCAGCACCTATACACAATTAAAATACAATTAGCAGATCCTCTTCTCTTTCTTTAAATAAAAATTGGAGTTTATATGTATAACCAAAATTTGAAAACAAATTAAATGAAAGACCTCCATATTCTGAACAAAACATTACATTGTGAGATGCCCCTCCTCTAGGACCTCTAACAATTTCTTTGCACACATGTTTCTCTTTATAACACAATGAGACGGTTAATTACTTGCATCTGCCCTTTTAATTTGAGAGATTTTCTTTCTCTCCAGCATTTGTTTCAAGCCAGCAAGGTCAATCCGTAACCATTTCTCACTCTCACTTTTTGTTGAGTTTGCATTATCCCACAGAGTGTGATCCTCTACATAACATTCAATTTGTACCATATCTTCAGTACACCCATTGTACCCCATCTCTCAAATTATTTGACAAATAGAATCCCATACCACTGCCTCCACAAGAACCAGTGTTTCGGCAGCCAGAGTGCTTTAACAACCTTTTTTATTTTCTTAGCTCCCCAAGCTAAATGACAACATTCTCCATTCTCTCTCATCAGAAATATGAAACCAGTTGCACTAGTATGAAGCCCATCAGAAGAATACCATGTGAACCATCACTGAAAATGACTAGCTTCATGTTCTTTGGGTCACCTAAGGATGGGAACATAAGTACGCATTTCTCCAAATTGAATTATTTTAATGTTGTATTTGCCCTTAAAACATTCTTTACTTTAGAGTGTTTCATCACAGCGTTCCAACACATCAAAACTAATATTTGGTCTAGTTCGACCTACCAATCAAGCTTCACAATTGTTCTAAAAACAAAAAACTGCGGACGCTGGAAATCCAAAACAAAAACAGAATTACCTGGAAAAACTCAGCAGGTCTGGCAGCATTGGCGGAGGAGAAAAGAGTTGACGTTTCGAGTCCTCATGACCCTTCAACAGAACTTCTGTTGAAGGGTCATGAGGACTCGAAACATCAACTCTTTTCTCCTCCGCCAATGCTGCCAGACCTGCTGAGTTTTTCCAGGTAATTCTGTTTTTATTTCACAATTGTTCTGTCTCTTTTTGAGTTTTAAAATCATCCTTCTGTGATGACTTAGTACGATTACCTGGAATGGGAATTGATGATTTAAATTTACTCCAGACCTGCTTTGCTTATTATCTAAACCAATGTATATAAAAGCCCCACAAGCCTGACTTCCAAATGTTAAATTCTATTCTAATCTTATTATCAACACATTTCTCAAATTCTCTACTACCACCTCATAAAAAATCACCAGCATGTATCATGATTTGCCTGCAGGTTTTCCTTTACAATACCAGTAAAACACTGCAACAGTTTTTAGTTGAACAAAACCTATTTTCAACAAAACAGATCACACTGAAAAAACACTACTTCCTGGAACTATAATTTAGGCCATTGAAGCATTAGTTTAATTTTTATAGTTTTCCTTTGTATTTGCGGCTACTTTGACAGTTTCAGAAACACTTTTCTCTGAAAAGTACTCTCCTGCAAAAATGTGCCTTTTATGTTGATTTATCTACAGCCTCGTGAACGTGTGGCTAAAAGAGCCAAAAAGATTTTTAAGACTACTTTTCCAACTATGAATGAATTCATTCTAACATGTGCATCATCCAGTCACTCTTCAAAACCCCGAGCAACTAACCTTGCTTTAGCTTGATGAGGCCCATCTGCAAAGACTTTTTCAGTACAAATCCACCTATGCGTGACAAGGCTAGTTGACCCTTATATAATGATATAATGTTGGAATTGTATAAAACGCTGGTGATGCCACAACTGGAGTATTGTGTGCAGTTCAGGTCACCACATTACAGGAAGGACGTAATAGCTCTGGAGAGAATGCAGAGGAGTTTTACAAGAATGTTGCCAGGGTCAGAAAAATGTAGCTATGAGGAGAGATTGGATAGGTTGGGGTTGTTTTCCTTAGAACAAAGAAGGCTGAGAGGTGAATTGATTGAGGTGTACAAAATTATGAGGGGAATAGATAGAGTGGACAAAATAAAATTGTTTCCCTTGATGGCGAATTCTAGAACCAGGGGACTTAGATTTAAGATTAGTGGCAGAAGGTGTGGGAGTACATGAGGAAGAACTATTTTTCGCAGAGGGTAGTGGGTGTCTGGAATTCCCTGCCCAAGTTGGTGGCAGAGGCAGAATCTTGAAACTCTTTTTAAAAAGTACCTGGATCTGCACCTAAAGTGCAGGGCTATGGGCCGAGTGCAGGAATGTGGGATTAGAAAGGGCTGCTGGGTGTCCTCAGGCTGGCATGGACAAGATGGGTTGAATGGCCTCCTTCTGTGCTGTAACTTTTCTATGGTTCTATGGTACCCCAGAATAAATTCCAAACTCCTTCCAAATATCTAACTCCCTTTGTTTTGCCTTGTTTATATCTAACAACTGCTCAGAGTGCAAGATTGTGTTGTTAACTCTGATTAACCTTAATAGTTTGACAAATGCTTTTTTACCATCTGGATATATTACCTCATCAGGGCCTGACATTCCCTACAACTTCCTCCTTTATAATATACTAAATCTCCTGAATTAAATTCTGTCTCAGATGATCTTATAGAAGGCCTTAGTGCTCTCCAGATATTCTCCAAGACCCCAGCACTGATGAAAGCCCATCTCCCTGTATGCAAAGCATTCAAATGTACAGAGAAAATTGAACCAATAGTACCTTCTAGTGCAGGAGGACTATCACACAGAGCAGAAAACAATTTGGAATTTCGCACAATGACTAGTTACATAAGAAATAGAAGTAGACCACATGGCCCATTGAACCTGCTCTGCCATTTAGTATGATCATGGCTGATTTTAGGCTTCAACATCATTTTCCCATATACTCCCCATATCCCTTATTTCCCTGAGATCAAAAATCTGAGAAAATGAGATCGCCTCTCATCCTTCTCAACTCCAGCGAATATAATTGATAGGGCCTATTTCCTCCACCACCTGGAGTGAATTATTTGCATTAACCACCTATGCCATGGTGGTTGTGAATTTGCAATTTGGTTGATCAGCTAAAATTATAAACAGCATTTCATTGATCATCACATGATTCCTTTCGCAGAGTCCATGGCTGAAAGAACTTTCAAGTGCAGTATTCATAAATATGATCATATTTTCAAAAGATAGGGCTGAAGCATTTGCTCCAATCTTCGGCCAGAAATCCGAGTGGATGATCCATCTTTGCCTACTCCGGAGGTCCCCACAGATGCCAGTCTTCAACCAATTCGATTCACTCCACGTGATATCAAGAAACGGCTGAAGGCACTGGATAGTGCGAAGGCTATGGTCCCTGACAATATTCCGGCAATAGTACTGAAGACTTGAGCACCATAACTTGCCGCACCCCTAGCCAAGCTGTTCTAGTGCAGCTACAACACTGGCATCTACCTGGCTATGTGGAAAATTGCCCATGTATGTCCTGTACACAGGAAGCAGGACAAATCCAATCTGGCCAATTACTGTCCCATTTGTCTACTCTCTATCAGTAAAGTAATAGAAGGGGTATCAACAGTGCTATCAAATGGCACTTGCTTAACAATAACCTGCTCACTGATGCCCAGTTTGGGTTGCTCCAGGGCCACTTAGCTCCTGACCTCATTACAGCCTTGGTTCAAACATGGACAAAAGAGCTGAACTCCTGAGATGAGTTGAGAGTGACTGCCCTTGACATCAAGGCAGCCTTAGACAAAGTGTGGCATCAAGCAACCATAGCAAAACTGGAGTCAGTGGGAATCAGAGGGAAAACTCTCTGTTGGTTGGAGTCATACCTAGCACAAGGGAAGATGGTTGTGGTTGTTGGCGGTCAGTCATCTCAGCTCCAGGACATCACTACAGGAATTCCTCAGGGTAGTGTCCTCGGCCCAACCATCTTCAGCTGTTTCATCAATGACCTTCTTTCCATCATAAGGTCAGAAGTGGGGATATTCGCTGATGATTGCACAATGTTTGCAACTCCTCAGATACTGAAACAGTCCATGCCCAAATGCAGCAAGTGGCAAGTTACATTCACGCCACACAAGTGCCAGGCAATGACCATCTCCAATGAGACAGAATCCAACCATCACGCCTTGATGTTCAATGGCATTACCATCACAGAATCCCCCCTCGATCAACATCCTGGGGTTACCATTAACCAGAAACTGAACTGGCCTAGCCATATAATCAAGAGCAGGTCAGAGGCTAGGAATTGTGCAAAGAGTAACTCACCTCCTGACTCCCCAAAGCCTGTCCACCATCTACAAGGCACAAGTCAGGAGTGTGATGGAATACTCCCCGCTTGCCTGGATGAGTGCAGCTCCCACAACACTTGAGAAACTTGACACTGTCCAGAACAAAGCAGCCCACTTGATTGGCACCACATCCACAAACATTTTACTCGCTCCACCACTGACACACAGTAGCAGCAGTATGCACCATCTACAAGATGCACTGCAGGAATTCACCAAGGGTCCGTCAACAACACCTTCCAAACCCACGACCACTAACATCTAGAAGGACAAGGGCAGCAGATAGATGTGAACACCACCACCTGGAAGTTCCCCTCCAAGTCACTCACCATCCTAACTTGGAAATATATTGCCGTGTCTTCACTGTCACTGGGTCAAAATCCTGGAACTCCCTTCCTAACAGCACTGTGGATGTACCTACACCACATGAACTGCAACAATTCAAGAAGGCAGCTCACCACCACCTTCTCAAGGGCAGCTAGGAATGGGCAATAAATGCTGGCCCACATCCTGTGGATGAATTTTAAAAAAATAAAGAAAAAGTATTTAATTGTGCAAAGAATGGTGGAAGGCCAGAAGATTGGACAGAATATAAGGAATAGCAAAAGATGATTAAAAGATTAATAAGGAGGGAAAAATGAAACTACTAGAGAAAACTAGCCTGAAATATAAAAACATAGTAAGAGTTTCTATAATTATTTTAAAAATCAACTGGTGAACAAAGTGAGCATTGGTCCTATAGAAAATGAGCCTGGAGAATTGATCATGGAAAATCAGGAAATCACAGATGAACTGAACAGGTATTTTGCATCAGTCTTCACTGTAGCAGATAAAAGTAACATCCCAGAAGCAGCTATAAATCAGGAATTGGAAGCTAGGGAGGAACTCAGGAAAATTACAATCACCAGAGAAGTGGTACTGAGTAAATTGTTGGACCTGCGGGTTGACAAGTGCCCAGGTTCCAATGTACTTCATCCTAGGGTCTGAAAAGTAAGTAGCTAGCAAGGTATTGATGCATTGCCTTTAATTTTCCGAAACTCCCTAGGTTTGGAGAAGGTCCCTTTAAATTGGAGGATAGCAAATGTAACTCCATTATTCAAAAAGAGAGGGTGACAGAAAGTGGGAAACTACAGGCCAGTTAGCTTAACATCTGTCATCGGGAAAATGTTAGAAGCCATTATTAAAGAAGTTACGGCAGGGCACTTGGATAAGTTCAAGATAATCAGGCAGAGTCAACATAGTTTTGTGAAAAGAAAATCATGTTTAACCAACTTATTGGAGTTCTTTGAGGAAGTAACATGTGCTATGGATAAAGGGGAAACGGTGGATGTACTGTATTTAGATTTCCAGAAGGCATTTGATAACTGCCACATCAAAGGTTACTGCAGAAAATAAAAGCTCATGGCATAGGGGGGTAATATGTTGGCATGGATAGAAGATTGGCTGGCTAATAGGAAGCAGAGAGTATCCATAAATGGGTCTTTTTCAGGTTCACAAGATATAACGAGTGGTATGCCACAGGGATCAGTACTGGGGCCTCAACTGTTTACAATTTATATAAATGACTTGGAAGAAGGGATGGATAGGATGGTTGCCAAATTTGCTGATCACACAAAGATAGGTAGGAAAGTAAGCTGTGAAGTGGACATTAGGAAGCTACAAAAAGATATAGATAGGTTAAGTGAGTGGGCAAAGATCTGGCAAATGGAGCAAAATGTGGGAAAATGCGCAATTGTCCATTTTGGCTGGAAGAATAAAAGAAAGCATATTATCTAAATACTGAGAGATTGCAGAGCTCTGAGTTACAGAGGGATCTGTGTCTTAGTGCATGAATCACAAAAGGCTTGTATGCAGGTACAGCAAGCAATTAGGAAGACTAATTGAATGTGATCATTTATTGCGAGGGGAATTGAATACAAAAGTAGAAAGGTTATGTTTCAGTTATACAGAGCGCTAGTGAGACCACGTCTGGAGTACTGTGTATGGTGGTATTGGTCACCTTATTTAAGGAAGGATATAAATGTGTTAGAAGCTGTTCAGCGAAGGTTTATGGGCGGGTTGTCTTATGAGGAAAGGTTGGACAGGCTAGGCTTGTATCTGCTGGAGTTTGGAAGAGTAAGAGACGACTTGATTGAAACATATAAGATCCTGAGGAGTCTTGACAGGGTGGATGTAGGGAGGATGTTTCCTTTTGTGGGAGAATCTAGAACTAGGGGGTCATTGTTTAAAAACAAGGGGTCACCCATTTAAAACGGAGATGAGGTGAACTTTTTTCTGAGGGCCGTGAGCCTTTGGAACTCTGCTTCCACTGCCTTTTCAGGAAGAGAGCCTTTGAATATTTTTAAGACAGAGCTGGATAGATTCTTGGTAAGCAAGGGGGTGATAAGTTATCGGGGAAAGGGAGGGTACAGATTTGGGTTACTATCAGATCAGCCATGATATCTTATTAAATGGCGGAGCAGGCTCGAGGGGCCGAATGGCCAATCCTGCTCCTGGTTCGTATGTTTGTAAAGCTCAGTCTGCCACCTTTCCATGTACCTAGCAGCAGCACAGAACAGGGGCTGTGTCCAGGTTTGAATGTCTGTCCCCGTCGACATTGTTTCGACTGGAACTTCTGTACCACCGCCATGGACTGACTCATTTCTGCTTGCCTATCTTGTTGTGGAAGTCAACTCTACTGGAAAAGTGAATTATTCAGCATCAGTTCAGCCTGCGGACCTCAGTGAAGGAATACACCACTGAACTTTGATTCTGAACTTCGGACTCACGTGAAACTATAATTATTATCTCTGTGGTCTTTGCCCTGTAAGTCTTTCTTTCTCTATCCCTCTTCTACAGTATGAGTGAAAAGGAGGCAATGGTGCTACCCTCCTCCCATATTTGAGTACGTGCAAATAAACTAACTCTTTTGAGTTCATTTCTATCACAAGTTTGTTATTAATCGAAATTGGATCACAGCAAAACTGAGCGGTTGGGAAATACGCAGATTAAATATGATAGGAAAGGAGATAAATATCTAAAATGAGGAATAAAAGAGAAGCAAATCAAGAACCCCTTTATATTCAAGGACTGGTGGTGAGTGGAGAAATCAGGGCTGGTTAAATTAACCCCCAGCCCCCTCTCCTGTCTGTAACAACCTTCCCATCCACCACCCCTTGGGTTAGCCTCAACTCTCCTGAAGATAAACATCAATCTCGTTGCAGCAAGCAACCCAGGAGAAAAATCAGTGGGATGTTAAAAATGCTGTTTGACCGACAGTCAGAATTATCTTTCAAATGAAAACAAAGAGTCAGTTCGCTTTCTGGTTGGTGTGAGAAGGCAATGTGCCATGAGGATGAGCATGCTAGGCAATCCATTATTGAACACTGGGGTGGAGTTGTTGCACATAGGAAGTGATATAATGAAACCTCCAAACAATGTCCAACTAGAGTTGACACCCCTATTGCTAATATTTCCTGAATTTACTCCTCTTTCCGAAATGTGCATCCCTAATTTTCTTTGTTCCACTATTGTTGTCAGTTGTCTATATCCTAAGAAATGGAATTCCATCTCTAAACCTCTCTGCTTCTCAGCCTCTCTCGCCTCCTTTAAGAAGCTCCTTAAGTCCTATCTCTGATCAAGCTTTTGATCACTTGCCCTAATAAAATGAAACCTGTTAATTAGGGGCACCCAAGAGATTTGCATCTGGTGTCCTTTATTTACAGATGTCCTTAAAATGATGTTTGAATGCACAGTAAACCAGATAAGCCAAATATCCCAGGATTGGCTGTATCTCCTGCAGCATATCTTTTTGCTTTTATTCGGAGCCCTCCGAGCAAGATGTGATTTCAGTTATGTTTTCTGTTCAGTGGGTTTCCCAGTTCATTGCCATCCTAGAGTCCTTTTCCATGGATGGTGGGATCTTCTATGTTGTCTGTGAGACATTCCAAGAACCGGGAGGCCACCTGTGAACTGGCACAGTGCAGCCGTGAGTGCGGGAGCTTTCTCCCATAACTCCTGGACCCCTTTTATTCTTTTTAGGTATTTATCTCCTTTCCTATCATATTTAATCTACTCTCTACCTCAATAGTTACATGTGAAGGGTACCATGGTCTCAATAGTCCTCAGTTTAAGAGCCTTCCTTCTCCCTTGCCCTTTGGTTCTTCCACTTTACTGGGTGACTGCTCTACTCTCAGTACTTTTTAAAAATTCATTCAAGAGATGTGGGCTTTGCTGGCTAGTCCAGAATTTATTGCCCATCCCTAATTGCCCTTGAGAAGCTGGTAATGAGCTGCCCTCTTGAATCACTGCAGTCCATGTGGTGTAGGTACATCAATAATGCTTTGAGGGACAGAGTTCCAGGATTTTGACACAGCGACAGTGAAGGAACAGTGATATATTTCTAAGTCAGGATAGTGAGTGACTTGGAGGGGAACTTCCAGGTGGTGGTGTTCCCATCTATCTGCTGCCTTTGCCCTACTAGATAGTAGTTGTTGTGGATTTGGAAGACGTTGTTGAAGGAGCCTTGGTGTGTTTCTGCAGTACATCTTATAGATGGTACACACTGCTGCTACTGTGTGTTGGTGATGTAGGGAATGAATGGCACCCCATCCACAAACAATCAAGATGGCTGCTTTGTCCTGGATGGTGTCAAGCTTCTTGAGTGTTGTGGGAGCTGTACTCATCCAGATAAGTGAAGAGTATTCCATCACACCCCTGACTTGTACCTTGTAGATTGTGGACAGGCTTTGGGGAATCAGGAGGTGAGTTACTCGCCACAGAATTCCTAGCCACTGACCTGCCCTTGTAGCCACAGTATTTATATGGCAAGTCCAGTTCAGTGTCTGGTCAATGTTAATGCCAGGATGTTGATAGTGGGGGATTCAGCGATGGTAATGCCATTGAATGTCAAGGGGCGATGGCTAGATTCTCTCTTGTTGGAGATGGCCATTGCCTGGCACTTGTGTGGCACAAATATTACTTGCCACTTGGCAGTCCAAGCCTGGATGTTGTCCAGGTCTTGTTGCATTTGGACATGGACTTCTTTAGTATCTGAGGCATCATGAATGGTGCTGAACATTGTGCAATCATCACTTCTGACCTTATGATGGAGGAAAAGAATTTGATGAAACATCTGAAGATGGTTGGGCCTAGGACACTGCCCTGAGGAACTCCTGTCGTGATGTCCTGGAGCTGACCCCCAACAACCACAACCATCTCCTTTTGTGCTAGGTATGACTCCAACCAGCGGAGAGCTTTCCCCCTCATTCCCATTGACTCCAGCTTTTCTAGGGCTCCTTGATGCTGCACTATGTCAAATGCGGCTTGATGTCAAAGGCAGTCACTCTCACCCTACCTCTGGAGTTCAGCTCTTTTGTCCATGTTTGACCCAAGGCTGCAATGAGGTCAGGAGTTGTGGCCCTGGCAGAATCCAAACTGAATGTCAGTGAGCAGGTTATTGCTAAGCAAGTGCTACTTGATAGCACTGTCGATGACCCCTTCCATCACTTTACTGATGATCGAGAGTAGACTAATGAGATAATTGGCCAGGCTGGATTTGTCCTTGTGTACAGAATGTACCTGGGCAATTTGCCACACTGCTGGGTAGATGCCAGTGTTTTAGTTGTACTGGAACAGCTTGGCTGGGGCACGGCAAGTTCTGGAGCACAAGTCTTCAGTACTATTGCCAGAATATTGTCAGGACCCATAGCCTTTGCAGTATCCAGTGCCTTCAGCCATTTCTTGATATCACGCGGAGTGAATTGAATTGACTGAAGACTGGCATCCGGACATGGGACATCCGGAGCAGGCCGAGTTGGATCATCCATTTGGCATTTCTGGCTGAAGCTTGTAACAAGTGCTTTAGCCTTATCTTTTGCACTGATGTGCTGGGCTCCCCCAACGTTGAGGATGGGGATACTTGTGGATCCTCCTCCTCTAGTGAGTTGTTTAATTGTCCACCGCCATTCACGGCTCGTTGTGGCAGGACTGCAGAGTTTAGATCTGATCTGTTGGTTGTGGAATCACTTAGCTCTGTCTATCACTTACTGCTTATGCTGTTTGGCACGCAAGTAGTCCTGTGTTATAGCTTCACCAGATTGGCACCTCATTTTTAGGTATGCCTGGTGCTGCTCCTGGTATGCTGCCTGCACTCTTCATTGAACCAGGGTTGATCCCTGGTAATGGTAGAGTGCAGGCTATGAGGTTACAGATTGTGGTTGAGTACAATTCTGCTGCTGCTGATAGCCCACAGCACCTCTTGGTTGCCCAGTCTTCAATAGCTAGATCTGTTCAAAATATGTCCCATTTAGCACGGTGGTGGTCCCACACAAAACAATGGAAGGTATCCTCAATGTGAGGATGGGACTTTGTCTCCACCGATACTGTACTGTCATGGACAGATGCATCTGCAGCAGGCAGGTTGGTGAGGATGAGGTCAAGTATGATTTTCCCTCTTGTTGGTTACCTCACTACCTGCCGCAGACCCTGTCCAGCAGCTATGTCCTTTTGGACTCGACTGGCTCGGTCTGCAGTGATGCTATTGAGCCACTCTTGATGTTGGACATTCTGCGCCCTTGCCACCCTCAGTTCTTCGTCCAAGTGGTGTTCAACATGAAGGAGTACTGATTCATCAGCTGAGGCGGGGATGGTACATGGCAATTAGCAGGAAGTTTCCTTGCCCGTGTTTAACTTGATGGCTTGAGACTTCATGGGGTCGGGAGTTGATGTTGAGGATTCCTCGGGCAACTCCCTTCCAACTGTATACCACTGTGCCACCACCACAGCCATTCAGGTGGGACAGGGCATACCCAGGGATGGTGATGGTGGTGGTGGTGGTGTCTGTGACATTGAGTACTACCATGTTGCATTTTTTTGTCTCAATTTTTTGGCACATGCCCCCGGATGTTAATAAGGAGGACTTTGCAGGGTCAATAGGGCTGAGTTTGCCTTTGTCATTTCCAGTGCCTAGGCCGATGCTGGGTGGTCCATCCAATTTCATTCCTTTGAAACTTTTTAGCGATTTGATACAACTGAGTGGCTTGCTAGGCCATTTAAGAGCCTGGAGTCACACATAGGCAGATTTGCTTTCCCTAAGAAACATTAGTAAATCATTTGGGTTTATATGACAGTTGGCAATGGTTTCATGGTCATGTTTAAACTTTTTAATTGAATTCAGATTCCACCATCTGCTGGGGTGGATTTCGAACCCAGGTCCCCAGAGCGTTACCATGGGTCTCTGGTGTTGTCCAGCAACAATACCACTACACCACCGCCTCCCCTTCATGTTGCTGCTGGTCTTAGCTCTACAAAGAATGATGGTGCCCACCGTCTATCCTCCCAACACCCCCACCACCGGAGCTTGAGCCCTAATCTTTGAAAATACCTTGTCTCCTTTACATTCCCCAGTCCCCTTCCCTTTCCTTTCTGATTTGCTTCCTGAGATCCCATTCCCCAGTCTTCACCTCTTCCACATGCTGACATCACCTCATATCAGCAACTCCTCATGAATGTCAATTGCCAAAATTCCTGACTCTCCCAATTCCCTTCTGACTGCACTCCACAGTGCCGCAACTCTCTGTGGCGGTGAATAGGTGATATCACATGCAGATGGTACAATTATGTATTGCAGTGGGAAATTTAATGCAAAGATCACGATGTAAATAACATTGAGTCAGCGTCCTGGAGACCCAAGCCCCATTTCACAAGACTACTGATCATTCCAGTGCACTTCCTGGCTTTTGTGGAATGGGGAGCATTTTATCCGGCAGCCATTGTGGAAGAGAAACCACTTCATCCCTGCAATTGAGCTGTGCAAACCAATCCATGAGATAGTGGTTTCTATGTCACTATGGATGATGGGTAAAAGAGGTTCCCATTCCACAAATGCTTTTATTTTTTGCATGCATTTTCACCTCACCTTTACCCACGTGTCTGTTTTTTTCAGTTGCAAACCAGTTTGGTGCATTTAAGGCTGTCTGCACTTCAGAATTTGTGAGCATCTGCAGTTTCAACGTGTAGCTTGTATCTATTATAATTTAAGCTATTTGACACAGTAAGTATCCCTTTTTGGGGGTGTCTGATTGTGCAAGTTTCACTGCTTACGAGCTCAAAAGGGAAATATTCATGTAGAGGCAGAGGATGCAGCTAAGTATTAAGCACTTTTCACCTATCTTGACAAAGGAAGCAGATGGTGAGAAGATTGCACTAAAAGGAGGAAGTTACGGGCAAGACAGTAGTAGACAGAGAAGACACTAAAAGGATTAGTATTACTGTAATTTGTTAAGTCATCTGGTCCCGATGGGATCCATCCTAGTTTGCTGAAAGAGATCATATTTTACATAATGTCAGGAAGTAGAAATAGCGGAGACATTAGTCACAATCTTTCAATGTTAGGGCGAACAATCCCCATCCACCACTACTCTCCTCCATCTGGCTGAACTTGTTCTCACACTGAACAATTTCTCCTTAAACTCCTCTCATTTCCTCCAAATAAAAGGTGTGGCTATGGGTACCCGCATGGGCCCCAGCTATGCTTGTCTCTTTATGGTGTATGTGGAACATTCCTTGTTCCAGTGCTACTCCGGCCCTCTCCCATAACTCTTTCTCCGGTACATCGATGATTACTTCGGTGCTGCTTCATGCTCTTGTCATGACCTGGAAAAATTTATTAATTTTGCTTCCAATCTCCACCCCTCCATCATTTTCACATGGTCCATCTTTGACATTTCCCTTCCCTTCCTTGACCTCTGTCTCAATTTCTGGTGATAGACTGTTCACCAATATCCATTACAAGCCTACCGACTCCCACAGCCAACTTGACTACAGCTCCTCACATCTTGCTCCCTGTAAGGACTCCATCCCATTCTCAGTTCCTTTGCCTCTGTTGCATCTGTTCTGATGATGCCACTTTCCAAAACAGTTCCTCTGACATCTCTTCCTTCTTCCTTAACCGAGGTTTTCCACCCATGGTGCTTGACAGGGCCCTCAACCGTGTCTGGCCCATCTCCCGTGCATCCACCCTCACACCTTCCTCTCCCTCCCAGAAACATGATAGGGTCCCCCTTGTCCTCACTTATCACCCCACCAGCCTCCACATTCAAAGGATCATCCTCTGCCATTTCTGCCAACTCTAGCATGATGCCACCACCAAACACATCTTCCCTTCACCCCACCCTGGCGGCATTCTGCAGGGATTGTTCCCTCTGGGACACCTGGTCCACTCCTCCATCACCCCCTACACCTCAACCCCCTCCCACGGCATCTTCCCATGCAACCGCAGAAGGTGCAACACCTGCCTCTTTACTTCCCCTCTCCTCATCGTCCAAACACTCCTTTCAAGTGAAGCAGCATTTCACTTGCAGTTCCCTCAATTTAGTCTACTGCATTCACTGCTCCCAATGCGGTTTCCTCTACATTGGAGAGACCAAACACAGACTGGGAGACCGCTTTGCAGAACACCTTCGGTCTGTCCGCAAGCATTACCCAGATCTCCCTGTCGCTTGCCATTTCAACACTCCACCCTGCTCTCATGCCCACATGTCCGTCCTTGGCCTGCTGCATTGTTCCAGTGAAACTCAAAGCAAACTGGAGGAACAGCACCTCATCTTCCGACTAGGCACTTTACAGCCTTCTGGACTGAATATTGAGTTCAACAATTTTAGATCATGAACTCTCTCCTCCATCCCCACCCCCTTTCCAATCCCCTCCCTTTTTTTCTCAATAATTTACATAGATTTTTCTTTCCCCACCTATTTCCATTATTTTTAAATGTATTTCCATCCATTGTTTTATCTCTACCTTTTGGCCTTTTTCGATTCCTTCAACCCACCCCCACTAGGGCTATCTGTACCTGGCTTGTCTTGCTTTCTATCCTTAATTAGCACATTCCTTAGATAATATCACCACCTTCAACACCTCTTTGTCCTTTTGTCTGTGACATATTTTGGCTATCTCCACCTATCACTGGCCCTCTCTCCAGCTCTACTTGTCCCACCCCTCCTTAAACCAGCTTATATTTCACCTCTCTTCTATTTTTACTTCTGTTGAAGTGTCATACAGACTCGAAATGTTAACTGTGTTCCTCTCAACAGATGCTGCCAGACCTGCTCAGTTTTTCCAGGTATTTTTATTTTTGTTTTGGATTTCCAGCATCCACAGTTTTTTGCTTTTATATATAAATGCTACTTGTTTAATTATTGATGATGATAGAGCTGAAGAAGAATGTTGACAGTCCTACAAATGCCATTCTCCTACTTAGCTTAACAATAATCCTGGCCATCTCAAAGAACTTATTGGGCTACAATTTGCCATGAAAATAACAGTAAAGCTCATTGTGCTTACTGTCATTTATGCTCAAATCACACAACTTCAGGCAAGGGCAGAAGCATGGTTAAACATAAAAATTTGGAAGTTTCTGTCTGAGATGTGCTGCTGCACCATTAGCTTCTTGTAAATGACATCTTCCTGTCTGACTCTCATTCAATTGCATAGAATATTGAAGTTTCTGTACCTCATTACAGCCTTCATTCAAACATGGACAAAAGAGCTGAACTCCAGGGGTGAGGTGAGAGTGACTGCCCTTGATATTAAGGCAGCATTTGACCTAGTGTGGCATCAAGGAGCCCTAGCAAAGCTGTATTCAATGGGAATCGGGGAAAACTCTCCACTAGTTGGAGTCATACCTGGCACAAAGGAAGATGGTTGCATTATTGGAGGTCAGTCATCTCAGTTCCAGGATATCACTGCAGGAGTTCCTCAGGATAGTGTCTTAGGCCCAACCGTCTTCAGCTGCTTCATCAATGACCTTCTGTCATATTGTCAGAAGTGGGGATGTTCGCTGATGATTGCACAATGTTCAGAACCATTTGCAACTCCTCAGAAACTGAAGTAGTCCATGTCCAAATGCAGCAAGACCTGAGCTGACAAATGGCAAGTAAAATTCACACCACACAAGTACCAGGCAATGAGCATCTCCAACAGGAGAGAATCTAACCATTGCACTTTGACATTCAATGGCATTACCTTCACTGAATCCCCCACTATCAACATCCTGGCGGTTACCATTGACCAGAAACTGAACTGGACTAGCCATAAAAATACTGTGGCTATAAAAGCAGGTCAGAGGCTAAAAATCCTGCAGCAAGTAACTCACCTGCTGACTCCCCAAAGCATGTCCATGATATTCAAGGCACAAATCAGGAGTGTGATGGAATACTGTCCACTTGCCTGGATGAATGGAGCTCCAACAACACTCAGGAAGCTTGACACCATCAAGAACAAAGCAGCCGCTTGATTGGCACCCCATCCACAAACATTCATTCCCTCCACTACCGATGCACAGTGGCCGCAGTGTGCACATTCTACAAGATGCACTGTAGGAACTCACCAGGGCTCCTTAGACAGCATCTTCCAAACCCACGACCGCTACCATCTAGAAGAACAAGGGCAGCAGACACATGGGAATGCCACCACCTGCAAGTTCCCCCTCCAAACCACTCACCAACCTGACTTGGAGATATATCGCCATTCTTTCACTGTCACTGGGTCAATATCCTGGAACTTCCTAACAGCACTGTGGGTGTACCTACACCACATGGACACAAGGAGGCAGTTCACCACCTTCTCAAGGGAAATTAAGGATGAGAAATAAATGATGGCCTAGCCAGTGATGGCCACATCCCCTGAACGAATAAAAAAAACAACTTGCATGATCGATACTGTTACAGTGCAAAATTTTTTAAGATTGTTATGTTTTGAGACTGTGTCTTTAATTTAGGGTAAAATGAAGGGAGCCATGACCAGTTCTGAAGTCTGGCCTGGGTGCGATGGCTGTTAAAAATTAAGAGAGGCCTGGGCTGTTTGCTGGAAAGAAGGAACAAGACGTTCACGTTTTGAGGCAACGGCTGTATCAGCTGTGATTACAGTGGTTAGACCTGGACTGTCTAACCATTATACTTTAAACTGACCATTTACTTCCAAGATAAAAGATAGTTGTGGTCTCAAGGAAAGCTAATTAGCATGCTACCTTGATATAAGGCTCATGTGATTCACATTACCATGGAGATGAGCTTTGAGAGGGGCAGGGTTTCTAAGATATCCCTGAAACTCTCAGACACAGTGAGTCTGCTAGCATCCAGGAGAGAGGGAGTAGCTATAGACCTAAAGTCTCTATGTCTCACCAGGCACGAATGCGGGTTCAAGCTCTGATTGAAAAGACCAAATTCGTGAGGATTTGAAACAAAGTTGGAATATTTGCTTAGCTTGTGCTAGAGGGGGATTCACCAGAAAAAGCCCTCACAGTGAAAAACAGTTCTAGGGTTCAAAGTTACCAGGTTGGAAAGGGAAAGGAACAGAAGTAGATCTTCAGGGGCTTGCAATCACTTTGTACTGGGTCTGGGAAACTTGAATGACTACTTAAGGGACTTTGTAAAGTATACCTGTGTAAAGTATGTTTTTCGGTTGTGTTAAAAGTAAAATGGGAAAGTTTTGTTCTGCCAATTAAAGTATAAGTTGCCTACAGCAATACTGCAATGTTTAGCCATGGGTGTTTTTAGTTTGTTTGTTACAGTAAAAGTCTTAAAGTATGAAATCATGTGTTATCCTTTTAACTATACACTGGAAGTTTGTTTTTTTTTGTTATCAGTCTCTATGGAGATCGTAACAAAATAATCTAAACTTGCCACAGAAAGTTAAGGTTTGTCCATTTTAGTCTAAGCACCCTTTTTAATGCCATGCTAAGTATTAATTACTGCACAACAACCTTTCTAATTCTGAAGATTAATTTTTATAACTGTGAACTCTCATTCCTTCAATTTTTAATTGCTGCTGAGATGTTTTTCCAATTTTTTAATTTTTTCTTTGTTTCTTTTTTCTCTCGCTCTACTTCAATCTTTTTTTCCCCTTCCTAATTCATTTTCTATACCTGATTTGACCTGCAATTTACTATTCTAACTTACACTTCCCGGTCCAGACTATGCTGTTCATTATCAGTTCTTCAATTTGACTAGTTAAGAAGATGCACAGTTGCTTGCCCTATTCACATAGGTACCAAATGGCCATGCGAAGGGTGCAACGCTGTTTCAAGCTCCCACTTACAGTAATTTGCTGTGCAAAAGCTCATGGAAATGAAATGGCCTAGGGAAAATTTTACTAACTGTGGGGCTGGTTATTCATCAGCTAAAGTTAAATTCTGGACGTTTTTGGACTTGTTTCATATTTTGCTATATGCTTGTTAGGAATTAATTGTCAATTAAACCATGTTAATTGTTAGCTAAAGTATATTGTTTGCTTAGGGTTGCCTTTGGGCATAATTCTATTGCATACTTTTTGTAGATCTGATATGTTTTATCCTGAGATCCTCTGTTTTAATGTTATCTCTTAGGTTTACTGACTCTTCGTTTTGATGTTATTTTGTTGTAGTACACAGTATACTGTATAATAGGACATTCACTGTAACAAGCATCTTTTGAAGAACATGATATGCCACAAGGCCACTATGATCCTTTTTAAGGTCATGTTCTGTCTCTATTTTCTTTGTTTTACCTATTTCTTTAATTTTATAATAAATATATTTCATAGTCAATAACATGACACTTTGTAAGTAATAGCTTTCAATAAATTAAAACAGAATATATTGTGCAAGTTTTGTCCATTTTTATATCTTTTTGTTGATTCATGGAATTGCATAGCATTTATGTGGCTCCACACAAGCCTCCTCCCACTCTAATAACTTTATCTCAACCGATCAGCATATCCTCCTATTAATTTTTACCACATTACTTACGTGGCTTCCCTTTCACTGCATCTATATATTTGCATCAACTACTTCATTAACACACTCCATGTTTTCATCACACCCCTGAGTGCTGAAGTTTCTCCTGAATTCCATGTTGGCTTTAATAGTGATAATCTTGTGTTTATGGCCCCAGGTTTTGGAAGTCGGATTATCTTCTCCACATCTGCTTTTTCTAGTTCCTTCATAATTTGAAAGACCTCTACTGGGTCACTCTGCAGCTTTTTCTTAGGCTGAGGCTCTTTTCTGTAGATGTCAGTCTTTCCTGATGGCTGTACCCTCTCAGTTGTGATATCACCTTGTCAATCTTCTTTGCACTTTCTCCATTGCTTCTAGATTCTTTTTGTAATATGGTGATTAAAATGTAATCTAAAATTGCTGTTTTTATTAAAAAATTTCACTTTCAACATATTTTGGAATCACTTTTTGGGTAGCTGCTTATTTTCAATCACATAGAAATTACAACATGGAAACAGGCTGTTCTGCTCAACCAGTCCATGTCGTTCTTTAGCCCCCAACCAAAGAAGGGTATTAACAGTCTAAGGCTGGAATTTCCTGGCCCCATTGGCATCGGGCGTCATGGTGGGCGGGGATGGGAAAATATAGCGAGAAGACCAAAAATCAGTTTCACGCTGGTGTGAAAGCACAGCAGGATTACCTAATAGTGTCTGCCACAGCAGAAGGCCAATCCCACTGGAGGCCAGTGTGAAACCACTTTGCATCCCGCGAATGAGATGCAATCGTTCTCCCTGCGCGACCCCCCCCACAAGATTTTCCATTATACCGGCAGGAAAACACATCAGCCCAGAACACGTCTGTACAAGTGTGATGTGCAGAAGTCGGGACCGTTAGGGCCTTGCTCAGATCACAGACATCTGAGGAGCAGAAGATGCTGGAGCCCTACAGCTACTGGACCCTGGAGGAACACATGCATCGCATGCTGAGTGGATTCTCATGGTCCTGGCTCTACCATGAAGCAGCTCACAGAAGGTGGCAGACCTCCATTGGTGTCTTGGGTCTGCTTGGGAATATCACTGTCTTGGCCATGGGCGGCTACGGATGATCGGTGAGGAGGGACGTGGAGGATGTGGAGTGGAAAATGTACTGGAGGGTTGGTGGGGGATGAAGGTGTCGGGTGGGGGGGACGAAGTTGGCAAGGGGGGCTGAGGTTGTGGGGGGTGGGAGGGACGAATGTGTTGGGGAGATGAGGTTGGGAGGAGGGGATGAAGGTGTGGAGGGTTCAGATTGGGAGAGGTGGGATGGAGTATGAGGGGGGGAGGGTGTAACAGGGGAAAATATGGAAAGTGGAGAGAAAGGGGCAAGGGAGCGAGTTCGGAGGGGGGAAGGAGTCCAGGGTTGGGTAGGAAGGAGCTCGGCAGGGCGAAGGAGTCCAGGGGGGTGGGGGGGGGGTTGGTGGTGGGGGTGGGGAGGACGGAGTAAAAGGCGTGGGGTAGGGGAATGTCCAGGTGAACGTGCAAGGGTGGGATCTGTGGAGTCAATGACTGCCTCTTGGGGAGTGAACTGAGGGTGGGCTTGGTAGGAGGAAATGGTGAGTATGAAAGGGACCAGAGTGAGCTGTAAGGGTGAGGGTCTGAGGTTAGTAGAAGAAGGTACAGCAAAGGTGGTTGATGGGGACTCGGAGGCAGACATGTCCCCTGGGGGTGGGAAAGAGGAGGTCAGGGAGGTCAGTGTAGATGTGGGGGGATCCACACCTGGACATCCTGGAGAGAAAAGGGTTCGGGTTGGTAGATCACGGTGGGGAGGTGGAAGATGATGCTGGGGGTGTCAACAGTGGCAGGGGAAAGGTCATTGTTGACTGTAGGAGGGGAAAGGACTGGGTACCTTACAAGAAACTTGGCTACAACCATGTTTCTCCAATCAAAAGTGGAGCTTCATGTTGGACAGGCACAGGTGCTGCTTGGGAGTGCAACCAGTGGGTGGGTGGAGATGCAGATCAGGTCAGACGGACAACTGAAAGAGAATCCCAGCAGGCAGCACTGAAAATACTCGGAACATTGAGATGAGTGTGACGAAGGAAGGCTCCGCACGCATGGAAGAGTGTTTGCATGAGGCTCCAAAAGGCCCTACCATGCACGCATGCATGCGCACATGCACACACGCACTCACTTCTTCCTCCAAAATCACTTGTGGGCTAGCTGCATGCAGCTGAACTGCTGGTTGGGGGGGATGCAGGGGGTGGGCTGGCGAAGCCTGTAAATGAAGCTGAAAGACACCATTACGCATTATTCGTGAAAGTGAATCTATTTTCAAATTATAAAGTGACAAGATGTGTTCACCCATGCAACCACTTGTGATCAGAATTTCTTAGCCTTTCTAGGCTTACCACTTCTAGCTGTTGCCCTGACATCCGCAGCAGGAGTGGAGACAGCCTGTGCAATGGTTGGTCCTGTTGCCTTTGTCCTTGATGACTTCGACATGCATCCTCTGGAGAGCCGAGGCCTTGGGTTTGGCTGTCACAGGCAGAGGGGAGGGGAGAAGACAGATACTGAGATTTCTAAGTGGACCCAGGGGTGTCCAGCTGCTGCTCCTGCTCTCTTCAGGTGCCCGAGGGCCCAGACCTGACTTATTGAGGGGAAGGAGCACCTGAAGGGACATCGAGGTGCCCTGTTCCCCCCTCGGTTTGCCACTGCAGGAACTCGCCCATGGCTACCACGATGGAGTGCAGGTCAGTGCACATCTCCGCATTCTGCGTCCGCCATCCTTCCCATGGAGACCCCCATACACGCACATATGGGCAATACTTCATTAGAGAGTAGGTGGATGCACTTCTCCAACTCAAATGCCACTCTGTTGAGGACTTCCACAAGTTCTGCGTGATGTTCCCCCGCCTTCTGCTGACTCTCCAAGATGAATTGGAAGGCCGAATCCAGAGGCTCGAGATCTGACTTGAACCTCATGGTTGCCTCTTCCCCGGGGAGCTCACCTGAACTTGCCTCCTCCTGCTGAAGACACGTGCCCATGCGGTGACCACCAAATTGTGAGCTCAAACCTGCTCCAGATCGAGGTCCCACTGAGGTGTGTGTTTCTGCACTGATGGAGCATGTGGGTAAGCTCTGTGACTGGTCTTCCAGGCTGCTTATTTCCAGCTCCTCAATGGAGGAGGTGCCCTCTTGGCTGGAGGTGAGGGCGTGGATGGAGCTGAGGGACTGGCTGGCTGAGGGTGTCGGTCGCTTGGCAGAGCTTGTGAACCAAAGTAGAGATAATTAGTGCATGGCAGTAGAGATAATTAATGCATGGCAGCAGAGTCAAAAGCAAGAGAGAACACTCACAGTTGCGTTAAGAGAGGAATGATGGGGTGCAGGATCCTCACATGCATGTTTGCAGCTGACATCGCCATCGCTGCAGGCATGGTCCATGCCCTCACCAGTCAGCGTGATGGCATGCTCTTCAAAGTGAGTGGGGGACCTAATGTGGGCCACTCCATCCCTGGCCTGGGACCTCTCCCTGCTGTTCTAAACCAGTTTCTGCATGAAAACAAATGGAGAGAGTCCTGATTAGGATGCATGGCATTACGTAGAATGTTTGTGTGGTGGGTGGAGCCATGGTCGGGATGAGGACACGAGCTCCATAGGATATGAGTCTGATGGAGATAATGAAGGTTGTGTGAGAGTTAGTGGTGTTGTCCCTTGAGTTGTGAGATCCTTAAGGATGTGTGAAGGATTTGTGAATGTATGAGTTGTGTGATGAGCTGGTTGACCTACCCTGGTGGAATGGATGAGAGCATTCATCCTCCTCCTGCATTGGATGGCTGACCTCCTTTGTGCTCCGGTGGTGCTGACCGCCTGTGCCTCTGCCTCCCAGCCCGGATTGATGACCGTGGCCAGGGGCGGGATAGATGATATTGTGGCGGCCTTCCACTGCATCCAGCAGGCGCCCCAGGGATGTGTCACTGAATTTGGGAGCTTCCTCCTTCTTTGCTTTCGAGGCCATCTGTTGCCTTGAGCAGTCCTGGTCTGTAGACATGAAGTAGGCATGCACTCTGGCGCGTTTTAAATATGATGCCCAGAGTGAGGAAGCACTGAGGTCATGGCATGGTGGGTAAATCCGAGCCCGTCCACCAATGATCCGGCATGTTTCCCATGAATGTAGTATTAACGAGGCAGGACGTGTCGGGAATGGGACAATACGATGTGAAAAGCTGCCATTGTAGCCAGCAGGCATATCATCCTTCTTCCCACCCGTTACCGCACATTGTGCAAATCTGGGATGATTCGGCCCTAAGACTTGAAATTGGGGAACTGAGATGAGAAATGTCTTGTACTTTAACTGTACTTTTAATGTCGGATTAATCAGAACTCTTGTTTTTTTAATCCCGCATCTACCATTGGATAATCCATCAAGGAATAACTTCAGGATGTCTTTGATAGAAAATGAAGCATTTGTGCCTCATTTCAATTCATTAGTATTCCCTTTAATTAAATAGCAATATTGTGGAATTTAAAAACCCGCCGCATTTAAAATCACACTCCCAATCTAATTGGATCCAGTGCTGGGAAGATTTGCTTCAGTTGTCTGCACATTTATAAACAAGAGAATGGAACTAAGCCACATTCAAACCAAACCAAACTGTGTAATTCGCTCAGTTATGTAAATGGTGGTAGTTATTTTTGAATTCTAATTGACAGCTTGTCATATTCATAACTGTTGGATGAGTATTTTCTAAGTGACTACTTAAATCATTAAATTACATTTCAACCTTCAAAGAGCTGTTTAGCTTTTACAGTTGATAAAGCCGCTAGGAGCAAACAGTAACTGCATATATGGAGCTTAACAAAAAAAAAGTTTAGCATTGAGAGTGGCAATATTTATTATTTTTATTATTATTTTGAGAAGCTACTACTGTATTTTCTTTATCTATTTATGTTTAATAAATTCACTTGATAGTCCAAAGCCTGAGATGAGATGTAATGTTCTGATACTCTGGTGCTTTTTGAAACCATAAAAGCAAAGTATAGATTCTCTAGAGAAGAGAAAGCTGAGGGATGACCTAATAAAGGCCTTTAAAATTATGAAGGCGATTGATAGGGTAGTTGTAGAGAAGGTTCTTCTGTTTGTGGTGTAATCCAAAACTAGGAGTTGTAGATGTAAGATAATCACTAATAAATCCAATAAGTAATTTAGGAGGAACTTCTTTCCTCAAGATTCCTTAGAATATGCAACTTTCTGTCACATCTAGTAGTTGAGGTGGTTAGCCTAGATGCATTTCAGGGGAAGCTAGATATGCATATGAGGGAGAAAGGAATAGAAGGTTGTGTTGACAGAATGAGATGAAGTTCGGTCGGTAGAGACTTGTCTGGCATAGACTTAGTTCGACTGAATGGCCTTTTTCTGTTCTCTAAATTTAATATAATTCTACATAATTTTGATGAAAGTTAAATTTTTTTAAGAAAGGTTTCAGATTGCTAAACTGGGCACACCACCGAGAAGCACTAGGATATTATGGCCTGTAAAGATACCCTCAGTGTCAGGAATAGATGAGAACCTGTATACAAAAATAAATTTAAATGCAGAAGCTGAAGAAAGAGATAATGAAGTTGCATTTATACAGCACCTTTCACAGCCACAGGAGAGTCAAGTGGCTTAGGGGGAAACACCCCCATCTGGGGAGGAAGTCCTGCTCCTGAGAGCTGTCGACCCAGTAGTGCCACCGGGGGCAGTGGCTCATTGCTGTGACTGTTCAGTCCCTGACAAAGGGCATGAGCTGGATGTCAGCTAAGTTGGGATGCTCAGCAGGACTAGGAGAGGAGACCCTGGGAAGGGGGGGCAAGAGGGGAGAGGACTGGGGTGCACTGGACAGGGGCTAGGGCCACTGGGAAGGTGTTGTTAACACAGATTGAAAAAGGGGGCCCATGAAGGAGGCAGTCCACCCCCGCATTCCCACTTGAGGCCCAAGCAGTCTTACCTGTGGAGTTTCCCACCCATCGCTGCCCTCTTCCCACTGGCTGAAAAATTGTGGCCTGGCAAGCAGTAGCCATTAAATGGCCACTTTTTTGCCTCGCCCAACATCTGTTAAATTCCATCCAAGTTTAGGTCCAGCTGGTAGGCAGTAGGAAAAGCACCTATGAAATTTTAAGCACCCTGCGCACACAATAACCCCCCCTTCCCCCCACCTGCTTGCAAACCTACCTACAGGGGACTATTGTGAGCTCAATAGATTTTAGAACTATTGTCTGTCAACCATGTCACACGCTACATGAGGCAAGAACATTGTGTTTTTTGTTTAGGGAGCCCACCAAGAGTGCAGCCCTGCTCCTTTGGTGGATATGGAGATGAGGAGGCATAGATTGCTGGAGTGTAGAACATAGATTCCGTCTTGTAAACTGAGACCAGGTCAAAGATTACATTGAATCACCGTAAGGATATGCAGAGCAAGAAGATTGCATTGGCTAGTATATTTGAAACTCAATGTAATGGTTTAAAATTGAGATGGGCACTGTCCATAGTAATATTGGCAAAAACGACAAACAAGAAAGGTTTGAGGCAATGTCAATGGTTGAAGATTAGAGTTGAGAGAGAGTGAGTTTGCAGATGAGCTTTTCCCTCATAAGCTGCCCAGGAGTGTAAGGAAAGCTCTGCTGATTGTGGGAGGAATACTCATGTTTTATAGGTGGAATAGATGCATAGTGGAAAATATTGTTTGAGGAAAAGGGAACATGGAGCTCCTTAGATACCATAGCAAAAATAGAAATCTACGAGTTTTATTTAAGGGCGGAGATAATTGTGAAGCTAAGAATTAGAATGTGGGTGAGTTGCACAATACCAAAAGTAAAGCTTAGTGATATAAGTGTTCATTTCATGTGCTTTTAGCTCTTGACCATTAGTAGAAGACAGTAAGAATCTGAACTGTTTAGCTCTTAAAACTGAGCATGGGAATCATGATGCGGGATTACCCCATGTCCATTGACTATAGTCAGTGTTTGTGTACAACATAGGCAGCACACTAATTCATGCTGCCTGCTGTTTTAAATATATCCTCATTCAGCCAGCACTAACTGCACTGTTGATTGGCTGCACGCCTAAAACAAAGGACCAATATTGTGACTGGCTTGCACCAGTTAAAGCTCACCTGTGCTGCTTTTAAAAGTGAGGTGCATTGTACCTGGAGCAGGTGTTGGGAGTCCTGTGGGAGATGAAGCTGATATGGGGAAAGACAGAATAATTGCACAAAATGGGAGACAGTAGGCTTCAAGGTTTTTAAGGCACTGCACTGAAGGCATTTGAGGTGGGGGTGCAAAGGAGGACAGATATCCTATATTCTCAGAGACATTCACTGAGAAGTCAGTGGGAACAGATAGCCATAGAGGCCAATGCCAGAAGTTGAGCCTTGAGTATCTGGATGTAATGCTGCAAGAAGTTCAATGACCTCCAACTTGTACTCAAAGTGAATGGATCTTCAAATACCATAGCCTATCAACTGTACCATTAACCTCAGATGCTGCTCAATTCACCACATCCCTATTCACAGAATCACAGAATTTCATAGTGCAGAAGAGGCCCATCAAGTCTGCACCGACACATGAGAAACACCTGACCTACCTACCTAATCCCATTTACCAGCACTTGGCCCATAGCCTTGAATGTTATGATGTGCCAAGTGCTCATTCAGGTGCTTTTTAAAGGATGTGAGGCAACCTGCCTCCACCACGCTCCCAGGCAGTGCATTCCAGACCATCACCACACTCTTGGTAAAAAAGTTTTTCCTCACATCCCCCCTAAACCTCCTGCCCCTCACCTTGAATTTATGTCCCCTTGTGACTGATCCTTCAACTAAGGGGAGCAGCGGCTCCCTATCCACCCTGTCCATGCCCCTCATAATCTTGTACACCTCAATCAGGTCACCCCTCAGTCTTCTCTGCTCCAACGATAACAACCCAAGTCTATCCAACCTCTCTTCATAATTTAAATGTTTCATCCCAGGCAACATCCTGGTGAATCTCCTCTGCACCCCCTCCAGTGCAATCACATCCTTCCTATAATGTGGCGACCAGAACTGCACACAGTACTCCAGCTGTGGCCTCACCAATGTTCTAAGCAACTCCAACATGACCTCCTTACTTTTGTAATCTATGCCTCGATTGATAAAGGCAAGTGTCCCATATGCCTTTTTCACCACCCCACTAACATGCCCCTCCACCTTCAGACACACACCCCAAGGTCCCTTTGACACTCGGAACTTCCTAGTGTCATGCCGTTCATTGAATACTTCCTTGTCGAATGACTCCTTCCAAAGTGTATCACCTCACACTTTTCAGGGTTAAATTCCATCTGCCACTTATCTGCCCATTTGACCATCCCATCTATATTTTCCTGTAGCCCAAGACACTCAACTTCACTATTAACCACCCGACCAATCTTTGTGTCATCCACAAACTTACTAATCCTACCCCCCCATATAGTCATCAATGTTGTTTATATAAATGACAAATAATAGGGGACTGAGCACAGATCCCTGTGGTACGCCACTGGACACGGGCTTCCAGTCACTAAAGTATCCTTCTGTCATTACCCCCTGTCTCTGACTACGCCAATTCTGAATCCATCTTATCAAATTACCCTATTTCCCTTGTGCATTTGCCTTCTTTATAAGTCTTCCATGTGGGACCTTGTCAAAGGCTTTGCTGGAATCCATATAGACTACATCAACTGCACTACTCTCATCTACATACCTGGTCACCTCCTCAAAAAATTCAATCAAATTTGTTAGGCATGACCTCCCTCTGACAAAGCCATGCTGACTATTGCCGATCAAACCTTGCCTCTTCAAGTGGAGATAGACTCTCTCCTTCAGAATTTTCTCCAATACTTTCCCTACCACTGATGTGAGACTCATTGGCCTGTAGTTCCCTGGCTTATCTCTACAACCCTACTTAAATAGCAGAACCACATTAGCTGTTCTCCAGTCCTCTGGCACCCCCCCCCCCCCCCCCCCCCCCCCCCCACCGTGGCCAGAGAGGAGTTAAAAATTTGGGTTAGAGCCCCTGCGATCTCCTCCCTTGCCTCCCTCAGCAGTCTGGGACACAAATCATCCGGACCTGGAGATTTGTTCACTTTTAAGCCTGCCAACACCTCCAATACCTTGCCACTCCTTATATTAGTTTGCTCAAGAACCTCGCAGTCTCTCTCCGAGTTTGATGCCTTCACCCTCGTTCTCTTGGGTGAAGACAAATGTGAAGTATTCATTCAACACTCTAGCGATGTCCTCTGGCTCCACCCGTAGATTGCCCCCTTGGTCCCTAATGTGCCCTACTCTTTCCCTGGTTATTCCTCTTCCCATTGATATACTCATAGGATATCTTGGGATTTTCCCTACTTTTACCAGCCAGAGCTTTCTCATATCCCCTCTTTGCTCTCCTAATTGCTTTCTTAAACTCCAGCCTGCACTTTCTGTACTCCACTAATTCCTCCGCTGACTTGCTTCCCTTGTACCTGGTAAAAGCCTCTCCTTTCCTTCTCATCGTAACCTGAATATCTCTGGTCATCCATGGGCTTGTTACTCCTTCCTGTCACCCTAGAGGGAACATGTTGAGCGTGTACCCTCCCCATTTCCTTTTTGAACGCGCCCCCCCACTACTCCTCTGTAGATTTCCCCACAAATAGCTATTCCCAGTCTACCTTGGCCAGATCCTGCCTTATCTTACTAAAATCCACTCTCCCCCAATCCAAAACATTTTTGTCCAGAACAAACTTAAATTGTACCATGTTGTGGTCGCTATCACTAAAATGCTTGCCCACCACCACCTCAGCCACCTGCCCGGCTTCATTCCCCAGAATTAGGTCCAGCACTGCACCATCCCTTGTTGGACCCTCTACATATTGACCTAAAAAGTTCTCCTGTACACATTTCAAGAAATCCACTCCATCGAAGCCCGTTACACTATAGGTTGAATTTTTTGCCTGTTGGGCAGGCGGGCCCGACCCAATCTCCGGCGGGTGGGAAGCTGATCCCCGCTGGAGAAGTGGGTCCCGCCGCCATTTTAAGTGGGCGGGCCAATTAAGGCCCGCCCAGCGTGACGTCCGCCGTGAAGCGCTATGCACTTGGAATTCCCCAAATGTGAGAGTGCGCTCTGTAACGCATGCGCGCGAAAGAAAGCACATCTCCCTGAGGCTAAGTGCTGCCTCAGGGAGAACGCTGAAAGTTTTTCAAACTCTAAAAATAGAAAAATTAAAAAATCATTAACATGTCCCCCTCATGTGACAATGTCGCACGACATGGGACGTTAATAAATTTCACAAAAACTTTAATAAACTTTTTTAAAATCTACATGACGTCTCATACCGCCGGTGGATGAGATTTTATATTTTTTCAGAAGCCCATAGAGGCTCCTGGCCTGCCCACCAACCTTAAGGTTGGACGGGCAGATCCTTTAATTGTTTTAATTATCCTGTCAATGGCCTCATTTGGCCATTGACAGGTCAGCGGGTGGATAGCTGATTGCACTGTGCCCCCGCCTTTCTGAAGATTTAAATGGGGCGGGATGACGTCGGGGGTTCCCCCCGATGTCATCCCGCGTCATTTTTGCGTCGGCGAGCGGGCCCCGCCCCCAGCTCACCGATGGAAAAATTCAGCCCTATGTCAATCCCAATTAATGTTAGGAAAGTTGAAATCACCTAATATAATTACCCTATTATTGTTTTTACACACCTCTGCAAAATGTGCTCATATCTGTCCCTCAATTTCCCACTAACTATCTGGGGGTCTATAATAAACACCTAACAATGTGGCTGCCCCTTTTTTATCCCTAAGCTCTACCCACAAAGCTTCATTCGATGCCCCCTCCAAGATATCATCTCTCCTTACTGCAGTAACTGATTCCTTAACTAATAATGCAATGCCTCCTCCCCTTTTACCCCCTCCCCTGTCTCGCCTGAAGATTCTACATCCCAGAATCTTGCCCCTCCCTCAACCATGCCTCAGTGATGGCTACTATATCACAATTCCACTTGTCAATCCTCACCCTTAACTCACCCGTTTTACCTGTAATACCCCTGGCATTAAAGTAGAGGCCATCCAGCCTTGCCTTACTCCCTTGAAACTTAATGCAGCTGTACTCCCTCTGACTTGATTGTTTTACTATATCATGATGTGTCCCTATTCTGCTAACATTCTGTGTCCCCTCCCCCTGCTTAATTAGTTTAAACTCCTCCCAACAGCACTAGTAAACCTGCCCGCAAGGATGTTAGTCCTGCTCTGGTTCAGACGTAGACTGTCCCGCTTGTACGGATCCCACCTTCTCCAGAAACGGTCCCAGTGATCCAGGAATCTAAAACCCTCCCTCCTGCACCAACTCTTAAGCCACGTATTCATCTGTGCTATTCTCCTATTTCTGAGCTCGCTAGTACGTCGCACTTGGAGTAATCCAGAAATTACAACCCAAGGGTCTTGCTTTTTAGTCTACTGCCTAACTCCCTGAATTCTTGATGCAAGACCTCATCCCTCTTTCTACCTATGTCATTGGTACCAACATGTACCATGACCTCTGCCTTATCAGTCTCCCCCTTCAGGATGCCCTGCAGCCGCTTAGTGACATCCCGGACCCTGGCACCAGGGAGGCAACATACCATCCTGAGTCACATTGACGGCCACAGTAGTGCCTATCTGTTCCCCTGACTATAGAATTCCCTATTACTATTGCTCTTCCTCCCGTCTTGTACAGACAGGCTGCATGTGGTGCCAGAGGCTTGGCTCTGTCCGCACTCCCTGGAGGAAACAGCGCCCTCATCAGCCTCCAAATTGGAATACCGATTTGTGTGCGGGACCTCAGGGGACTCCTGAACTACCTGCCTGTTTCTCTTGGACTGCCTGGTGGCCACCCATTCCCTTCCTTCCTCAAGTCCCATCAGCTACGATGTGACCAGCTCTCTAAACGTGCTATCCACAATGCTCTCAGACTCCCCAACCGCGGTTCCAGCTCTGAAACCCGATCTTCCAGGAGCTGCAGCTGGGCACATTTCCTGCACACGTGCTAGTCCCAGGCACTGGAAATGTCCCCGGCTTCCCACATGGAGCACAAGGAGCACATCACAGCTTTGAGCGCTCCTGGCATGACTTATCCCTTTAAATTAAACCTTTTAAGTCAATTACTCTAGGGCCCTTCTTTCCTGACCCTCATTACTTTAGAATAAACAAACTATAAACCACAAAAAGACCTTAAGCTATAAGCAATTAAAGTAGTAAATACTTACCCGACCTTACCCACTACTTACCAGTCATGCCTTTCCCTTGTAGCCTCTACTGCTGCTGCAGGGGCAAGACCACTCTCTGAAGATTTAAGAAGTTGGATAGCAAGGAAAAAATGCAAAGAGCATCTCTTCCCCTATGCACCGAATTCCCATTGTGCACCAAATTGCCAATCCCCACTCTGGCTATCTCTCACTCAGGATGAGCTCTCCCCCCTGTTCATGTGCAAACTATTACTTAGCTTTCAACAACCTCTATCAATCATGACTCAGGCCTGACATTCATAGAGATAGAGAGACAGAGAGGTGGAGGGGGTTGGTGTGGTTGTAGCGACAAACAAGCAGTGATAGAAGCAGATCATCAAAAGATGTCAACAACAATAGTACAATAGAACACATAGGTGTTAAAGTTAAAGTTGGTGATATTATCTAAACGAATGTGCTAATTAAGAATGGATGGTAGGGCACTCAAGGTATAGCTCTAGTGGGTTTTTTTTTTATATAATGGAAATAGGTGGGAAAAGGAAAATCTTTATAATTTATTGGGAAAAAAAAAAAGAAGGGGGAAACAGAAAGGGGGTGGGGATGGGGGAGGGGACTCAGGACAAGGGGGACCCTATCACGAGGTTTTCCACCCACGGTCGTTGACAGGGCCCTCAACCGTGTCCGGCCCATCTCCCGCGCATCCGCCCTCACTCCTTCTCCTCCCTCCCAGAAACATGATAGGGTCCCCCTTGTCCTCACTTATCACCCCACCAGCCTCCGCATTCAAAGGATCATCCTCCGCCATTTCCGCCAACTCCAGCATGATGCCACTACCAAACACATCTTCCCTTCACCCCCCTTATCGGCATTCCGTAGGGATCGCTCCCTCCGGGACACCCTGGTCCACTCCTCCATCACCCCCTACTCCTCAACCCCCTCCTATGGCACAACCCCTTGCCCACGCAAAAGATGCAACACCTGCCCCTTCACTTCCTCTCTCCTCACCGTCCAAGGACCCAAACACTCCTTTCAAGTGAAGCAGCATTTCACTTGCATTTCCCCCAACTTAGTCTACTGCATTCGTTGCTCCCAATGTGGTCTCCTCTACATTGGAGAGACCAAACGTAAACTGGGCGACCGCTTTGCAGAACACCTGCGGTCTGTCCGCAAGAATGACCCAAACCTCCCTGTCGCTTGCCATTTTAACACTCCACCCTGCTCTCTTGCCCACATGTCTGTCCTTGGCTTGCTGCATTGTTCCAGTGAAGCCCAACGCAAACTGGAGGAACAACACCTCATCTTCCGACTAGGGACTTTACAGCCTTCCGGACTGAATATTGAATTCAACAACTTTAGGTCGTGAGTCCCCTCCCCCATCCCCACCCCCTTTCTGTTTCCCCCTTTTTTTTCCCCAATAAATTATAAAGATTTTCCTTTTCCCACCTATTTCCATTATATAAAAAAAAACCCACTAGAGCTATACCTTGAGTGCCCTACCATCCATTCTTAATTAGCACATTCGTTTAGATAATATCACCAACTTTAACTTTAACACCTATGTGTTCTATTGTACTATTGTTGTTGACATCTTTTGATGATCTGCTTCTATCACTGCTTGTTTGTCGCTACAACCACACCAACCCCCTCCACCTCTCTGTCTCTCTATCTCTCCGCCCCTCACACACACACCTTAAACCAGCTTATATTTCAGCTCTTTCCTGGACTCGAACTCAAGTTCTGTCGAAGGGTCATGAGGACTCGAAACGTCAACTCTTTTCTTCTCCGCCGATGCTGCCAGACCTGCTGAGTTTTTCCAGGTAATTCTGTTTTTGTTTTGGATTTCCAGCATCCGCAGTTTTTTTGTTTTTATCTCTGTGTTTAATTGACTGCCACTGCTCTTCAAGAAATGCCTACCTCCTTGAAGAAGTTCTGTTCCTCTCTGCGACAAGATTTCCGGATTTCTCTGTTGCCTTGTTCACCTTCATTGCTTTCCATTTCTCTCCTAGTGTTTGACAAGGTGTTTACTAAAACCCGCTTTCACAGCCATATCTCCTTTCTCAGTGACTGTCTCCGTCTCCGACTTACCCCACATGGATTTCAACTGAAATTCCACCCCTCATGTTTCGAACCCACCCAGGATTACAGGTATCTCCGGGACATAAAACGTTTCTCGGACTGCTGTTCCCGTCACATTCTGAAATCCACTCTCAGTGCCATGCGCCGCCATATGAACACACTCGACCTCTCCCTCCAGCAGCACCGCCGTACCCTTTTTCAAAGCTGCGCGTGCCCCCAGTTTCATTTTATCCTTCGGCTCATCCGACGCCTCAACAAGAAACTTTTTCTCTTTCTCTCAAGTGCTAAGGAACGCAAGCTCCAACAACTCATCGACACCAACACCCATCTAGGACCCTCCACCCCTGCCTGTCCCTCCATCCCCACCCCATCTTCCAATCCCAACCCCAGCCGTGTATTCACTATACCCCCTGACCTTCCCCTCTCCGATGCTGAACGTTCAGTGCTCAGCAAAGGACTTAGTTTCATACCCTTACGCCCTCACCTCAATGAATTTCGGGCTCGGCATGATACTGAACTCTTCTTCCGCCGTCTTCGTCTCCGGGCTCACTTCTTTGGGCAGGAGTCCTCTCCCAGTTCAACGGATCCTTTTACCCATCTTCAATATTCTCCCTCCACCTGGACCCCTCCCTCTGGATTCTTACCTTCTCTCGATCTTTTCATTGAGAACTGTCGGCGCGACATTAGTCGTCTCAATTTCTCTGCTCCTCTCACCCATTCTAACCTGTCTCTCTCTGAACTTACTGCACTCCATTCTCTCAGGTCCAACCCTGACATTGTCATCAAACCCGCTGACAAGGGTGGTGCTGTTGTTGTCTGGCGCACTGACCTCTACCACGCGGAGGCTGAGCGTCAACTCGCAGACACTTCCTCCTACCTCTCCCTGGACCATGACCCCACCACTGAACATCAAGCCATTGTTTCCAGGACTGTCACTGACCTCATCTCCTCTGGGGATCTCCCTCCCACAGCTTCCAACCTGATAGTTGCCCAACCTCGGACGGCCCGCTTCTATCTCCTACCCAAAATCCACAAACAGAACTGCCCCGGTAGACCGATCGTCTCAGCTTGCTCCTGCCCCACAGAACTCATTTCTCGTTATCTTGACTCCCTTCTCTCTCCCCTTGTCCAGTCCCTTCCCACCTACATCCGTGATTCCTCTGACACCTTACGTCACATCAACAATTTCCAGTTCCCTGGCCCCTACCGCTTCCTCTTCACCATGGACGTCCAATCCCTCTACACCTCCATCCCCCACCAGGATGGTCTGAGGGCCCTTAGCTTCTTCCTCGAACAGAGGCCCGAACAATCCCCATCCACCACTACTCTCCTCCGTCTGGCTGAACTTGTTCTCACGCTGAACAATTTCTCCTTCAACTCCTCTCACTTCCTCCAAATAAAAGGTGTGGCTATGGGTACCCGCATGGGCCCCAGCTATGCCTGTCTCTTTATGGGGTATGTGGAACATTCCTTGTTGCAGTCCTACTCCGGCCCCCTTCCACAACTCTTTCTCCGGTACATAGATGATTATTTCGGTGCTGCTTCATGCTCTCGTCAGGACTTGGAAAAATTTATTAATTTTGCTTCCAATCTCCACCCCTCCATCATTTTCACGTGGTCCATCTCTGACACTTCCCTTCCCTTCCTTGACCTCTCTGTCTCAATCTCTGGTGATAGACTGTCCACCAATATCCATTACAAACCCACCGACACCCACAGCTATCTCGACTACAGCTCCTCACACCCCACTTCCTGTAAGGACTCCATCCCATTCTCTCAGTTCCTTCGCCTCCGTCGCATCTGTTCCGATGATGCTACATTCAAAAACAGTTCCTCTGACATGTCCTCCTTCTTCCTTAACCGAGGTTTTCCACCCACGGTCGTTGACAGGGCCCTCAACCGTGTCCGGCCCATCTCCCGCGCATCCGCCCTCACTCCTTCTCCTCCCTCCCAGAAACATGATAGGGTCCCCCTTGTCCTCACTTATCACCCCACCAGCCTCCGCATTCAAAGGATCATCCTCCGCCATTTCCGCCAACTCCAGCATGATGCCACTACCAAACACATCTTCCCTTCACCCCCCTTATCGGCATTCCGTAGGGATCGCTCCCTCCGGGACACCCTGGTCCACTCCTCCATCACCCCCTACTCCTCAACCCCCTCCTATGGCACAACCCCTTGCCCACGCCAAAGATGCAACACCTGCCCCTTCACTTCCTCTCTCCTCACCGTCCAAGGACCCAAACACTCCTTTCAAGTGAAGCAGCATTTCACTTGCATTTCCCCCAACTTAGTCTACTGCATTCGTTGCTCCCAATGTGGTCTCCTCTACATTGGAGAGACCAAACGTAAACTGGGCGACCGCTTTGCAGAACACCTGCGGTCTGTCCGCAAGAATGACCCAAACCTCCCTGTCGCTTGCCATTTTAACACTCCACCCTGCTCTCTTGCCCACATGTCTGTCCTTGGCTTGCTGCATTGTTCCAGTGAAGCCCAACGCAAACTGGAGGAACAACACCTCATCTTCCGACTAGGGACTTTACAGCCTTCCGGACTGAATATTGAATTCAACAACTTTAGGTCGTGAGTCCCCTCCCCCATCCCCACCCCCTTTCTGTTTCCCCCTTTTTTTTTTCCCAATAAATTATAAAGATTTTCCTTTTCCCACCTATTTCCATTATATAAAAAAAAACCCACTAGAGCTATACCTTGAGTGCCCTACCATCCATTCTTAATTAGCACATTCGTTTAGATAATATCACCAACTTTAACTTTAACACCTATGTGTTCTATTGTACTATTGTTGTTGACATCTTTTGATGATCTGCTTCTATCACTGCTTGTTTGTCGCTACAACCACACCAACCCCCTCCACCTGTCTGTCTCTCTATCTCTCCGCCCCCCACACACACACCTTAAACCAGCTTATATTTCAGCTCTTTCCTGGACTCGAACTCAAGTTCTGTCGAAGGGTCATGAGGACTCGAAACGTCAACTCTTTTCTTCTCCGCCGATGCTGCCAGACCTGCTGAGTTTTTCCAGGTAATTCTGTTTTTGTTTTCTGACATTCATAGGCACACTTAGTATTGCTGCAATCCACACACCCACATGACACAGGTTACACAACTGCCAGCTATTCAACCAAAGCAGCCAAATCAACCAAACAAATCACACACAATCATTGACAAACTGCACTCTCTCAAACAGAACAAGGTGGCACATAACCATAGCAGGATGTAACAGGATATGCGCAGCTGTATATCCTGAACGTTTTTTTTTCATTTATTCATTTATGGGATCTGGACGTTGCTGGTTGGGCCAGCATTTATTGCCATTCCCTAGTTGCCCTTGAGAAGGCAGCGGTGAGCTGCCTTCTTGAACTGCTGCAGTTCATTTGGTGTTACACACACGCTGCTGTTAGGTAGGGAGTTTCAGGATTTTGACCGAATGACAGTGAAGGAACAGCGATTTAATTCCAAGTCGGGATGGTGAGTGGTCTAGACGGGAACTTCTAGGTGGTGCTGTTCCCATTTGTCTGCTGCCCTTGTCCTTCTAGATGGCAGTGGTCATGGGGTTGGAAGGTGCTACCTAAAGAGGCTTGATGTATTCCTGCAGTGCATTTTGCAGACGGTACACACTGCTGTCATTGTGCATCAATGCTGGAGGGAGTGAATGTTTGTGGATTGGGTGGTGGTCAAGTGGGCTGCCTTGTCCTGTATGGTGTCAAGCTTCTTGAGTGTTGATGGAGCTGCACTCATCCAAGTAAACAGGGAATATTCCATCACACTCCTGAGTTGTGCCTTGTAGATGATGGACAGGTTTTAGGGAGACAGAAGATGAGTTGCTCAATGCAGGATTTCTAGCCTCTGACCTGCTCTTGTAGCCACAGTATTTATATGGCTATTCCAGTTCAGTTTCTTGTCAATCATAACCCCCAAGATGTTGATAGTGGGGGTATCGGCATTGAATGTCAAGGGGTGATGCTTAGATTTGATTTTGTTGGAGATGGTCATTGCCTGGTACTTGTGTGGCGCCGGTGTTACTTGCCACATGTTAGCTCAAGCCTGAATATCATCTAGGTCTTGCTGCATTTGCATATGGACTGCTTCAGCGTCTGAGGAGTTGCAAATGGTGATAAACATTAAGCAATCATCAGCGAACATCCCCAGTTCTGACCTTACAATATTAGGAAGGTCATTGATGATGCAGTTGAAGATGCTTGGGCCTAGCACATTACCCTGAGGAACCCCTGCATTGATGTCCTGGAACTGAGATAATTGACCTCCAACAGCCACAGCCATCTTCCTTTATGCAGGTATGATTCCAACCAATGAAGAGATTTCCCCTGATTCCCATTGACTCCAATTTTGCTAGGGCTCCTTGATACCACATTCTTGTCAAATGCTGCCTTGATGTCAAGAGCAATGACTTACCCTCAACTCTGCAGTTCATGTTTGTCCATGTTTGAACCAAGGTTGTAATGAGGTCAGGAGCTGAGTGGCCCTGGCGGAACCCAAACTGAGTGTCAGTAAGCAGGTTATTACTAAGCAAGTGCTGCTTCATAGCAGTGTTGATGACCCCCTCCATCATTTTGCTGATGATCGAGAGGAGACTGATGGGCTGGTATTTGGCCGAGTTGGATTTGTCCTGCTTTTTGTGTACAGGACATACCTGGCCAATTTTCCAGATGGCTGGGTAGATGCCAGTGTTGTAGTTGTACTGGGACAGCTTGGATAGGGGACAAGTTCTGGAGCATAAGTCTTCAGTACTATTGCTGGAATATTGTCAGGGGCTGTAACCTTTGCAGTATCCAGTGCCTTCAGCTGTTCCTTGATGTAATGTGGTGTGAATCGAATTGGTTGAAGATTGGCACTTGTGATGTGTGATGCTGGGGACCTCCAGAGGAGGCCACGATGGATCATCCACTTGACACTTCTGGCTGAAGATTGTTGCAAATGATTCAGCCTTACCTTTTTCATTGATGTGCTGGGCTCCCCCACCATTGAGGATGTGGATATTTGTGGAGCCTCCTCGTCCAGTGAGTTGCTTAATTGTCCACCACCATTCACGACTGAATGTGGCAGGACTGCAGAGCTTAGATCTGACTTGGCCAGCTCAGTCGGTAGTGATGCTACTGAGCCACTCTTGATGATGGACATTGAAGTCCCCTAACCACAGTACATTCTGTACCCTTGCCACCTCAGTGCTTCCTCCAAGTGGTGTTCAACATGGAGGAGTACTGATTCATTGGCTGAGGGGGATGGTACATGGTAATCAGCAGGAGGTTTCCTTGCCCATGTTTGGGCTGATTCCATGAGACTGCATGTGGTCCAGAGTCGATGTTGAGGACTCCCAGGGCAACACCCTTCTAACTGTATACCACTGTGCCCCCACCTCTGCTGGGTCTACCTTGCCAGTAGCAGGATATACCCAGGGTTGATGGTTGTGTCTGGGATATTGTCTGTAAGGTATGATTCCATGAGTCAGGCTGTTGCGTGACTAGTCTGTGAGACATTTCACCCAATTTTGCCACCAGCTGTTAGGAGGAATTGCCGTTGTTGGTTCGGGTGCCTAGGTTGATGCTGGATGGTCCATCTGGTTTCATTCCTTTTAGGACTTTCTAGCACTTTCATACAACTGAGCAGCTTGCTAAGATGCTCAGATGGGCATTTAAGAGTCAACCTGGAGTCACATGTAGGCCAGACCAGGTAAGGATGGCAGATTTCCTTCCATAGAGGGAATTAGTGAACCAGATGGGTTTTTATGACAATGACAATGTTCTTATGGACATTATTCGACTTTTAATTCCAGATTTTTATTGAATTCAAATTTTGCCATTTACCATGGTGGGATTGGAACTTGGGTTCCCAGAGCATTACCCTGACTCTCTGGATTACTAGTCCAGTGACAATGCCATTACACCACAACCTCCCCTTATGGAGGAGACGGTGCAGGCCCTTAAAAGGATGTCCATTCCTGCTACTGGCAAGGTAGACCCAACAGAGGTGGGGGCACAGCGGTATACAGTCAGAAGGGTGTTGCCCTGGGAGTCCTCAACATCGACTCTGGACCACATGCAGTCTCATGGAATCAGGCCAAACATGGGCAAGGAAACCTCCTGCTGATTACCATGTACCATCCCCCTCAGCCAACGGAAGAGGACTGAATCCACTGAAAATGATGGTATCCTCAGACCTAATCCTTCTCTCATATCCCATTTCCCCAAATCACTCACACTCTTCTGCTACAGGGGACCCAGAGGAGCATAACAGAAGGGCAGCCTACAGAAGAACATTGATGGGTATGCATAACTAAATGCATAAAGCCTGTCAGAAAGCCTACTGTCATTGTCAAGGAGCATAGAGGAGTCCAGCACTGGGCACAAAGCTTACAGCCCATCTTTTCCTCCCTGCAAGAGGTACCCAACCCCATCAGCAAACTTGTAGAACCAACCATGATCCCATGTCTGCTGGCTGATTTCTCAGTTTCCATTGCAACACAAGCAGCTTCTACCAGAAGTCTGAGTGCTGCAGTGGGATCTCAGACTGAAGCCATACCAGTTTAGATTGCTGCCATCATGGCTATCAATTACCGTGTTCAAAGGAGCTTCACAGTAGTCGAGCAATCTGCCCTCTGTTATGACGGATGCAGTTGGTACAGCTGAGTTATTTAAAAATCCCAGAGGGAAGCTTTAAACAATTGTCATAAACTATAATTTTAAGTGTTATGTTTGACATGCAACTCTAAATTCAGAAATCAGACCACCAGTTCCCAAGGTTTTACATTAAACTAAATGAAACATTTTATTAATTTACACAGGCTAAAATATATATACACGCAGCTTCAAATTTCTACTATCATAACTTATAAGAAATTCCCAAACTAATCTCATTCAAGGCAACAGCAATCCATAGACTTAACCAAATACCAGGCAAATCATTTTCATCTTATGAATTCAAAATGAGGTTCTTTTCACTTTGGTTCCTGTGGAGACAGTTGGAGGCTTATAGTTGCCTTTTGATCTCTCACTGCCTCTGCTCTGCACACCCAGAAACTGCTGAAGTTATACCTACCACTGTCCATTGAATGTAAGTTCTCTTTGTATCACCAGCCTTTTCTAACAATAAAATCCCTTTCATAGTACCAATTTTAATAGTAATATAAACATATCACTTGGTATCTGCTAGATAGGTGTCAGTTTTCACCCCACTTCTTGAATGATCTATTCAAAAAATGCAAATGCTTGCTATCTCTCTTACGTATCAAAACTAGTACACGTCAAAGCACCCAGACTAGCTGTCTTTAATCCAATTAAAACACACTCACAGACTAAACCTCTATTTTAAAAGAAAAGTATTTTCCAATAATATATACATTAATAGCTTCATGACACCTCCAACAAATTACTAGGGTCATTGCATAAGTGCCATTGGTGAGTGCTAGTGGCTCTGTGGAACACAAGCCTGCTGTCCCCCCTCAGGAAGACAGCGTTCACTCTTCCACCACTGCATCTTCACCTCTACCCTTGCTGTTACCTGTCAGCTAGAATCCCTATTACACCTGAGATGGTGCAGTCCGAAGCTAGGCCTTCTAGACCCAGAACTGCTCAAGGATGTCCTCAAGTCATCTGCAATTTCATCAACTGAAATTCAGCAGCCTTGCACCAGCCACGCTGCAGCCACTGAGGTGACATTGCATAAGAGCATTAGGACAGGCAAAGGCACATGGAAGACAGACACTAAGGGAATGCACAAGGGTGATTTAGCTGACTTGTGTATGGAATTTGGTATCATTTCATTTATAAATGTGATTTGGAACAGTTATTTTGTTGTGAATTTTATTTTAATATTGGTCAGTGAGTGAGGGAAGGTATGGTATGGGACTGTTTGTGAATGGGGAATTCAGGTTGCAGATTCTGGTATGAGAATATAAGAAATAGCTGGAGTGGATGCATTTGGCCTTTCAGGTCTGCTCCACCATTCAAAAAGAATCATGGCCGATCTTCTACCTTAACTCCTCCTTCCCGGACTATTCCCATAACTTTTAATTCCCTTCATACCCAAAAACTTCTCTACCTCTGAACTGAATTTACTCAATGACTGAGTATCCACAGCCCTCCCGGGTTGAGAGTTCCCAAGGTTCAAAACTCTTTGAGTGAAGAAATTTCCCCTCATTTTTGTCCTATTTGGCCAACTCCCTATACTGAGACTGTGACCTCATGTCCTAGACTCCCCAGCCAGAGCATTTACCTTGTCAAGACCCTTAAGAATTTAATATATTTCACTTGGATCACTCCTTATTCTTCTAGGTTCCAGGGAATATCATTCTAGTCTACTCAATCTCTCCTCACAGGACATCATAAGTGCTAATCTAATGAGCCTTTGTTACACTCCCTCTGTATCACACTCCAATAAGCTCTTCATGAAAATCTGTGCAGAAAGGGACTGTTTAGGTTTTGCTGCTACCTTCTCCACATCCTCTTCCCCCTCCTCCTGCTCCATCTCATGCTCCTGAGCTACTGACTGTATAATTGGTGGCAAGAGCCAGGCTCTCATGATGACAAGGTTGTGCAGCATGCAGCAGACTGCAATATATCTTGATACCGTCTCTACTGAGAACTGCAGAGCTTCTTCAAGGCTTCTCCAGGTAGCAAAACTGTTGTTTCAGCATGCCAATAGTCTGCTCTGCAACATTTTACGTGGCAGCATGGATTTCATTAGCTGCATATTGCACGTGTTTGTGAGCTGAGCACTGGAGTCATCAGTCATGTGGTCAGCAGATGCCACTTGTCACCTAGTAGTTTCTTTGCTTTGCCGTGGCAGCTTAAATACAGCCAGCATGGTGGACTGCTGGAGAATGAAGGTATTATAACAGCTGCTGTGATACCAGACATTAATCTCCACCATTGTTTGCATATGTGTATTGAATATGTGAATTTTTTTGACTGCAGCATAGGGCAGAATTGACATATGCTCTACACCATGGGGAAGCCTGCAATCCTAGTGAAGCCACATGCTTCACTCCACCTCTCCATCTGCCTTTCTCTGGCAAGAGGGAATGAAATATAGTTAACTCTAAGTGAATATCTCCAACTCCAGCCTAGAAGGAGCTAGACACATGACATTTCATTGCCGTGGTCAATTTCACACTTGCCCTACTCTGAAGTTGCAGTTGTGATTGCAGATAGTGGCATATTTCAAAGAATACATCCTTACTGAAGCACAGGCATTTCATATATCGTTTCTAACTGAGGTTCAGTTGGAAAGTTGCTCCCTGAACACTGTGGGCAGATATGGCCTTCTGCTGTGAGCCCATTCCCCCCCCTCCTCCTCCTCCCTCTTCCAGCAACTAGTCCTGCTCTGTGTACCCTCTGTCATTTTCCAAGTCATGCTGTATTCCAAAGGAATTGCCTACTAGCGCACCAACATCTGGGTGCAGCTGGTTTGTGCAGAAGCCTTGAAGTTACCAATATTCCTTCAGCACCTGCCACACCACTCCATTTAGAGTTGGGCAACTTTGAACAACAATAGGAAACATCAACTGCTCATAGAATCAGAGTAACAGCCAGAGAAACTTAACCAGCAGCTAACCTCTAGGTAGTTGTTGATCCCTTTAAATAGCAATTTAAGGCCTTCCTGCTGCTGAATGAATTTTCACCTCTGCGATGTTAAGCTGCATTGAGCATTGAAATGGCATCACGTGTCTCAAATCATGATCTGCCGTCTCTGTATACTTCGTGCAGCCTTTCACTATGTGTGCTAACGCCCTCACGAGTATGGCATTTGGCGCAACTCACCACAGAAACGTGTGTGTATACCTCGGATGCCATTCTGGGCATCAAACAGCACTTACAGAGCCCAGACAATGGCCAGAATTTTCCCAGTGGCAATTTGGGCGCAGGGCTCACTCGCTGATGGGAAAATGATGGGGGATGACGTTGGGAAGAACCCCCCGCCATCATCCCGGTCCCTTTAAATTTTCAGGAAGGCAGGTGGACAGCGAAATGAGCTGTCCGCCTGCCGACCTGTCAATGGCCAATTGAGGCCATTGACAGGGTAATTAAAGTAATTAAAGACCCTGCCCATCCAACCTTAAGGCTGGCGGGCAGGCCAGGAGCCCCAGCGGGCTTCTGATAATACATGAAACGTCATCCACAGTCGGGATGAGGTTACATGTTCCTTTTTAAAAACTTTAATAAATGTAATGTGATATTCATTAACATGTCCCATCTCATATGACATTGTCACATGACGGGGTCATGTTAATAATATTTTTATTTTTCTATTTTTTAAGTTTTGTACACTGTCACTAATCTCCCTGAGACAGCACTTTGTCTCAGGGAGCAATGCGCTCTTCCGCGTGCATGTGTGAAAGAGCGCACTTTGACAGCTGGGATTTCCCTCCCCGCCCCTGCACAGGAAGTGCATAGCGCTTCCTGGTGGGCAGGTCGCTGGGCGGGCCTTAATTGACCTGCCCGGTCAAAATGGCTGTCCGACCGCCACCGAGCCGGTGGGGCCTCCACACCCACCAAGAGCAAAATTCTGCCCAATGGGTGCTACCAATCCAAATTTTGCACTGTAAATATCTTAGGAATGGGACCATTTGGATTCTAATAGTTCCTTCTTAAGTTAACTGGTTTGAATGTGATAATTTTTTAAAATTTTGGATCTGTTCTTCAGAAGCATTTGGCATTATGCTGTTAGTATTTCTCTTTCTACTTGCCCAACTAAATCCCAAGTCCTTAACTTGTGTATAACAATTGTATATCATTCACTGAGCTAATTATCCAGCAATGAACCTGAATATTTTAAAACTGACTAATGTTCAGCTATTGCTTTTCAAGTCTTCTGTTCCTTTACTCATGTTCAAAGTATCTCATGCATTTTTGTTTATGCACTGTTGGTTTTATTTAGTATTTTTCAGTTATTTGTTTATTTTTTTTAATTTTGCCAATCTTTCCTCGATCCTTCCTTTCCTGAAGGTGCTCACAATTTGCCAAACTTTACACCCTTCCCCAAGGCATTTAATTGCATTGCAAGAAGATTGGAAATTGTGTGCACGAAGAAGAAAGTTCATGAATAGAGTGCAGCTGTATTGTGTTGGATAATGAATGAAGAGGTCATTGACCTGAAGAAAAATCAGAGTGGGAGGGAGAACACAGCCCTCGGAAATCTGTTAATGAGAAAATGAATTGGGTGGATGAATCATAATGAATCAATAAAATTACTGTATGGTGGTAGATCTCCAGTCACCCTCAAAAGCATTCAAACTTCATATACAACTCCAGACAGCGAGTGTTGGCAAGCTATTTAACTGCAGGGGCATTCCACCGATTCCCATCTTCTCTTCATCTAATATTGGCATCCTCTTTTAGCAGGGGTCATTGAACAGTGATCAGCAAAGAGGTCCATGCACAACTTTGACCTCCCCAATTTAGCGGTGCTGCAACCAACTGTAGGGCCCAAACCCCAGACCTGGCTGAGGTCAGGTAGCTCAGCACAGATTAGGTAGCGAATCTGTAATCTTATTGATCTTAATGTTCAGCTACTTACTGCCTTAACCATCAGATTGATGTTTACATGGTCAACAAATAAAATCAATTGCGTTAGGGCATGTCAATTGTGGACATTTGCATTTTTGTCACATCTCTTTGAAACTGTTTTATTTCTTGTGTGCAACAGCTATTTGTACATTTAATATAGTTTTAATATTACATATTGAAAAATTATTTTTGGGAAATCTTAAGACCATTTTGCATTGACAGAATCTTTTTTCCCTAGTTTATTTCAGCATTACAAATTGTATGAGTTCCTTTTCCGTCAAACACCAGATATAGAGATTCTAGACACAGAGGTCAGTAATCAATACTTTCTTTAAAAAATACCATCATCAATTTTCTCTCCTCCCTTGTTCTGGAACAAGGAGACTAAATATAACTCTTCTGCTACAAGTCCAGTGAAATTAGCCAGTCAGGGAATCCAATGTGGAACCTTCTTGTCTTGTGGGGCTTAGCTGTTCAGTGTCTGCCCTTTTTCAGCCATTAAGTCATTAACTTAATTTAACATTAATATACTGTAATATAAAGTGCACATAACATCTGAACAAAAGTATAATTGTGAAATAGTAAGCATCAGAATAAATTTTAATAAGAGTATTTCATTTTATTTGTACAATAAATGGGAGCCCTTTATGTATTAGTTCATATATTTTACAATGGCAGCAAAATCCCAAAAATAGAGTTAAAGGCTTAAATGGATTGTGGCTTTTCTTTGAACTACATGATGGAATGTTGTGTTTTGGGGAAAAACTAGTCTCAGTGCATGGTTTAAAGTTCAGTATTTATAGCTGTTATTTTTGCTAATACCGAAATTCCAGATGCCAGTATTCACAGCATCTTATTTTAGAAACAGGGTAATGATCGATACTATAAGGAAGAAATATATTATTATATGGAGGGTATCAAAGGAATCACTTTTATATAGGCAAGGCAATTCTAGGATCTTTGGTGCTGAAAGTTTATTTTCTTCAGTGTCCTTATTTTAAAATATGTTGTAGAAAATGAAAGAGAAACATTTGAAAAAGTATAAAAATTATCCACTTCATTTAATCCTATTTCAGGCAGTATCATTCCATCCTTATTCCAACAACTATGACTGAATTCGCAATATATTTGTTGAAATTTCCTCTAGTTTTAAAAAATGAGAATTAGTCAAGTGTTATCCTCCTAAGAAAAAAAAATTAAATTAACACTTTAGAAGGTTTGATGAACTACAGTTATTTGACCTCAATTGAAAAGAGTCTAAATTATCCTGTGCCTGCGGCAACCTATGTGCATATTTTTTGGATTATGGACAATTTCTTTCACATTTCGAGACATTGGCACATGAAGTATGGAATTGGTGGAATTAAAGAAAATAATCTGATAATTAAAGAAAGGGCATTGAAATCTGAATAAAGACCAGAGTCTTTCCTGCCTTTGTTTCAGTCTACCTTCAGATTGCTTAAGCATTTATCCCATGTTCAAAGTTCTTAACTGTTCTAAACTGCCAAAATATATGCATTAAAAAGTTTTGACAAAAGTTCAGCTGTTTGCCCTGAAAAACAATTAGTCAAACATTAAAAATATACAAGATTCTATCAACCAAAACTATCAAAAAAGTAAATTAAATAAAGCCATCAACAAATGTGCAACATTGTTATTAAAGAACAGAAGAATTTAATAGTTGCTGTCTTGTTAAACCAGAGACAATTTTGTTGTACTAGACCAATAAATGAAGAAGGTTGTCATGTAAAAAAACCCCATCGGCTTATAAAATCATGAAGCAAATTTTACAGTATTAGTTAGAATGAATATTGACATTTGGTGTTTGTTTCTGCTGATGCTAATAACCCCTATAAATGGGTTGGTGTTTAATATTCGGGGTATTGATCAAATAAATCTTGATTTCTTCAGGATCAAAAGAGACCACATTGAATACTTTACACAATTTAAGAATATATCATATTTACATAGGAATGAGTTTTGGTGAACTGTGCTGCAAAGCTTTAAATAAACTCTACTAAAGTGCCCTCAAGAAATTTCTCTTTGACAATGCTTTTGTTCCATCCTGAATCTCTTCCCTCCCCCTCACCCCGAGCTTGGTATACACTCCCTGTGAAGTGCTCTGAGATGTCTCTTTGTGCATAATAAGCACTACAGAAATGTAAATTTGCCTGTTTCTATTTCTTATGTTCTTAAATTGTTTCATACAAGTTCTGCCTTCTATCTAGGTTTAGTTGTATTTTGCAATAATTATACTAAATGAAGGCATGTTATTTAGGACATATTTGTCAAAGATGATTTACTATATTGTCAGTCACATAATAAATGAGGTTAAATTTAATTAGTTTAATATTAATTATTTCATTTCCAGATTTTCAAAAAGGAAATTTTGATTGAAATGAATGAATTCTGCAACCATGCCCCAGTAATTTAGAAGGTCTCTAAGCATTATAGAATTTCATTACATTATAGAATAATGGTAGTTTTTTAAAACTGCACTCAAAACAAACCAAAGCTAGTGACAGTGATGGGTTATTGAATGATGACTGATCATTTATTTTTCTGAGTTTAATGGCATGGTGCCAGCTCTATCGCAGCAAACATACTCTTTAAAAATGGAGATCTCAGACTATTAAATTGCAATGGGATTGATTTAGAAATCTGAAGTTTTACCATTATTTTTTAAAAATGCAACAAAATTAATTCTATATTTAGTTGTCATAGCTATTTAAGGGCTGTAAATAAGAGGGAGGAAAATCACCTGACTGAAGGACTGAAATTTATGAAGTACTCTGCAGAGAACATTTACAGTGCAATATTTAAATTGTACTCCAAAGAACACAGCGCAAAGCAAAACAAAGTGTTAATCAACATGATTGCATGGTAATAGTAATACCAATGTGCACATTGAAGCTGGCTACATAATGTCTTGGTTGTTTAGACCTTGCACAATTTAACTTGTTAGAAAACAATTTAGACAGCTGAAATTTCATTTGGGTGGGAAGCATTCAAATTAAGTGTTTATTATACCAGGTTTGAGGGTTGGGGTGGAGGCGGCATGGCCAATGAGATGCCACAGGTGTCCTAAGCCCTGCAGAAACAGACAATATCTGTCCTTGAAAAAACTCAGCAGGTCTGGCAGCATCGGCGGAGAAGAAAAGAGTTGACGTTTCGAGTCCTCATGACCCTTCGACAGAACTTGAGTTCGAGTCCAGGAAAGAGCTGAAATATAAGCTGGTTTAAGGTGTGTGTGTGGGGGGCGGAGAGATAGAGAGACAGAGAGGTGGAGGGGGTTGGTGTGGTTGTAGCGACAAACAAGCAGTGATAGAAGCAGATCATCAAAAGATGTCAACAACAATAGTACAATAGAACACATAGGTGTTAAAGTTAAAGTTGGTGATATTATCTAAACGAATGTGCTAATTAAGAATGGATGGTAGGGCACTCAAGGTATAGCTCTAGTGGGTTTTTTTTTTATTTTATATAATGGAAATAGGTGGGAAAAGGAAAATCTTTATAATTTATTGGGAAAAAAAAGAAGGGGGAAACAGAAAGGGGGTGGGGATGGGGGAGGGGACTCACGACCTAAAGTTGTTGAATTCAATATTCAGTCCGGAAGGCTGTAAAGTCCCTAGTCGGAAGATGAGGTGTTGTTCCTCCAGTTTGCGTTGGGCTTCACTGGAACAATGCAGCAAGCCAAGGACAGACATGTGGGCAAGAGAGCAGGGTGGAGTGTTAAAATGGCAAGCGACAGGGAGGTTTGGGTCATTCTTGCGGACAGACCGCAGGTGTTCTGCAAAGCGGTCGCCCAGTTTACGTTTGGTCTCTCCAATGTAGAGGAGACCACATTGGGAGCAACGAATGCAGTAGACTAAGTTGGGGGAAATGCAAGTGAAATGCTGCTTCACTTGAAAGGAGTGTTTGGGTCCTTGGACGGTGAGGAGAGAGGAAGTGAAGGGGCAGGTGTTGCATCTTTTGCGTGGGCAAGGGGTTGTGCCATAGGAGGGGGTTGAGGAGTAGGGGGTGATGGAGGAGTGGACCAGGGTGTCCCGGAGGGAGCGATCCCTACGGAATGCCGATAAGGGGGGTGAAGGGAAGATGTGTTTGGTAGTGGCATCATGCTGGAGTTGGCGGAAATGGCGGAGGATGATCCTTTGAATGCGGAGGCTGGTGGGGTGATAAGTGAGGACAAGGGGGACCCTATCATGTTTCTGGGAGGGAGGAGAAGGAGTGAGGGCGGATGCGCGGGAGATGGGCCGGACACGGTTGAGGGCCCTGTCAACGACTGTGGGTGGAAAACCTCGGTTAAGGAAGAAGGAGGACATGTCAGAGGAACTGGACTCGAACTCAAGTTCTGTACACACACACCTTAAACCAGCTTATATTTCAGCTCTTTCCTGGACTCGAACTCAAGTTCTGTATTTTCCAGCATCCGCAGTTTTTTTGTTTTTATCAATATCTGTCCTTGCCATTCTTGCTAAGACGTACTTGTACTTTCTGTGGCATGTTTAATGGGCCAGTAATGTGAAAATTCTGCAATCTTATGAAAATCACAGAGTTCAAGTACAAGATGTCATTAATATGCACATTGGCCAGCAACTTGATGATTCATAATCCATAAAGTATTGCTTACTTGCTAAAAGTTGCTGGTCAATTGCATGTTAACAATACTATGCATCGTTCAGAAGCTCCTATCTTTTCAACAAAATCTGGCTAAGTACTTAAATGAGACAGAGCTGAGGGGATCCAGCGAAGCCTACACCAGAGCATTCAGGCAATCCCATCTTGTCACACTGCCAGAGAGGAAAATGCAGGCTACCATTTTCAGATAGGTGGAGTATAAATTGCATAAATACCCAATACCTGAATAATAATAGATAGGGAGCCTTGCATTTATCTAGCACCTCTCACAACTTAAGGACACCCTAAAGTAGTTTATAGCTGTTGAAGTGTAATGTAGGAAAATACATTCATAAATATAAAATGATATAAGCATTGAATTCATAAATGAATAAATATAACAAATAGAGTCAGAAGATTGTGGTTTCAATCCCCACTCCACAAACCTGAGCACAAAATCTAGGCTGATACTTGACTGCAGTATTGAGCAAATGCTGCACTTGTGGAGGTATTGTCTTTCAGATGAGACATTAAGTCAAGGTCCTCACTGTCCTCTTGGCCAAATGCAAAAGATCCCATGACACTATTCAAAGAAGAATAAGGTTGAATTCCCTGGTGTCTAGGTCAATATTTCTCTCTCAGCTAACGTCACTAAAACCGTTTTTTTGATCATTATCAGATTGATGTTTGTGAGAGCTTGCTGTGCACAAATTGACTGGTACATCTCTTACGTTACAATGGTGATTACATTTCAATAGCACTTAATTGGCACTAGGCGGTTTAGAAGGGCCTGGGGTCATGAAAGACATTGTACAAATGCAAGATCTTTAGTTCTGGGTGGGGGCAAGATGATTAAGTGGGGGAATGGTGCTGAGGGAATAGCAGAAGAGCGCAGGGAGGTTCATATTTGGAAAGCATGTATCAGGCTTAATGGAAGTGAGGGTGAACTGAGTGGAGCTTGTAAATAGGGAGACTGAGGTTGGGGAGCAAACAGTCCTGGTTACTTACTGAAGGGAAGGTGGCAAAGTACGGGGCTCAGTATCAGTAGGGAGAGTGAGCCAAAGAATGTCAGAATGAGAGCTCATGTTGCGACAAGAGTAGGCTGATACAGGTAATGATAGTGAGCTCGGGAGTAAAATGCAGCCAGGTCAGAGTTGACACTGGTGGGAAGAATTAATATGGACCTTGGATCACAATAATTGGGTACAGATGGTTCAAACACATTTCATGTGGAACCCAGGACAGACTTTAATCTCCTATGTCTTCAATTTGTTTTCCACCTCACTGAACTACATTAGTGGGCTTGGCACACTTGGGAGGAGTTAGGAAAAGAGGAATTGGAATAGCTGTGCGCATAGTAGAGAAATTGGAACCTCAGAGCAGGGGCCACAGCACAGCAATGACTGGAAGTTGATATTACAAATATACACCTGTGGGCAGGGAAAAGGGGAAACACGGCTGCAATCGGCTGATAGTGTATAGAGACCTGGACCTAAAAGTAGCCAGGACCCTGGTTTACGGGGAAATCTCTGTAAAAATCTGGAGGGAAAGGTGTGTGCCTGCAAAATCTGAGAAGAAGCTCACGCAAAGGCCTCAAGACAGTTGGAGTGGTTTATACTGTAAATAAGTGCACAAGTAAGGTTATTTAGCAAAACTTTGACACTTTTTTGTATGTTTGTTCTTGTCTAGGGAACAAGGCACAAACGTTTATCTCCAAGCCCTAAAATATGATCCTTTCCTTGTTTTAAGCTTGAGGTAGAAGTCATCGAATCAGCAGATCCATTCCCTCCACCACTGGAGGAGAGTTTAACCTGGGATATCTATTCATCATATATACTGCTGCAGCCACCAGAGGACTTGGTACGAGAGGTATTGCCACATTTTCTCAACTTACGGTGAATCAAGGTCTTGTTCACAGATACATGTTGCTATAAATCATCCACTCTCTGACATTTTTTTTGTAGGTTGAGGTGGAGGTTGAGGAGAGTAAGGAAGTTACAGAAACAACAACTGTGGATCCTCTGGCGATTTACACCATTGATGATGTCAAATCAGTGCTGGGTGAAGTAACAGGAGAAGCACTCAGGAATTTACAGGTTTGCAACTTGTCTCTTATTTTAATAATGAAAATTCAGCAACAACTTGCATTTATATTGTACTCCCCTTCTGTAGGAAGCTGTATAAGTCCTTTGCAATAAGGAAGCAAACTGTATGGTGGACATAAAGCATTGGGACTCTTCAATCCTCCAGGAACTCTGTGGTCCTTCAATTCTGGCCTCTTGTGCGTCTTTGATATCCATTGCCCCACCATTGGATGACCGTGCCTTCAGTTTTTCAAGCTCCTAGTTTTGGAATTCCCTCCCTGAACCTCTCTGTCTTTCTATCTTTCTCTCTTCTCCTTCAACAGACTAATAATCACCTTTCCTAATATCTCCTTATGTGGCTAGATGTTAATTTTGATCTGATAATGCTTCTGTGAAGTATCTTTGAACAGTTTACTATGTTAATGGTGCTATATAAATAATTCAGGTTGTTATTAGAATGAGGGAAAAAATTAGATGAGGACACAGAAAGGAGAGCAAATAGGACAAGGAATGTAGGGAGAACAAAAGAGAAAGACTGATCAGAAGAAGGAAGAAGTAAATGGACTTTCAGTTCTCTGAATACACAAATGGACAAAGTATTGTGAATAAATTGGTAAGCTAGAGGAACAAAATGAAGGAAGTGTAATAAATTAGCTTCAGTAAAGATGTAGTTTAGGCTAGGGCAGGACTGAGAACTAAAAATTTCTGGTTAGAAAATCTTCAGAAGAGGCAAGAGAATGGGGAAAAAAAGGAAGAAGAGGTTTCAGTTTTAATCAAAAATTTCATCACAGTGCCAGCTATGAATTCAGGATTTTATTATGGCAAGTTGTGAAATTGAATTCAATAAATTTGATGATTTGTGGGCTGACGCTAAACAGGGATCTTGAAAGTGGCTGAATTGTAAAATTTTGTGTCCATTAAAGTCCTTCATACTACCCCTGCCCAGTCTGGCTTAGATATGATTCTGGTCCCACACGACATTTTTGATACTTAATGCCCTCAGGGCAACTAGAGATGGACACTATTTGCTGCCACAACCCGAGAACAAATTTTAAAAATAGACAAGAAATTTTTGTGCGCAAATTCCACAAACAGCAATGAGATGAATGACTGTATGTTTTGTATGTGTTGATTGAGGGTAAAATGTTGGCCAGGACACTGGGCAGGACTGAGAACTAAAAATTTCTGGTTAGAAAATCTTCAGAAGAGGCAAGAGAATGGGGAAAAAAAGGAAGAAGAGGTTTCAGTTTTAATCAAAAATTTCATCACAGTGCCAGCTATGAATTCAGGATTTTATTATGGCAAGTTGCGAAATTGAATTTAAGTAGTGCACAAACAGGAGGATATACACTATACATACTTCCACAAGAAGTGATGCATAAACACTAGGGTTCCATGGATGAGGAGTGAACTTAAAATACAACTTAAAAGGAGACATATGATAAATCTAGGACTAATAATATGACAGAAAATTAGGGTGGATATAGAGGGGAAGCAGACAGAAAATGGGAAAGGCTAAGAGGTGTGGCAAAGGACTGGTAAGCAAGGGGTAAAAGTAGAGAATTTTATAAACAAGGGGCAAGTGAATAACCAGGAAAGTGTACGGCTGATGGGAGATGAGAAATGAAATCTTACAGTGGGTGACAGTAATAGAGATACTGAATGAGTACATTGCCTTGGTATTCATAGAATAGTGTGAATAGTGGAAATGAATGGATACAAGAGAAGCACGAGCAGTTAGACAGAAATATTATAGGAAAGGAAGTAAACACTGAAAAAAATGTTGGTGGAACTCAAAGTAGGAAGGGCATCAGTCTCTTGGCACGCACCCAAGTATGTTAAAGAAAATCAGACAGGAAATAGCAGAAAGGCTCTGATCCGACCACAGTTTTTAAAACATCCTTGGATGTGGAGTCTGTGTCAGAAATCTGGAGGGTTGCCAATTCCCGTAACATGGGATAAAATTAATGCTGACCGAGAAAGACATAGTTTTGTTAAGGACAGCCAACATTAATTTGTTAAAAAGCATTATGTGTCTGACAAATTTATAGCGTATTTTGAGGAAATAACGGAATGGATTGATATAAGAAATACAGTGCATGTTAGAACCATAGAAGTGCTATGGCACAGAAAGAGGCCATTCAGCCTATCGTGTCTGCCCCAGCCAAAAAAAGAGAATAAAAGAAACTAGCTGCTCATTTTTAATGTCACTTTCTAGCCTTGCAGGTTACAGCACTTCAGATGCAGATCCAGGTACCTTTTAACTGAGTTGAGCATTTCACTCAATCACCAATTCAGGTAGTGAATGCCAGACGCCCACCACCCTCTGGGTGAAAATGTTTCTCCTCATGTCCCTCTAATCCTTCTACCATAAATCTATACCCCTGATAATTGATCCCACAGCCAGGGGAAACAGTTCTTTCCAGTTTTCCCTATCTAGGCTCCTCATAATTTTGTACACCTCAATTAGGTCACACCCCTCAGCCTCCTCTGTTCTAAGGAAAACAACCCTAGCCTATCCAAACAAAAACAAAAATGTGGGAAAAACTCAGCAGGTCTGAGAGCATCTGTGGAGAGAAAGACAGAGTTAACGTTTCGAGTTCATTCAGAGCTAAAAGGAAGCCTATCCAATCTTTCCTCATAGCTGCAATTTTCAAGCCCTGGCAACATTCTTGTAAATCTCCTCTGTACTCTCTCCAGAGCAATTATGTCCTCCCTGTAATGTGGTGACCAGAACTGTACACAAAATTCCAGTTGTGGCCTAACCAGCGTTTTATACAGTTCCAGCATTACATCCCTTCTTTTGTATTCAGTACTTTGTCCGATAAAGGAAAGCATTCCAAATGCTTTCTTTACCACTTTATCCACCTATCTGGCCATCTTCAAGGACCCGTGGACATGCACTCCAATGTCTCTTCACTTCCCTTACCCATCCCAATATCCTCCCATTTATTGTTGTGTATGTGATTTTCAAAATGTGTTTGATAATGTACTACATAAAAGACTTGTTAATAAAATGAACCACGCTGTATTAAAGGGAGTAAGCAGGTGGACACAAAGTTGTATAAAGGACAGTAAACCAAGAAATGGTTAATGGATTTTTATGAGAAGTCCCATTCTACAGGGATCAATGTTGGAACCATTGCTTTTCTCAATATATAAATGATCTGGATTATAGGAGGCAATATGTTGACTTGCCCTGTACAACTTTGCGTCTCTAATGGGCGAAAAATTGACCAGAGATTTGTACAGGATGCACTAACACACCTGAACTCTTGATCTGTGCTCCCACTATACAGAGCTCTTAACCAGCAGTATTAATTTGTAAAATCCACCCACTTTGATGATTACTACCCGATTCAAATAGCTGGTAAATTATTTAACATGTCCAACTTTCAGTTCTTTAAGTTGCAACAAATTTAACAACCGGAACCGTTTGTATATTATAAAACTTTGTAAGTTATATCAAAATAACATCAAGCTTCAATTATGATAGCGTTGTCTGTTTGTATAAAAGTTTTGAAAGTGTCCATCAATTTGCAGGCATTCTAATTTGTTCATTTGTGATTCATACAATGTTTTAACAAACAAGAAAAAAACTCGGTGATTTCCTGCGGTTTTTTTTCCCCGATATTGAGATAATTTGGATTGTTGCTGAGAAAAATAAACCCAGCAAGCTGTTAATCTAGAAATAACTCAAAACAACAGCTAGCCTCTAATTAATCTTGAGACCTGTTTCAATAACTTTCCCACAGTAAATAACTGCTCAGTGCTCTTAAAGGGGCAGACCAGATTGACAGCTGGAATTAACACTGTACAATGGCTCCCAGTCCTGTCTAATATTCCACCTCCAGACTTGCAATGGAAGGCAAAACACTAAAAGAGTTTGGCCACATTGAAACCAATCCAGAACTGCCAATCCATGAAGACCTTCAGAACCTACAGAATCAGCAATTCAAATCACGCAAGCTGTTCTGGAGCTCCGTAACTCCTTTGAGTGATGCAGATTTTGACAAAGAGGACAAATGGCACATCCTCTGGCCTGACACCAATATCATCAATAAAGATTTGGTGAGTGATCTGATAGTAGGACCTCCGGGGCTTCACCTCCCTCGGAAACAGTGGGTCTACACTCAGCAAGATCAGCACTTTCCATGCAAGGACATCATGCCTCCTCCACAAATGGAATTTCAAAGTCAGCCCTGCATCCTACTGTGGTCATCCACATAAGACACTTCACCACATTGTGAATGAATGTGGTCTATGGAAATTTGCCGCAGGGTTCAACTTGAACTTTGACTTATAAAGCTGCAAGATGTCATTCACAGCAACAAGACGAGGACATATAATATTGTCCTGACTGGGTAAACTGCAGATCACTTCTTTTTCCAAAAATAATTGCCTTATCATGCTCCATCTCGAGTTTCATGTGTGCCTTTTTCATAAAACTCAACAGCATAGGTACTGTACCTCACTACAGACTACATCAGTACTTATAAAATGGCTTACTCCACCTTTTTTACATGGAATTGCAATTCCCTTTATCTCAATGCATTATCAACACCAAAGCTAAAGCAGGTAGTACTTTTAACCTTGTGTCATTTCTTACTTCGTAGTGAATCAAGATAACATTTTAGCTAATCTGCCTCACAGTTAAGTGCAAGCACTATCTAGTACTGCATATGTAAGGCAGTCTGCAGCTAACGCAATCAACACAGGACTAAAATTCCTTGTTGCCACTATCACTTGTTTGGATTAGTCATTATCAATGTCATATGTCATTTCAAGGACCCTGCCTCTTCGCTTTGGGTAGTTCACCACATAATGATACCTAAAACTATACCTGAAGCACCTATTAACTAGAGCACAGACATTTTAGGGTTCATTCTCCCATCATTTTTATTCTAATTTTATCTTCTGCTGTAAAAACTAATTATGATAAAAAAAAATTGTCCTCATTCTGCCTGTTTTTACTCATTCTGTTGTATTGGTGCTTGTGTCCAGTATCTGGACTATTTCAAAATCTAGCGAATCATTGCATCTTCTATTCTTTGTGTCGCTGCGGGTGTCTCATTTGGTCCATGAAGGCTGAAGGAAATCACTGTTTTCCCAAGAGTTCTTTTTAAGACAGCAGACATTTGATTCAGCAGGGTTTCTATCTCTGAGAACCAAACACCAGTTAGAACCTGTTGTCTGTCCATTTGAGACATCTTAGCACAGTCTAGTAATTTAAATGCTAGCACTGAGCCAGGGATCTCTAAATTGAATTTCGTCAATCTTTTATAGTCTGTTAAAGTCCATAATATATTCCTCCATTGAATAACCATCTGTTTCCCAAAATCTATCAAATTCTGACCATGCCTCATAGGAATTTAACACATCATCTTTCCTGCAAAAAAGGATCAAGGGTTATAGGGGTGCGGATAGGAGAGTGGAGTTGAAGCCACAATCAGATGAGCCATGATCTTATCGAATGGCAGAGCAGACTCAAGGGCCGAATGACCTACTCCTTATAATTCTTGTTTTCTTATGTTGCAAATTTCACCCAAGAAAGCTAATAATAGATCCAAACCTTCATTACTATCCAACTTAGGGACATCCATCCAGAAAAATACTTACGTCTGATTTTACTTCTTGTAACACAGGTACTGGACCCCATACCTGGGAAGCTCGGGTCCGGACATGTGCCAGATTTGGGGATTTTTCAGATGTTGGGTCCTAGGCCTAGCACATACGGTGCACTTATAATACATGAAATAAAGTATGATAAATAAAGAATAAAGGAGTTTTATTTACTTTTATTGTTTTATTATTTTACTTTGTCATTTTCTTAAGTTACATCTCAACCGAAGAAGAGTCAGCATCAGAAGGAACGTCTGGGGTGGTAGCTGGAGTACAGACACTGACTGAGGAAGTTGAAGGTTTAGGCTTGGTTTTACTTCTTTTAAACATGTCCTGCAGCTTAAGTTGTTTCAAATATGTGGGCCTTTCTTTCAGGAACACCTCTTGTGATTTCTTGACCTTCATCACATGCTGCTCTGTTATGAAGCTCTTCTGCCCCATCCCATGAATTAATTCCTCTGTAATACTTGTGAACCTGTCAGCAGACACTTTTTCCTGTTCATCCAATGCAACATTTTCATTATCATCATTATCACACTCATTCTCTTTATTCTTATTCATCGCATGTTTCACTGTCTGTGAGTTGGAGGTGAACTGGAACATCTTTGTCAATATTCAACAACCCTCAACAGCTTCTTCGTCCAAAACCTTGACTTCAGCAGAAGACAAACCTTTCGCATATGCCAATAAATCTTCAACAACTTTTCCCTCCTCAGACGCCTGGATATCATTAAAACTGGGTTCAATTTCATCACCGACATTTAGGAACATGGTAGATGGCCACAGGTTGTGCCATCCATTTATCAAAATATCTTACAGTAAATTGGCCCCAGGCCTTTGCAGCTGTCCAGAGAGCATCTTTCACATCGAATTTTTTTGGAATTCTTTAAATCCCAAGCCTCTGTTGCATTCACTGAGTATTTTGCACATGAATTCAGCCTTGTATCTGGTCTTGAATGCCTGCAGAATGCCTTAGTCCATGGGCTGGATGAGAGGTGGACAGTTGGGGGAAAAATAAACTCTGCATTAGAGTGTGCAGCACAATTATCAAGGAGTAACATAATTTTGCAGCCCCGGGAAGACCCACAGACTGACAATGAGCCCTGGCTTCAGGGACAAAATGGTTCTCATACCAATCAAGGAAAATTTGTCTCATCATCCATGTACGCTTATTGACCTTATAAACAACAGGAAAAACCCTAATCCCCTTGAAAGCCCTAGGATTCTGGCTTTTACCAATAACAAGCAATTTACACCCATGCATACTTGCTGCATTTGAACACACCTTAAGCCATTCCTTAGAACCTTTGGATCCCATGGTGTTGTTAGACCAAACTCTTCGTAAAACACTTTTGCTTGGGCCATGATAATGAAGTGATCCAATGGATATTTCTCGCTTCAACGCTGCCTGATTCACTCTAGTAACACTTTGTCTACATAGACAGGCTTTGACTGATGGAGTGTTTTCCTATTATCCATTAATTTTGGGCACATCACTGTCAGCATAAAATTTAAGTAACTTCTCCTTTTGCTTCTTCAAATCATAAATGGTCGACATACCAAAACCATATTCTTCCCTTAATCTTTTCACTGAAGTGCCCTTCTCTAGACGCGTTAGTAATTCCACTTTCTGCTTAATACTCAACAACAAATGCTTCCTCTTGACACTCCCACCAGCTACGGGACTTCCTGCTGGTCTTTTCAACATGGAACCAGGGCTAATAAAGACTGGAATTGCAGAGAGGGACTTATTCAAACAGTGTGTAATCAACGCAAGAATCAGTGGCACCACCAAATAAAGCAGCAGCTTGACAAAGTACTCTGTGCTGAGATTTTAATTTTCTGTCTGAAAAATTTTTCTTAGTTTCCAACCTTCACCTTTGGGCAACCAATCTCTACGAGCATATTATATTCCAGAAAACCAGATGGTGAAGGATAGAACTAGTGCCAAATTTTACACACTTTTATAAGCACTTGTTAGGGCAAATTTGGTATTCTTGTGTCGGTCCTGGTGAGTATGAGATGAAAAGCTTTGACAGCATGTCTCTTTTTTCAGCAAAGCTCCAGTTCTGTACCACAAAGTGACTTTTATAAGCATCTATTTATAGAGATACACAATACAAATATGCACCTGCTGACGCAGCCACCATAATATCAGTCTTTTCCTATTTCGATCAGCACAAGTGAATCCCCAGTTAATGCCCATCACTTGCATTCAATTAAATGCAATTATTATATATTCCAAGTTGTCTTTAATATAAAAAATATTTAAATGTTTGGGGGGGAGGAGATGGTGACATTGTGGTAATGTCACTGGACTAGTAGTCCAGAGGCCCTGGCTAATGCTCTGGGGACATGGGTTCTGTGAAAATGGCAGCTGGTGGAATTTAATCTCAATTAACAAAAATCTGGAACATAAAGTTAGTTAGTTAGTAACAGTGATCATCAATTGTCATAAAAACCCATCTGGTTCACTAATATCCTTTAGGGAAGGAAATCTGCCATCCTTACCTGGTATGTGACTTCAGATCCATAGCAATGTAGCTGACTCTTAGCTGATTTCTGAAATGGCCATGCAAGCTACTCAGTTCAAGGACAATTAAGATGGGCAACAAATGCTGGACTTGCCAGCGATGCCTACATCCCTTGAAAGAATAAAAAAGAAATAAAAACTTGCCTTAGTTCTGATTCTTTTGTGGCATATTTTCTCTTTTTTCCCTTGTGTATTCATTTCAAACTGCTGATAAATTTTCCCCTCCCCTAGAATTGAACGCAGTCTAATTCTAAGTGGCTGCATGCCTTTAAATTTTTCCAAACAGCATCCACCCCTGCCCCTTAGTGACAGCTTCCATGCAAGCCCTAAGTAGCACCATTAGTGTGTTTAAATGGGATTGATGAGCTGATTTGTGGCATCCAATAAGGACAACCCATTTTCTACCAGTGTGTGCCTTAGTTCCCATAATGGCCTTTTTCTACATTACTGAATTAAGCATTGGTAGGTAGGCAACGTTTCCTAATCGGATTTTTTTTAATGCTTCTTCAAGTCACAGCTGCAGAAAACAGTCAGTTGGAAAACTGCTATCCTCCTTGGAAAGCTTACAACCTCTCTCACTCTGGATCACTACCTAAAGATGCAGAACATAACACCATTTTCAATTTGTGTGTTTTTGAAGAACTCTTTGGATCAGTGCCTAGAATGTAGTGAATTCATCCAAAGCTGACTAGTATCTCAATCGTAGTTTTCCTTTAATTAAACTGTACATGAGCCCTTTCTTAATATTGAGGGTCCTACTCCACCAAATCTCTCGTTTAAAATTATTGTCCTTTTCTTTAAATCTCTCCATGGCCCTGCCCTTCCATATCCCTGTAACCTCTTCCAGTCTTACAAACTCCCTGTCCTTACCTCAAAATCTCCCTTCCGGTTTTCTGCCACTTGTGCAGTTCTCCTCTCTTTGCCGCACAATTAACGCCCAGCTACCAAAGCCCTGGAATTTCCTCTCTGTCACCTGTGTTAGGAATGCTATATAAATGCATTCTTTTGTGGTGAAGATTTGATGGATAAAATATTACTGTGGCAAACAAGACTTCACCATCAAAGGGCTGCACTCAACACATGGATGCATGCATACTAATTATTACCAATTTTAAAGACTTGCTTTCTATGAACTTTAGTATTATTGAGCGATATGGTGATATGGTCTCTGAAAAGGAACAAGAAAGAAGCATGTTACTGGTTTTACTTGAAAATTTGGCACAGGGTAACATATTTTGAATATATGCTATACAGCCAAAATAAATTGAAATGAGCTTTATTGGAGAAAGTGCAAGCTACAAATCAAATAAACTGTCAATTGTTACTCTCATCGTCATAATTAAATGCAGTTGTATAATCTGCCAAAGTATTTCCTAATCTGTTTAATCCATCCAACCTCCATCTTCATTTTTCATTCATTATGAAGTAGAAAAAGTCCCTACTTTTTAGATAAGGCTAAATTCACCAAGTCTTCTGATTTTATTCGGGGGCTGCATTCAAAGGGAACACAGGTTGGAGAATTGGCGTTACAGTGTTGTAGGCCTGACTCCAGCCTTTACTCCCATTGAGCATGATTTCATGTTGCAACCGAGGACAAGTAAATTGTGTATTAATGGTGTTGTCACATGATTTGCATTTATATTGCAGAAAAGAGAGATATGTTGCCAAAGTTTTATGTTTTGTGCTCATCAGGACAAACGCAAGAAAGCCAAATTTCAAATGATCACAACAATTTATACTGCAGGAGAAAAGGTTGGTTGGCAAGGCATTGTCATGGAGGAAGCAACAGGAAATTATAGGCTCCCCAAACTCCTGAGTAATTCCAAAAATGCACAAGGCTTGAACACATTCCTTTGTTTCCAGCGAACAGGTTTGTGCTCATGAATATCTGCCGCTTCTAGCAAGCATAAATGAGCCACATTACAAGCTCACCTGATTATCATAAATTGGTTGTTAGTGTAGCTGTTAGCACACTCAGGATTGTTCCGCAAGTGTTGCCCAATTGTGAAATCACATATAACAGTAGATGTTTTGTTTTGGGTTTCGCAAGCGTGGGCTGGTTGAGTACGGTCTGTATTCTGCCTATTACGAACAACTAAAAGAACATGTTTGATTTGATCAGCCATCTATTGGGACATTAGGCTTACAAACCTGGCATTGCACCAATACTGAAATTCATACATGATGTTGCTCAATTGTGTGGTAGGCAGAATATCTTTTTGGACCGATGGCAACATCCTGTTAGTGGAAAATACCACTCATGTGCATGCAAATACTGCATAGTAGCAACTTGAAATGGCTTGCTTAACCTGTTGTTCAAATTTTTGAGATATTTTGCCTCTCCAGGGTAATTTGAGGTAGACTGGGCACTTTTCATGTCTGAAAGTGGTAGCCTTTGACCCGTTTGCGCAATACACAGCTACCAGTAATCTGATCATTATAGCCTTTGTCCCTGGGATAGTTTTGATGCATCCCTATTTCTAACTCAAGCTTGCAAGGCAAGTAAATGGCTAGGGCCCTATTTACAGGGTTGCTAATAAGGCCAATCTTGTATCATGTGGATCTATACAAATTACAATGTATATATTGACTATTAAAGGTAGGCTTATGATAGACTGGAGAACCCATTAACAGATTTCTCAACTGGCACATCAACCAAAGAGAGTGCGTTAAACTGCTCCATCTCAAAAGTGAATTGGAGCACAGGATGGAATGTGTTAAAGTGTGTAAGGAAATCGTCACAATCCTTAGCAACTTAAGATAATTAATGCCGTGCATCTTGTAAATGGTACACACTACTACCACTGTGTGTCGGTGCTGGAGGGAGTGATTGTTTGTGGAAGGGGTTCTAATCAAGCAGGCTGCTTTGTCCTGGAAGTTGTCAACTTCTTGAGTGTTGTTGGAGTTCATTCATCCAGGCAATTGGAGAGCATTCCATCACACTCCTGACTTGTGCCTTGTAGATGGTTGACAGGCTTTGGGGAATCAGAAGGTGAGTTACACACTGCAGGATTCCTAGCCCCTGACCTGCTCTTGTAGCCATAGTATTTATATGACTAGTCCAGTTCAGTTTTTGGTCAATGGTAACCCCCAGGATGTTGATAATGGGGGAATTCAGCCATGGTAATGCCATTGAATGTCAAGGGGCTACAGATTCTCTTTTGTTGGAGATGGTCATTGCCTGGCACTTGTGTAGCGCGAATGTTACTTGCCACTTGTCAGCCCAAGCCTGGATATTGTCCAGGTCTTGCTGCATTTGGACATGGACAGCTTCAGTATCTGAGGAGTCACAAATGGTGCTGAGCATTGTGCAATCATCAGTGAACAACCCCACTTATGACCTTATGATGGAAGTAAGGTCATTGATGGAATAGCTGAAGATGGTTGGGCCGAGGACACTACCCTGAGGAACTCCTGCAGTGATGTCCTGGAGCTGAGAGGACTGACCTCCAACAACCACAACCATATTCCTTTGTGCTAGGTATTACTCCAACCAGTTGAGTTTTCCCCCCGATTCCCATTGACTCCAGTTTTGCTAGAGCTCCTTGATGCCACACTAGGTCAAATGCGGCCATGATGCCAATGCCAGTCACTCTCACCTCACCTCTAGAGTTCAGCTCTTTGTCCGTGTTTGAACCAAGGCTGTAATGAGGTCAGGAGCTGTGTGGCCCTGGTGGAACCCAAACTGGGCATCAGTGAGCAGGTTATTGCTAAGCAAGTGCCGCTTGATAGCATTGTTGATGACCCCTTCCATCACTTTACTGATGATGGAGAGTAGACTGATGGGATGGTAATTGGCCGGGTTGGATTTGTCCTGATTTCTGTGTACAGGACATACACATTGTCTGGTAGATGCCAGTGTTGTAGCTGTACTGGAACAGCTTGGCTAGGGACGTGGCAAGTTCTGGAGTACAAGTCTTCAGTACTATTGCCGGAATATTGTCAGGGCCCATAGCCTTTGCAGTATCCAGTGCTTTCAGTTATTCCTTGATATCGCATGGAGTAAATTAAATTGGCTGAAGACCTCCGGAGGAGGCCAAAATGGATTATCCGCTCGGCACTTCTGACTGAAGGTTGTTGCAAATGGTTCAGCCTTATCTTTTTGACTGATGTGCTGGGCTGTCCCATCATTGAGGATGGGGATATTTGTGGAGCCTCCTCCTCCAGTTGTTTAATTGTCCACCACCATTCACGACTGGATGTGACAGAACTGCAGAGCTTAGATCTGATTTGTTGTTTGTGGAATTGCTTAGCTCTGTCTATCACTTGCTGCTTATACTATTTGGCATGCAAGTGGTCCTGTGTTGTAGTTTCACTAGGTCGATACCTCATTTTTAGGTATGCCTGGTGCTCCTTCTGGCACACCCCCCTGCACTCTTCATTGAACCAAGATTGATCCCCTGGCTTGATGGTAATGGTAGAGTGGGGGTTCTGCTGGACCATGAGGTTACAGATTGTGGTTGAGTACAATTCTACTGCTGCTGATGACCCACAACACCTCATGGTTGCCCAGTCTTGAGGTGCTAGATCTATTCGAAATATATCCCTTTAACATAGTATTAGTGTCACACAACACGATGGAGGGTATCCTCAATGTAAAAACAGCACATTGTCTCCACAAGGCCACTCCTACCGACCCCTTCATGGACAGATGCATCTGCAGCCCGCAGGTTGGTGAGGATGAAGTCAAGTGTGTTTTTCCCTCTTGTTGGTTCCCTCACCACCTGCCGCAGACCAGTCTAGCAGCTACGTCCTTTAAGACTTGGCCAGTTTGGTCAATATCTCTACATAGCATTCAATGATCAGATTGTATTCATCACTGCCCCATATGCATGTAATAGTAGCACAGTTGGACCCAGAGCCTCTTTCAGCCTCTCTATCATGATGTCTCTGTGGTCTTTCCTTCTCTTTTTATTGTAAATTCAGCTTTGTGACTTTTCACATTGACTAATCTCACCCAGCCTTAGCAAAGAACCAGCACCTGGGTGTTGGCCTTGGTGGACTTAACACAGCAGGTTAATGCTCCAAAACAGCCTACTGTTCAACACAATTACTTATTGAAGTGCCCACAAACTTCCTAAATGTAAATGGGCCTCAAGCTCTCATGTTTAGTTCTAAATGGATGCTGTTTCTTCCCTTTGTAACCAGTAGGAGATGTGAGCTTTGTCAGGAATGACCTGATTTCCATGAAATTTGTTTTATATCACAATGTCCATGAAAAAGTATTAACTCATTTCAGTAATGTCAGGACCTCTTCAATGGTCCCCTCAGCAACAATATCACAAGACCTGTATATCAAATATTAGTTCTGTAATTGTACATCCACTTGCCTCTCCACCAATGGCCAATGTCAAAGAATAACCAAGAGTAGTCCATCCCATCTCAAAATCTGAGCTTCCTGTTCTACTGGAGCCAATTTTTAATAAGCCGTACTTCTTCCTCAAAAATGAGCCAAAGCTGAAATGGAACATAGAGTAGGACCAGAACCAGACCTGTCTGTGCCTCAAGCAGTTCAATCATGACTGACCTATACCTCAACTTCATTTATTTGCCTTTGCACTATATCCCTTGATACTCTTACCTAACAAAAATCTAATAATCTCAGTCCTAAAAGTTCCAAAAGTCTTCCAGTATCCATAATCTTTTGGAAGAGAAAATTTCAGAATTGTATGGAAATGTGATTCCTGATTTTGCTAGCTAACTCTAATTTTCTGATTATGCCCCCGTTCTTGATTTCCCCCACTGGAGCAAATAATCAATCTATGTCTACACAATCAAATCTTTTTTACTTTTTAAACCAATCAGTCTTCGAAACTCAGGGGATTGCAATCCTAATCTAAGCAATCTGTTGTCATAATTTAACCCTCTGAGCCCCAGTATCAGTTGTGAATCTACATTGAATCCCCTCCAAGGCTAGTATATCCTTTCTGTGATGTGGTGCCCAGAATTTGAATTTTCCCTGATGAAAACAATAACTTTTCAACATTTCAGTTTTGCTGAAAAGAGAGACATGTTGCCAAAGCTTTTCATCTTGCACTCATCAGGACAAACACAAGAATGTCATATTTCAAACAATCACAACAATTTATACTGATTGTTTGAAACTAGTTTGAGCTAACCTCACCAGCCCAGTCTCCTCAAGTCAAAGCCTATCCTAGTGAAGACATTTGAATATAAAGATGAGGAGCAGAACGAAGTAGTAATTCCTGTTATATTCTGAAAGATGCTGAGTGAGAGATACTTCTAAGAGCAAAACTGCAATTCTTATCAATGGGAAAATTGAGAATGCAAATATTTTGCAATAATTGCAATAACACCAGTTGATGTTTTGTGAGATATGAGAATGATTTTAATAAATAATGCACATCCCATATTCTCAATGAGAGATTCTGAGCTAATCAAAGTACATAACAGCTGTGTTTTGCATTAATTGACTTGACCCTGATTCTAATGTAAAACCTGCTGCATTAGTCACTTCTCACAATCTCGTAAATTTATAAAAAAAAAACCTTGGCCTGGAGTCTGTGATAGTAATGACAGCGCTCACTGTCATGACTCCACTGAAACTGATAGCAACTTCTGGAGTGCACATGTGCAGAATAACGCAGAAATGCAAAAGTTGCTGTTATTAATTCTATGCTTCTCTAGCGGATGTTGAGGTATCTGCAGAATGCAATTTATTTACTCTTTCATGGAATGTAAACAGTACTGGCAAGGCCAGCATTTGTTGCCCTTCTCTAATTGCCCTTAAACTGAGTGGCTTACAAGGCCATTTCAGAGGACATTTAAGAGTCAACCACATTGCTGTGGACCTGGAATCACGTAGGTTAGACCAGGTAAGGATGGCATATTTCCTTCCCTAAAGGACATTAGTGAACCAGGTGGGTTTTATGACAATTGTTAAGACCACAGCCAATGCTAATTGCTGTGCAAATCAAATTCCAGAGGGAAACATGGCTTATGGGCCACACCTTTATTTTGTATTCTGAAACCGAGAAAATGCCATACCAATCTCATGAGTAAGAGGTCCAGTAACTTTTTGGGATTTTAAAAATTAAAAATAAAAGTTTTGTTAACAAAAATAAAAGAAAACTTAAGCACGCAAGATTACAATTACACAATTAAGGTTAGACTTACAAAACATTCCCCTAAGAACTCTCTACCTGATCAAACCCACAAGTAAACACCTTCTAGGCAACACTCCCTTATATATGTTTAAATATGAAATCCAGTAACATTACACAAGGCAAACTGCTTCAGCTTCAATAACGGTATACCACATGATCTTTCCCTCTATGCCTCTGCGGTAGAATTCACTTCACATTAAAACTGCTTGCTGCAACCCAAGACTTTTCTGGCTTGACTGGATGGGGGATTCAAATTGCATCCTCCTCCAGCCCAGCGCTCCAGCTATCTCAACAGCTCAAACAGCTCCAGCAATCTCCAGATCAACAGCTATACACAGTAACTCTAATATATCTTTTTTTCCCATTCATCTCAGTCCCATTGCTCTCAAAACTTGTTGAAACTCAAACCCTTCCAAATATAAGATCTTTCATGTTGCCATCTTGCCTTTGCTTTTGGGCCAATAAAATATCATATTCTCACTAGTTTACCGATGAGCTCCTGCAAGATACAAACATTTTCCTTGATACCTCTGACTCCCCTTTGATATTCAAACAAACTCGCAACGTATCTAAAAATGCAAATGTTAAATCTAACCTACTTACTTATACCTCAACTTAACACCTCTATCTTTTTCATGTTTCCAAACCCCCAGACAACCTGACCCCTATCAAACTCTTCCCAGCTTAATTAAATCGTACACACAGAGATACAGACACACAGCCTTTACAGAATAAGACAATATTCTCCCAAAATATTAAAAATAAACATCAATCCTCACATCTGCCTCCTCAACAAAAAATGAACCATCATAATTCCAAAAAGATGGTTTCATTTTTCAACCCATTTCTTATTCCTTACATTTAACTATGCAAACAAAACTATTATACCATTAAGCATGAAAATATATACACAAGTCTTCTGTAAAAATAGAGTTCATCCCAGTCCATTCTCTATTTGCCAATATCCAAGTTCTTTTGAATTTAAACTCTTGACAACGCATCTGCCATCAAATTTTCTTGTCCAGCCATGTGTAATTTGTAAACTGAATGGTTGCAATAGTAAACTCCACCGAAACAGTCTTGCATTTTTTGTTCCAAAACTTGTCCAGAAAATTGTCCAGAGACTTCAAAGGATTGCGGTTAGTATATATAACTGTCTCTGAAGAATTGTTTGCAACATAACACTTCAAAATGCTGCAAAGCTAACACCAAACTTAAAGTCTCTTTCTTTATAGTTGAAGATTTCTTCTGATGTACATTTAATTTCCGTGAGAAATATCCTAACGGCTTCTCAATACCTAGTTCATCTTCCTGTAGCAATATGGCACCAACACAGGTAACAATAGCCAACTTAAACTACTTTGTATAATTGGTGATGATAGAACAGGTGTAGTTGATAGTACAGCTTCCAAGCTGTCAAATGCACTCTGACACTCCTGTGTCCATTGGAATTTTCTGTTCTTTTTTAATCCAGTCAGCGAGCAACTACACTGCTGAAGTTTGGCATGAATTTCTGATAAAATCTATTCATGCCTAGAAATCTTAAAACTTCCTGTTCCGTTTCAGGCACTGGGAATTCCACAATAGCTTTTACTTTTGCGTCTCATGGGGCCACCTGACCATGTCCAACAGTGTGGCCTAAATATGTAACTTGTGCTTTTGCAAATTCACTTTTAGCTAAATTCACAACCAAATTGGCCTCCTACAGTCAATCAAACAGTTCCTTTAAATGTTGTAAATGTTCCTTCCACGTTTAACTGAATACTATTAAGTCATCAATTTAAACAGTACAATTGCTCAGTTCTTCAGTCACTTTGTTTCATAGTCTCTGAAATGTTACTGGTGCATTTTTAATATGAAAAGGTATTACTTTGCATTGATATAGATCATCCAGCATCACAAAAACTTCCCCTTTCCAATAAGGGTACTTGCCAATATCATCACCGGAAGTCAATTTTTGTGATAAATGTTGACTGTCCCACTTTCTCAATACAATCCTCCAATTGTGGAATAGGATATGAATCTGCTTTTGTTACTGTGTTCACCTACCCGTAATCAATACATAGTCTTTGTGACCCAACCAGTTTCGGCACCATTACAATGGCTGATCTCCAATTACTGTAACTGAGCTCTATCTTGTCATTTTGAAGCATAAGTTCAATTTCTTTCTGCACTTGAGCTAATTTTACTGGATTTAATCTATATGGGGGTTGCCTTATTGACTCAGAATTCCTCACATCAACATCATGTACAGCTAAACCTGTTTTCCCCCGTTTATTTTTACAAATTGCCTTGTGTGACTGCAACAGCTCTTTTAAATTGCTCCAACACTTTTCTGGAAGGTAATCCGATATTACATCTAGATCATCAAGCACTCACTCATTTTAAAATTTAATCAGAGAAAGCTCAATTTCAGAATCCTTAATTCCTACTTCTGTTTCTTTACTTAAACTACCAGTACCACCTCCTGTCTATTCTCTCTGTCGAAGCATATTTACATGGCGCACTCGTTGCCTCTGCCTTTTATCTGGAGTACTTACTACATAGTTTACTTCACTTGGTCTCTCTTCAATCTGGTAAGGTCCTTAACTAAACCTTGCCTTCAACGGTTTTCCTGACACTGGCAACAATACTAACACTTTGTCCCCAGCCACAAAACTACGAGCCTTTGCCCTCCTGTCTGCCTTTGCCGTCGTCACCTGTTGAGGTATGTTTAACTGTTTTCTAACTAATTCACACACTTTACTTAATCTCTTTCTGACTTCCATCACGTAATCCAGGAAATTTGTTTCAGGACTCTGATTCACTAATTTCTCCTGAAATCAGTTTGAGTGGTCCCCTCACTTCATGACCATAAATTAACTGGAAAGGGCTGAACCCTGTTGACTCATTAGGGGCATCCCTAATAACAAACGTAAAGAATGGAATCCCTCAATCCCAATCATGTGGAGTGTTTTGACTATATGCTCTAATCATAGGCTTTAAAGTCTGATGCCACCTTTCCAAGGCACTTTGTGATTCAGGGTGATAGGCTGATGATCTAAATTGCGTTATTCCTAGGCTGTTCATTATTTCCTTAAACAGCTGTGACATGAAATTCCAATCCTGATCCAACCATATTTCTTTTGATAATCCGTATCTTGTAAAGAATTTGTTAACTCCTCTACAATCACGTTAGGCTGGGTTTCTGGATTACTAGTCCAGTGACATTAAGTGGGAAATCAATTGAATTGAGAAGAACTTCCACTCGAACATTATTAAAATGTAGTAAAGTCCCTTGAAAAAGTTACACCTTGTTGAATGAGGTGTCACTGAGTTTTTAAGATGCCTTTTATTGATAATTATTGCTAAACAATCTCATTGGCCCTGAGAAGCTAATTTTATTTGTAAGATGTCAAATTTCTCCATAATAAAAATATTTGCAAAAGATTATTTTTAAGTTTGTTTATCTTTAGCTTCTGTCTTAATCTAACCATCATCATTTATTCTGCTATCTGAAAATTTAAATAAAAAGCGAAGGATACAAAGTGCCACCCCTACACCCAACTCACCCACCCCAACATTCAATGTGTAAACTGCCTAACCTGATTTCTAACAATACTGCTGCTGCACACCTGGAGATCCTTTGGACTTGGCACTAGATTTAAACTGCCACCGGGAAAAGTGAGGAATGTGCACAAAGGGATCATCACTACATCTTTATGGTTGGCTTTCTTCAAGATCAGCAATGAGTGTTGTTTCTTTGCTTCTGACTGAAAAATCCAGCCAATAAAGTCAGGCAAGGGAAACCAGCAGCCACAAGGAGGAATTTTTGATGTATTTCTTCAATATATATCTGAAACAATATGAGTAACATCAAAACTACCACTTCCACAGAGCATATGCAACCATATTTATCAAGTCCTCTATACAATCAGACCTTGCATGGTACAACAAAACCAATTTGCATTTATATAGCACATCTAATGTAGCAAAGAATTCAGAATTTCAAGATGGTAGAGTAGGGAAACTACAGCCTGGGTCGGGCAACAGCGAGGGTTGATGCCAGTAACTCAGGGCAGCGAACTAGATGTGGGTGAATGCGTGGAGAGCTGGACAGTGGCACCCCCTCTTTGCCCTGGGGGGTTAGGTTTCATTGGTTGGCTGGCAGCGGATCTGGGCCTCGTTATCAGGATGGGGCTGAAAGCTGGCAACCTAGCACAGGCTTGGGCGAGGCGAAATCTGAGAGGTGGGGAAGGGAGGTTGTGATAAGTTGCAGTGCAGGGAGTTCTTAGTACAAGTGGTCTATTTGATTCTGAGATGAGGGCTTTATTAAGGGGTTAAATTGTTGAGTTAGGCTTTTATTGGTAGCATCTAGTGCTGAGCTGGGTTTACTGGGGGTTTAGTGCTGATGTGCGGGGTTTATTGGGGAGATTTGGTGTTGAGGTGTGGGTTTTATTTGGTGGAGGTTTTATTGAGGGGGTTTAATTGTTGAGTTGGGGGGCTTTATCGAGAAGATTAGTGATGAGGCTGGGTTTCACGGGTTGTTACCAGGGTTGGGGGCTGGTTACCATGGGAGGGTCCATGGGCTGGATTACCTGGTTGATGAGATTCACCACTGAAACCGCTGCAAGAGGCTGCTTTCTATTGGTATTATACTCATCCCATCTGCAGTGATCCATACGCTGCCGGCTGACATCTTTACCACTAATGACAGCAACGAGAGTTAGAAGCTAAGGGAGTTAACCCAACACAAAATCTAGAGTGGAATTCGATCAGGCGATTGGTGTTTCTTTCAAGCAAAGCACCTTTCAGCAGTTCCTGCAACCTGTCTAGACCCCAGACATATAGGCTTTTCTTTTTCCTCTAGATATCAGCCTATGCGGTCTAGAGGAGAGATGCTATGCAAGTCTGCACCTCCTAAAACCATGCCTAGTCTACACAGCAAACAAAGGAGAAATTCTCCAGCTTGGAAGCTGCAATATCAGGACTTTGTACCCTAGCACGAACAACGATCCACATTCCACAGCAAGTGTACTCAAGACAGCACTGATTGACCATGAACTACAAACTTTGATTTCAACATTGCATTGCAACAGGAAACCAGATTATCCAACACAAGCTCTATATGTGGGGCTAACTACACCTCCTTTGACAAGGCAAGAGCACAGAAGACCACTGTGAACGTTGTGCAGGCTTCAGAGTCAGCAACAGATTGATGCAGTCAGTTGAGCCACCAGTAGGAACTTCTGTACACCTCCTCTCTCTGCATCATCTGATGGAGGCGCTGTCAATATCATCTACGCTTATGCACCAACCTTGTACACCAGCAACTCACATAAAGATTAATTCTATGACTTTTTATTAATTCATGGGATGCGGGCATCGTTAGCTAGGCCAGCATTTATTACCCATCCCTAATTGCCCTTGAGAAGGTGCTGGTGAGCTGCCTTCTTGAACCACTGCAATCCATGTGGTGTAAGATGTTCTGAGGCACATTCCAAATGGTGCGAAGTTATTCTTCCTTAGTGACTTAACATGCTTTGGTCATCATGGGGTGTGCAAGACAACGGACAACAGCTTCTTAAGCTTTGTGCCTGAATGAACTCTACATCACCAGTACTTTCAGGGCAAATATTGCCACCGCATCATCAAAGATCTAGCCTTTGGCACCAACTTGACCTGATTATCATGAGAGGTTGCGAGTGTTCTCCATACCCACACCTACCACAGCACAGATTGCAACTCTGATCACTGTGTTGTCAGCAACAAAGCGAAGGTGCAACCCCATAAGTTTCACAGCTCCAAACACTATGGCCCATCACACATCAGCATCCCTTTCACAAGAAATGATGCCAAATACCAGCACTTCACATTGGCGCTCAGGTGTTTGTTGGCTTGCCAGGAAATATTGATGCTGATATTGAAGAAGCTTGGAAGTTGCTAAGTTCAATTATCCATGAAACGACAGCAGCAATATTTGCTGAACGTGGAACCCGCAACAAAGACTGGTTTGAGACCTACTAAGCTGAGATGACATCTGTCATTAAAGCAAAAAACAAATCATACCTGATGCACAACAAAAATCCAACAGCTAGAACACTGCATGACTTGAAAGCAGCAAGACAGGCAGATATTGTGCAAATATTCACTGGATCAACCCATGTCAAAGAATCCAAACCTCCTGTGACACTGGGAATCTACCTATTATGTATGATGGGATCATGAGGGCACTTGGTCCCACCATCACCAAAGTTGCTCCCCTCCCCTGCTCCCCCATGGCCCTCAGCAGATGGTAAAGTACTCACCAACAGAAGCAAACAGATATCGCACTGGGTTGAATGCTACTATGAGGAGGCGATGGCGTAGTGGTATTGTTGCTGGACTAGTAGTCCAGAGACCCAGGGTACTGCTCTGGGGACATGCGTTTGAATCCCGCCATGGTAGATGGTGGAATTTGAATTCAATAAAAATCTGGCATTAAAAATTTATGACCATGTCAATTGTTGTAAAAAAAACCCATCTGGTACACTTTAGGGAAGGAAATCTGCCATCCTTACCATCTTTTAAATGCCCTCTGAGCCAGGGCAATTAAGGATGGGCAATAAATGCTGGCCTAGCCAGCGATGCCCACATCCAATGAATAAAAAAAATAAGCTATACTCCTGTGGGGAAGCTGTGGGAGAATCACCTGCTCATGCCATGGTTGATTCAGATGAGGGAACTCTCTTCACTTGAGCTTGAAAAGGCCATTGATTGCTCAGCAAGCAGAGAGGTACCCGGCAAGGATGGAATACATCTTCATGACCTCCTTCTTCTGTTGGATCTGTTCCACAAGACGTGCAAAACTTATCACAATATACAAAAACAAAGGCGGCAGAGGAAATTGCAACAACTGCAGGGGGATCTCACTCCTTAGTGTCCTTGGGAAGGTCTTCGCTAAGTTCATGCCTAAAAGACTATCTGTTTGCCGACCAACTATATCCAGCACAATGCAGTTTCTGTGCTGGCAATCTATAGTGAACATGATCTTCTCCATATGCCAGCGACAAGAGAAGAGTAGAGAACAGGATGTATCTCTTTACCTTGTTATGGCCAGGTGAGAAGCACTTAACTGGTTCCCCTGTATTCAACCTCCTTGGTTGGTCACAACAAAGGTTCAAGTTTCCTTTTCACGAGGATATGCCTTTTCCAAATCAGGATGTATTTAACTATTTAGGCTAAGAGTAATAAGGAGTCAATCAAACAAAGTTTTCTTGAGTCAAAGAGCTGAGAAACTAACCCCAAGAAAAATAATAAAAACGCAACATTAAGCATTCGGCCCTCATTCAGTCATTGGGCCCACACACAAGAATCAAAGATAAGGGGAGTTAGAGTCCAATTAAAAAAAAATAAAAGAATATACGGTTAAGGGTTCTTTGGTTGTCCTTGAAGCGTAGATTTTAAACATTGTGGCCAATTTACCTTTCCTGGTTTCATGGATGCGGTCAGCTGTAGAGGATGTTGCAATTGTAAGGAGATTTCAGTTTGCTGGTAGGTTTTTGGTAGTTGGCTTCTTGAACTGGGCTATACACTTATTCCAAGGATGAAAGCCGGCTTTCAGCCTGTTCCCACTGCTGAATGTTTTCTTGCAATATCTCTTGATTGGCCTGGTAAAACAGCTCTTTAAAAGCCATGCTAGCTATGTATTCCAGAGGAATTTAATTACCGTGTCTGCTGTCGTCATTATGTTGTAGAATAGGTAATTATATTTTTGATGTCGCATCTCAGAAATGTTTGAAGAGTAAAAGTGTAAAAGTCAACAGGAGATGGGGTCATTCACCCTCGCCAGGGTTTTGAAAGTCTGTTCCTTTTCATCCCACTTGGGTGGAATACAGGTTTTGTTTTCTGCTGGCTAGCAGTCTGAATTATAATGACACATAGGAACTTTCCAAAAGCTGGTCACTGGCAATACCAGACATCAGGTGACTTGTGGCAGCCATCTTTAGTCAGTGTCTTTTCTTGTCTTTAAAAAGTCCTTTTTAAACAGTTTATTATATATTTGGTCAGCAAGTGAAATTACAGATTGATCTCACTCATGCACAAGTCACATCATTGTGACAACCTTACTTTCGTAGATCTCACTAAAGCATTCAACACTGTCACCAGGCAGGAGTCTACAAGATTTTGGGGAAAATTGACTGCCCACCAAATCTTCTTAGTCTCATCTGCTTCTTTCTTGACAACATGCACTGCATTATTCAGTTTGATGGAACCTCTTTCAACAGTTTCAGGGTGAAAATGGAGCTTAACAGGGCTGTGTCTTAGCCCTCACTTTGTTTGGTATCTTCTTTGCCTTGCCTACAGATATGGTAATTTACCTGCATAAAAGCTCACTCTACAAACTATCCATACTGAAAGCAAAGACAGAAATACAGCACATCTTGATCAGAGAGCTCCTCTACACTGATGAAGCTACGCTAGCTCACACAAAAATCCAGCTACAAAGACTTGTGGATTGTCTCTCCCATGCCTGTAACTTGTTCATCCTGACTATAAGCTTAAAGAAAACCATGGGCATGGGACAAAGTGTCACATATCCACCCGTTATAACACCCCGCTGGAAGTGGTTGGCAAACTCTGCTACTTTAGGATCACAGTGAGAGACAATTTGTCTCTTGATGCAGAAATCGTTGCATACATAGGGGAAATATCTACCGCCTTTGGCCAACTCAAAGAACGTACATGGAACAACGTCAGGCTGACTCTCAGGACCAATATGTGGGTTTGTGTGACTTGTGTTCTCAGCACCTTGTTGAGTGGCTGTGAAACATGGGTGACTTACAGCTATTAAGAAATATCAAGAATGGAAGCTCAACAACTTTCATATTCACTGTTTGTGGCGCATTCTGGGCATTTCATGGAAAGACAAAGTCACAAAGTGGCAGTTCTCTCAAACCACAAAGCTTCCAAGTATGTTGCCACTCATAAAGCAGAGGTGGCCTTGCTGGCTTGGGCACATACACAGAATGCAAGAGGATTGCATACCTAAGGATTTTCTGTATGGCGAGGCAGCCAGAGCCAGATGACCATAGGATGCCCAAAGCTCTGCTTCACGGATGCTTGTAAGCATAGTATGAAGGCCCTAAACATTGATTCTCGCACCTGAGAGACACTAGCTGATGCCAGAGGAAAATAGCAACATCACCTGTGGGCCAGCGTGCACCACCATGACGATGATTGGCTACAGCAGCTTGGCAACAGAGACCAACAGCAAAACAACAACCGAAACAACACTTGATTACCACCTCATGTGCTGTATTTGTGGCAGAACCTGTTCCTCAAGATTGGTCTCTTCAGCCATCAGCAAAAGTGCACCAAATGCTATCCTATCCCTTGATTTGATTTGCTGCATGTCCATCATTGTACATAAATGGAAGGATGCTGACAATGATTAATGTAGTAAAATGTCCTGAGGTGCTTTACAAGTATTATCAAACAAAATTTGACACAGAGCCACATAAGGACTTATTAGAGTAGATGACCAAAAGCTTGATCAAATAGGTTGGTTTCAAGGAGCATCTTAAAAGAGAAAAGTGAGACCATAGAGCCAGAGAGGTTCAGGGAGGGAATTCCAGAGCTGTGGCCAAGGCAGCTGAAGGCACAGCTACTAATGGTGGAGAGTTTAAAATCAGAGATGCTCAAGAAGCCAGAAATAGGAAGGCACAGAGATCCCAGGGAGCTGCAAGGCTGGAGGCGATCACATAGATAGGAAAGGGGATAGGCAATGGAGAGATTTGAAAACAAGGATGAGAATTTGAAAATCAATATGTTGTTGAACCTGGAGCCAATATTAGTCAGTGAGCACATGGGAGATTGGTGAACAGGACTTGGTGCGAGTTAGGACTTGGGCAGCAGAGTTTTGAATGACCTCAAGTTTATGAAGGGTAGAACTAAGGACTCAGGCTAGGTGTGCATTGGAATAGTGAAGTCTAGAAATAACAAAGGCATTGATGACAGTTTCAACAGCAGATAAATTAAGACAAGGGGGGATGAAAGCTCTGAAAAAGAGTCATACAGGCTTGAAATATTAACACTGTTTCTCTCTCCACAGATGTTGCCAGACCTGCTGAGCTTTTCCAGCATTTTCTGTTTCTGTTCAAGACAAGGGGGGAGTTGGGCAATGTTACAGAGGTAGAAATAGGTAGTTTTTATAATGGTGTGAATATGTGGTAGGAAGCTCATCTCAGGGTCAAAATAACACCAAGGTTGTGAAATAGGAGCAAGAGTAAGCCACTCTATACAATTACCAGGCACAATGTACAATCTGGCTTTACCTGGTATTCTGTACAATCTGGCTGTATCTTATAGTCAGTACAGTCTGATCGTACCAATTAACACATACACAGCTATTACATCCATTGACACAATTTAGGCATCTTCTGCTGCACCTAGGCTTGTGTGATTCAGATGGACGAATTTAAGTCTCACTTAAAAGTGGTTATATTTTTTGAGTTCCACTGGCCCCATAGCAAATTATGGTTTGACAATCCAATCAGTACAACCAGCAGTTTTACTATTGCAGCTGTCGATTTACAATTGAGCAGCGCTTATGTGTATTTAGCATTTTGCTGACTTTAATAGTCAAGCATAGTAGTCTACCCCTGTTAATTCGAAGTGTTTTTTGATCACTAATAAAATAAATTAAATTATCCAATCCCTCAAATTAAGTGATTTTGATAAAACAGCACTGGTGGAGTTTTTTTTACACTATTTTAATTCAAATTAACAGAGAATTTGAGTGAAGTGACTTTGAATTAAAGTGAGCAGGCTGGAAAGTTACTGTCATATATTTGAAGAAGATGCACTCAGAACATAACATTCACATTCTATTCTTTTCAAGCCTTGTTGTGCTTGGACATGTAACCTCTGATTATTTGTAGTGATTAGTTGTCTTTGCGTAGCCAGGCCTTGCCTGAATGTCAGTTAACGTATGTATATCTGTCCTTTAAAGTACATGAGTAATGGTTAATCTGAACATTCACTTCCTTATACCTCCTTCTTGCAGTAGATATAATTTACATTCAGAGTGTGTGAACTGTAAGATAAACAGTTATCACATGCATACAGACAGGGCCACCTCCTCCAAGAATGAAAAACAGGAAGGTGGGATGGTAAAGACAGTCAAAGCTGCTGTAAGCCCTATGACTAAACCAAATGTAAAAGGGACAGGGCATAATATTGGTGGTCTCTTTATTAACCCTTTCCTCTTATTTTCACAGACTGAGATAAGCGAAAAACTTCAGAAACAGGAAGAGGCCTACACTGTGAGAATCAGCAAACTGATAAAGCAATGAGATATGTGACAGGAGGAGCTGTCAGCCTCTCACTGCACGCTGCAGGCCAACAAGATGTGCTGCTTGTTCGGCTAATTATTTCTTTTCAAAATAGGTGATAGCGAGGGTTGATATTAAAATTGTTTATTTTGTTCACAAGAAATAGTGTTTGGCACTTTGTTTGGTGAGGATCAAGAGCCGTGCATCATGTTTGTTATGTTTGTGTCCTTTGTGCTTATACTGTGTATGTAAACAAACTATGGCTTATTTTCCTGAAGATTGTGCCCATTAAACCTTATTCTGTTGGAATGTTTTACTGTGTTAAAGGCATAATATATATGCAAGATGTTACTTTGTTCACATAGTTCAGGTAAAAATATTAAGAATCAATCCCAAAGTTCAGCAGGATATCCTGTGGAGAGAACTATTTTGTTGTTTCTTTTCCCCCCACAACTCCACACCATTTCCAGCTGAGAGGACAAGGGACAGCCCTGCTCCCCAGGACCTGCCTGTATTTCTCTCTAGATAGTGCTCCTTATGTGGAGGACAAAGTCTCAGACTGGTTTACAAGGAGGAGGAAAGGATCGAATGCAAAGTATGTGGGAAGGGGGAGCTCGGAATGGAAAACTTACAAGTTGAGGAAACCCGGGTGGAAATCAATTTTTAGAATTCATTCTCAGGATGTGGGTGCCGCTGGCATTTATTGCCCATGCTGTTTGATTCAAATGAGTAGCTGGTTGGCCAGAAGGCAGCTCAGAGTCATCCATGTTGGTTTCGAATTGGTGTCAAATATAGACCAAACCGTGTAAGGACGTCAGATCTCCGTTCCTAAAGAGCAGTGAACAAGCTTATGACTACCTTTATTGATAGCAGATGTTTTAAAAAAAAACTGAATTTAAATTCTCAGACTACCAGGTGAACTTTCATTACCTGGACTACGGGCTCAGTTTACCAGCCCAGTAACATAACCACTATACTATTGCCGTTCGAATGTTGGCCGCAAGGGTGCCTGATTTTTGTGTTTAATGTTCGAAACATGAATCTGTCGACACTTAATGAAACTATCGAGGAAATTTTCCATCACAACATGGGTGTGCAGCATGTCAGGAAATTGCATGACCCCAGTCCACCATGTTTTATCTGTTCATTTTAGGGGCACCGGATAGGGGAGGTAAAGCAAAAACTTTCCCCTTATACCATGGCTAGAGACATGAAGGTCATATTGTTCCAATTTTAAGTGATTTATAACAGAAATATTCAATTGTTCTGCAGATTTTGCAGGTTTCCATAGTTAATTGGATTTGATAAACACAGAATAGCTGGCACTTCAGACTTCGCAGCACTTAATCATGGGTTTCACCTGATGGGGGGGTGAATTTTCCACTTTCGCTATCCCAGCTCAGACCCTTGCCCAGATGGCCACACACTGGGAAGTTGCACTCACTGTGACTTTGTTGATCATTGTGCCTAAGAGTTGCTGATGTCCAATTCCACATTGGAACACTCGAGTAAAATATTCACTAATAATTCAAACCAAGATTGCTTTACATCCTTGAAAATCACGACCTACATTCTGTTAAATCTACCAAGGTGCTTCATTGTAGGCATAATTGTACAAGTTTACTTTATCCAACATGAGTTCTGTAAAAGCCTTTTTTATGTGTGTAACTAAAATTCAGCTCAATAAATTTCATATAAAACCAAGTCTTCATTAAATTAAAATTCATCTTGTGGAAGTTCCCAGACACACAATTCACTTTAAATCATTGCAAGTGGCATTTAATAGATAACCAGCCTGAATGGGAGATTCTTCATATCTTACACCCTACGACACACATTAGCACACTCACCTTGTACTAACTGCAAAAAAAGTTTTACAAATCAACAAAACAACTTCTACTTACGTAGCGCATTTAACATGGTAAAACCTTCCAAAGTGCTGCAGAGAAGTGTAGTCAGGCAGAATTTGAAACTGAACTGCATAAGAAATATTGGAACAGGTGACAAATCTTGGTCAAAGAGAACAGTTTTAACAAGTGTCTTAGAGGAGAGCGAGGTAGAGGGGCAGAGAAAAGCACAAGTAAATTGCTGTTTGACCTGGAGGAAGCGTTTGAGAGTGGTAGAGAGGGAATTCCAGAGCTTAGGGCCCAGGCAGATAAAGCATGGTCACCAATGGCAGTACCACACAATAGGGGAGATGCAAGAGACCAAATTTGGAAGATACCTCACAGGGTTGTAAGAATGGAGGAGGTTACAAAGATGGGGAGTGGGGCGGTGGTTGTGCAAGGCCATGGAGGGATTTGAACACCATAAGACATAGGAGCAGAAATTAGGCCATTCGGCCCATCAAGTCTGCTCCGCCATTCAATCATGACTGATAAGTTTCTCTCAACCCCATTCTCCCGCCTTCTGGGCGTAACCTTTGATCCCCTTACCAATCAAGAACCTATCTATCTCGGTCTTAAATGCACTCAATGACCTGGCCTCCACAGCCTTCTGTGGCAATGAATTCCATAGATTCACCACTCTGGCTAAAGAAGTTTCTCTTCATCTCTTTTCCAATGGGTCTTCCCTTTACTGTAAGGCTGTGCCCTCGGGTCCTAGTCTCTCCTACTAATGGAAACATCTTCCCCACATCCATTCTATCCAGGCCTTTCAGTATTCTGTAAGTTTCAATCAGATCCCCCCCAATCCTTCTAAACTCCATTGAGTATAGACCCAGAGTCCTCAAACGTTCCTCATATGTTAAGCCTTTCATTCCTGGGATCGTTCTCATCAACCTCCTCTGGACCCTCTCCAGGGCCAGCACATCCTTCCTGAGGTATGGGGCCCAAAATTGCTCACAATATTCTAAATGTGGTCTGACCAGAGCCTTATAAAGCCTCAGCAGCATATCCCTGCTTTTATATTCTAGTCCTCTCAAAATAAATGCCAACATTGCATTTGCCTTCCTAACTACCGACTCAACCTGCATGTTAACCTTAAGAGAATCCTGGACTAGGACTCCCAAGTCCCTTTGCACTTCAGACTTCTGAATTCTCTCCCCATTTAGAAAATAGTCTATGCCTCTATTCTTCCTACCAAAGTGCATGACCTCACACTTCCCCACGTTGTATTCCATCTGCCACTTCTTTGCCCATTCTCCTAACCTGTCCAAATCCTTCTCCAGCCTCCCCACCTCCTCAATACTACGTGCCCTCCACCTATCTTTGTATCATCTGCAAACTTAGCCAGGATGCTCTCAGTTCCTTCATTTAGATCATTAATGTGATACAGTGAAAAGTTGTGATCCCAACACTGACCCCTGCGGAACTCCACTAGTCACCGGCCACCATCCTGAGAAGGACCGACTTATCCCCACTCTTTGCCTCCTGACAGACAGCTAATCTTCTATCCACGCTAGTACCTTGCCTCTAACACCATGGGCTCTTATCTTACTGAGCAGTCTCCTGTTTGGCACCTTGACAAAAGGCTTCTGGAAGTCCAAGTAGATAACATCCATTGGCTCTCCTTTGTCTAACCTACTCGTTAGCTCCTCAAAGAATTCTAACAGATTTGTCAGGCCTTGATGAAACCATGCTGACTTTGCCCTATTTTGCCATGCATTTCCAAATATTCTGAAATCTCATCCTTAATAATGGACTCTAAAATCTTACCAACAACCGAGGTCAGGCTAATCGGCCTGTAATTTCCCATCTTTTGCCTCACACCCTTCTTAAGCAGGGGGGGTATATTAGTGATTTTCCAGTCCTCTGGGACCCTCCCTGACTCCAGTGATTCCTGAAAGATCACCACTAACGCCTCCACTATCTCTTCAGCTATCTCCTTCAGAACTCTGGGGTGTAATCCATCTGGTCCAGGTGATTTATCCATCTTCAGACCTTTCAGTTTTCCTAGCACCTTCTCCTTGGTAGTGGCCACCATACTCACCTCTGCCTCCCGACCCTCTTGAACTTTGGGGATGTCACTCGTGTCTTCCACTATGAAGTACCTATTCAGTTCCTCCGCCATTTCTTTGTTCCCCACTACTACTTCTCCAGCGTCATTTTCTAGCAGCCCAATGTCCACTTTTGCCTCTCTCTTACCCTTTATATATCTAAAAAACTCTTGCAATCTTCTTTTATATTACTGGCAGGTTTACCCTCATATTTAATCTTCTCCCTAATTTCTTTTTTAGTTGTCCTCTGTTGGTTTTTGTAGGCTTCCCAATCCCCTGGTTTCCCACTGCTCTTCAAGCATTGTATGCTTTCTTTTTAACTTTTATGCAGTCCCTGACTTCCCTTGTCAGCCATGGTTGCTTCGTCCTCCCTTTAGTATGCTTCTTCCTAGGGATGACTTTTTGCTGTGTCTCCCAAATTACTCCCAGAAACTCCTGCCATTGCTGTTCTACTGTCCTTCCTGCTAGGCTCACCTCCCAGTCAATTCTAGCCAGCTCCTCCCTCATGCCTCTGTAGTTGCCTTTATTCAACTGTAATACCGTTACATCTGATTCCAGCTTTTTCCTCTCAAATTGCAGGGTACATTCTATCATATTATGGTCACTTCCTCCTAAGGGTTCCTTCACCTTATGCTCCCTTATCAAATCTGTCTCATTACACATCACTAAATTTAGAATTGCCTGTTCCCTAGTGGGCTCCACCACAAGCTGCTCCAAAAAGCCATCTCGTAGACATTCCACAAATTCCTTTCCTTGGGATCCACTACCAACCTGATTTTCCCAGTCTACCTGCATATTGAAATCCCCCATGATCACTGTAACCTTGCCTTTCTTACACATCTTTTCTATCTCCTGGTGTATCTTGTGCCGCACATCCTGACTACTGTTCGTAGGCCTGTACATAACTCCCATTATGGTTTTTTTACCTTTACGGTTCCTCAACTCTACCCACACGGATTCTACATCATCTGATCCTACATCATTTCTTGCTATCGATTTAATTTAATTTCTTACTAACAAAGCAACCCCACCCCCTCTGCCAACCTGCCTATCTTTTCGATAGGATGTATATCCTTGGATATTTAGCTCCCAGTCCTGATTCCCTTGCAGCCATGTCTCCGTAATGCCCACCGCATCATACCTGCCAATTTCAATCTGCGCCACAAGCTCATTTACCTTATTTCGTATACTGTGTGCATTCAGATACAACACCTTCAGTCCTGTATTTCCCGTCCCCTTTCTCATTGTCGTCCCTTTATCTGATGTGCTTGAAGTTAGATTCCTAGCCCTTTCCAAACACTCTGTACTATTTTATGTTCTGGAGACTTTAATAGCCTCTCCTGGGCTCTCCTTTCTTTTCAGTTTTTTCATAATTTTCCATGAAGTTGAATCCACCAGCCCCCCCCAGCATGCTAACCTGCTGCTTTGTTTCCCATTAGTCATGCTTCTTGGAGTTTTACCCGTCCATCCGCAACACCCCCCCCCCCACCTACCCCCACCACCACCACCCCCACTTTCTAGTTTAAAGTCCTGTTGACCACCCTATTTACACCTACATGAAAATTTGAAATTTAGATCAGCAAGCATAGGGTAATGAATGAATAAGACTTGGTGTGATTTAGGATATAGGCAAACAAATTTCAGATGATGAGTTTAAGTTTATGGAGGGTGGAAGAGAGGATCATTGTGATGAGTGCATCAGCACCACAGCATGTTGTTGCACGTATTTGCTCTAGCCACAGAGTGCAGGATAGCATTTCTGCATCAAAATTATATATCCCCATGTCCTTACCATTTGTTGCCCCATCACAGCTAATGGGATCTGTCTCATTATCTAAAGTATCCCAGGAATAACTCGCCTTCCCTCTCTAACAACTATTAAACACTGCAGGTGCATTGGTTATACTCACACTGTGCCTCCACTCTGACAGAATAACTAAAGGAAGAGGAGAAAATAAGAGAATGTAAGTAGTTTCAGTGGAGTGAAAGGGATTGCGAATCCCTTGCGAAAGGGAAAGCGGAACTGGTGGCAGAGTCTTGCTGTCCATTTACCCACATGGGACCGGAGAAACTAAGCCTAAGTAAGTAAGTAAAAACAGAAAATGCTGGAAAAACTCAGCAGATCTGGCAGCATCTGTGGAGAGAGAAACAGAGCTAACGTTTTGAGTTCAAATGACCCTTCTTCTGCCAGACCTGCTGAGTTTTTCCAGCATTTTCTGCTTGGATTTCAGATTTCCAGCATCCACAGTATTTTGTTTTATCTAAGTAATTAAGTAGTTGTTTTTGAGTTCCAACCTCTCATTGCAGATGGCTTGCATATTTGCATATTGCACTTGCATATTTACTGAGCCCAAAACAACTCTGAACTTTATGCATCTGAGTGCTTAACTTCCAAATCATCTATCATTCAAGATATGATTTTTGTTTTTATCTCTATGATTGGATTGTCTAGGCATGCGAAGATGCTGTACTGCTGCCATCTGCTGCTCACTTTGATGATTGCAATCAAAAAAACGAAAGCAGTTAAATATTTGCAGCTCCAGCATTCATTTAAAGCTCATAGAGACCTGCAAAACATTTACGGTCAAATTAGTATACTTAACCAATTCCATCATCACATCCATCCCTTCCATGTCATCCATTCCATCCAATGCCATCTGCATTCCATGGCATTCCATCCTTCCCATGCCACCTGTCCCATTCCATCTCCATCCCACACCGTCTCTCCCATGGGATCCCATCCCATGCCATTCCATCATTTCCATTCCATGTCTCTTATGCCATCCCATTTCCCCACTGACCCTGACACCCTCCCACCCAACCCACCCACAAGCACATCCCACACTACTGACATCTTGAAAATCACCTAAATGTTATTCAATCAGACCAGCTATACCCGAACTAAACACAAGGCATCACTGGCTCACAAAGTGGAGCAGGATCTCAGCTTCACTCCTTAATGAGGGAGAGAGGCGAGTGGGGTGCTTTACCCAATCAGTCCTGCTTCAATCCTGACTGCGGCCAGTGCGGGGCTGCTGACCAAGCCGGTGGCCGTTGCTGAGGTGATTCTAGGTCACATTTGCACATATACATCTGCCAGTACATTAATACCTTTGGAGGGAGCGAGAGAAAAGGAATGATTCTAGTGCTTCCCACTGATTTCTGCCCCCAAAAAAACAACCAACATTCACAGTTTTCCAAGGATATTCCACACAGCCTCACACACACAGCTCCATCTTTGTATTTGGTCAGCAATACAGCAACTGTTGGCAGCTGCATGTGTGTCCTCCAGCACCCCATGCGCCACTGCATGCGCCAGACATCACCTACCAAACGAAAGTGGCAACCATTTTGCTCACAGGTGAGGCGAGAGTGACTGTCCTTGACATCGATGCAGCATTTGACCAAGTGTGGCATCAAAGAGCCCCAGCAAAACTGGAGTCAATGGAAGTCAGGGGATAAACTGTCCACTGGTTGGAGTCATTCCTGGCACAAAAGAACAAAGGAAGGCGGCTGTTGCAGGTCAATCAGTCAGTCCCAGGACATCACTCCAGGAGTTCCTTAGGATAGTGTCCTAGTGTCTTCACCTGCTTCATCTATGACCTTCCCTCCATCATAGAGTCAGAGGTGGGCATGTTCGCTGATGGTATTGTGTTCCATCTACAAGCTCCACTTCAGTAACTCACCAAGGCTCCTTCAACAGTAACTTCCAAACCTGTGACTTCTACCACCTAGAAGGACAAGGGCAGCAGTCGCATGGGAACACCACCACCTGCAAGTTCCCCGCCAAGTCACACACCATCCTGACTTGGAAATATGATGCTGTTCCTCCTCTGTCACTGGGTCAAAATCCTGGAACTCCCTCTCTAACAGCACTGTGGGTGTACCTACACCACATGGACTGCAGCGGTTCAAGAAGGCAGCTCACCATCATCTTCTCAAGGGTAATTAGTGATGGGCAATAAATACTGGCCTTGTCAGTGACTACCTCCCACCCCCTCTCCCACACCCTCAACAAATAAATAAGAAAAAAGCGAGGTTCCACAAGCTATAATGAGGAGTTTTAAAAATTGCAGTTAGCAACCATTTCCCTGAAACTATTTGCCTGGCAGAGACATGAAGAGCCACACCTTTCTGTAAACACAGAACATTGCACCTCCCTCCAGTTGTATCAGATGGATCAAAAAATTGCTATCCTCAGTATCCAAATGTTAACAATTAAGTTTTAAAATATCTAATTAACCAGCTGTCATCTCACAGGTGCCGAACAACAGAATTTGACGCAGCCCTTAAATTGATCAATCAAAACAGTTTGGAGAGACAAAACTGTGTAATATTATAGATTATGGCTTTAGTTTTAAATTAAATACATCTACGCAAGGCACCGCCCCATGCAAAAGCAAGGGATGTGAGACTCATTCTTTTATCTTCTCACCGCCATCTAGAGCCCCAAATATTCCTTCCAAGTGAATCAGCAATTTACTTATACTTCTTTCAATTTATAACAACAACTTGCATTTATTTGGCACCTTTAGTCTACAGCACAGGAAAAGGCCCTTTGGCCCATCAAGTCTGCGCCAGTCAAACAAGTACCTAATTCTAATCCCATTTTCCAGCACTTGGCCCATACCCTTGTATGCCACGGCATCGCCAGTGCACATCCAAATACTTCTTAAATGTTATGAAGGTTTCTGCCTCTACCATCCTTTCAGGCAGTGAGTTCCAGATTCCCATCATCCTCTGGGTGAAAAAATTCTTCCTCACATCCCCTCTAAACCTCCTGCCCTTTACCTTAAATCTATGCCCCCTGGTTATTGATCCCTCCACCAAGGGGAAAAGTTCCTTCCTGTCTACCCTATATGTCCCTCATAATTTTATACACCTCAACCATGTCCCCCCCTCAATTTCCTCTGCTCCAGGGAAAATAACCCCAGTCTATCCAATCTCTCCTCATAACTAAAACTCTCCAGCCCAGGCAACATCCTGGTAAATCTCCTCTGCACTCTCTGTAACACAATCACATCTTTCCTATAATGCAAATTTCAGAACTGTACACATTCCTCAAGCTGTGGCCTAACCAGCATTTTATACAGTTCCAGCATAAAATACCTGCTCTTATATTCTATGCCTCGGCTAATAAAGGCAAGTATCCCATTTGCCTTCTTAACCACCTTATCTACCTGTCCCACTACCTTAAGGGACCGGTGGACATGTACACCAAGGTCCCTCTGATCCTCAATGCTTCCCAGGGTCCTACCATTCATCGTGTATTCCCGTGTCTTGTTTGTCCTGCCCAAGTGCATCACCTCATACTTACCCGGATTAAATTCCTTTTGCCACTGATCAGTCCTTCTGACCAGCCCATCTATATCCTCCTGGAATCTAAGGCTATCCTCCTCACTATTTACCACCCCACCAATTTTCGTGTCATCCGCGAACTTACTGATCAACCCTCCAACATTCAAGTCTAAATCAAAAATAAAAATACCTGGAAAAATTCAGCAGGTCTGATAGCATCTGCGGAGAGGAACACAGTTAACGTTTCGAGTCCGTATTGACTCTTCAACAGAACTAAGGAAAAATAGAAAAGAGGTGAAATATAAGCTGGTTTAAGGGGGGTGGTGGGACAAGTAGAGCTGGATAGAGGGCCAGTGATAGGTAGAGATAACCAAAAGATGTCATAGACAAAAGGACAAAGAGGTGTTGAAAGTGGTGATATTATCTAAGGAATGTGATAATAGGTGACATTAAGGACAAGAAGGACAAGCAAGGTACAGATAGCCCTAATGGGTGTGGGGTGGGGGGAAGGGATCGAAATAGGCTAAAAGGTAGAGATAAAACAATGGATGGAAATACATTTAAAAATAATGGAAATAGGTGGGAAAAGAAAATTCTATATAAATTATTGGGAAAAAGGGGATTGGAAAGGGGGTGGGGATGGAGGAGAGAGTTCATGATCTAAAATTGTTGAACTCAATATTCAGTCCGGAAGGCTGTAAAGTGCCTAGTCAGAAGATGAGTTGCTGTTCCTCCAGTTTATGTTGAGCTTCACTGGAACAATGCAGCAGGCCAAGGACGGACATGTGGGTATGAGAGCAGGGTGGAGTGTTGAAATGGTAAGCGACAGGGAGGTCTGGGTAATGCTTGCAGACAGACCAAAGGTGTTCCGCAAAGCAGTCACCCAGTCTGCGCTTGGTCTCTCCAATGTAGAGGAGACCGCATTGGGAGCAACGAATGCAGTAGACTAAATTGAGGGAAGTGCAAATGAAATGCTGCTTCACTTGAAAGGAGTGTTTCGGCCCTTAGACGGTGAGGAGAGGTGGAGTAAAGGGGCAGGTGTTACACCTTCTGCGGTTGCATGGGAAGGTGCAGTGGGAGGGGGTTGAGGAGTAGGGGATGATGAAGGAGTGGACCAGGGTGTCCCGGAGGAAACGATCCCTGCAGAATGCCGCCAGCGGGGTGAAGGGAAGATGTGTTTGGTGGTGGCATCATGCTGGAGTTGGCGGAAATGGGGGAGGATGATCCTTTGAATGCGAAGGCTGGTGGGGTGATAAGTGAGGACAAGGGGGACTCTATCATGGTTCTGGGAGGGAGGAGAAGGCGTGAGGGCGGATGCGTGGGAGATGGGCCGGACAAGGTTGAGGGCCCTGTCAACCACCGTGGGTGGAAAACTTCGGTTAAGGAAGAAGGAGGACATGTCAGAGGAACTGTTTTTGAAGGTAGCATCATCAGAACAGATGCGACAGAGGTGAAGGAACTGAGAGAATGGGATGGAGTCCTTACAGGAAGCAGGGTGTGAGGAGCTGTGGTCGAGGTAGCTGTGGGAGTCGGTAGGCTTGTAATGAATATTGGTGGACAGTCTATCACCAGAAATTGAGACAGAGAGGTCAAGGAAGAGAAGGGGAGTGTCAGAGATGAACCATGTGAAAATGATGGAGGGGTGGAAATTGGAAGCAAAATTAATAAATTTTTCCAGGTCCAGACGAGAGCATGAAGCAGCACCAAAGCAATTATCGACGTACCAGAGAAAGATTTGTGTGAGGGGGCCGGAGTAGGACTGGAACAAGGAATGTTCCACCTACCCCATAAAGAGGCAGGCATAACTGGGACCCATGCGGGTACCCATAGGCACACCTTTTATTTGGAGGAAGTGAGAGGAGTTTAAGGAGAAATTGTTCAGTGTGAGAACAAGTTCAGCCAGACGGAGGAGAGTAGTGGTGGACCTCAACAAGAAACTTTGTCTCTTTCTTTCAGGTGCAAAGGAACGCAAGCTCCAACAACTCATCGACACCAACGCCCATCCAGGACCCTCCACCCCTGCCTGTCCCTCTGTCCCCATCCCGTCTTCCAATCCCAGCCCCGGCCGTGTATTCACCATACCCCCCTGACCTTCCCCTCTCCGACGCTGAACGTTCAGTGCGCAGCAAAGGACTTAGTTTCATACCCTTATGCCCTCATCTCAATGAATTTCGGGCTCAGCACGATGCTGAACTCTTCTTCCGCCGTCTTCGTCTCCGGGCTCACTTCTTTGGGCAGGAGTCCTCTCCCAGTTCAACGGATCCTTTTACCCACCTCCAATATTCTCCCTCCACCTGGACCCCTCCCTCTGGATTCTTACCTTCTCTTGATCTTTTCATTGAGAACTGTCGGCGCGACATTAGTCATCTCAATTTCTCTGCTCCTCTCACCCACTCTAACCTGTCTCTCTCTGAATTTGCTGCATTCCGTTCTCTCAGGTCCAACCCTGACATTGTCATCAAACCCGCTGACAAGGGTGGTGCTGTTGTTGTCTGGCGCACTGACCTCTACCTTGCAGAGGCTGAGCGTCAACTCACAGACACTTCCTCCTACCTCTCCCTGGACCATGACGCCACCACTGGACATCAAGCCATTGTTTCCAGAACTGTTACTGACGTCATCTCCTCTGGAGATCTTCCTCCCACAGCTTCCAACCTGATAGTCTCCCAACCTCAGATGGCCCACTTCTACCTCCTACTCAAAATCCACAAACAGGACTGTCCCGGTAGACCGATGGTGTCAGCCTGTTCCTGTCCCACGGAACTCATTTCTCTTCATTCCCTTAGTGCCCAAAAATCTAGCGACCTCTGCCTTGTATGTACTCAACAATGAGCATCCACAGCTTTATAAGACAGAGAATTGTAAAGATTGTTAGTGCCTGCATGGTACTCCTGGTTGCTGAACCTCCATGGACATACACACAGCTGAGAGGCAACATTGGTTATAAGGCTGAAGGAGTTTACAGAGATTGGGAGGGGTGAGGCTATAGAGGGATTTGAAAACAAAGATGAGAATTTTAAAATCAAGGTATTGCTTAACTGCGGGGAGCCAATGGAGGTCAGTAGGCACAGGGGTGATAGATGAACAGGACTTGGAGGAGTGAAGACACGGAGAACAGAGTTTTGGATAATCTCAAGTTTACAAAGAGTAGAATGTGGAAGACCATCAAGGAGTGCTTTGGAATAATCAAGTCTAGAGGTAACAAAAGCATGCAGGAGGGTTTCAGCAGCAGAAAGCTGAAGGAGGGACAGAGTCAGGTGAAGTTACAGAGGTGGAAATAGGCAGTCTTAATGGTAGTGTGAATATGTGGTCAGAAGCTCACCTTGGAGTCAAATACAACACCAGGATTGCAGACTGTTTGTTGCCAAGAAGAGGTGCAGAGTTGATGGCTGAGGAACAGAGTTTGTGGCAGGGACCGAAGTCAATGGCTCAGTCTTCCCAATATTTAGTTGGATGTAATTTCTGCTCATCCAGTTCTGGGTGTCAAACGGTCTGATCATTTGGAGACAGTAGAGGAGTTGAGAGAGATGGTGGTGAGTTAGAGCAGCATGTTGTCAGTGTACATGTGGAAACTGACCATAAGTTTTTGTTTGATGTAGCCAATGGGCAGCATGTGGATGAGAAATTAGGAGCAGGCCGAAGATAGGTTCTTGGGGGACACCAGAGATACTGGTGCAGAAGTAGGAAGAGAAGCCGTTGAAGGTGATGCTGTGACTACAATTCAATAGACAAGAATGGAACCAAGCAAGGAAAGTTTCACCATGCTGGAGGATGGAGGAGAGGAGGTGGAGGAGGATAGTGTGGTCAACCATATCATATTGATCCCTATTGTATCAGTTTACTGTGTTTGCTTCTCATGGTGTGACTTTGATAGCATTGGGAGGTCAAACACAGACTGGATTATTCCTTTGTGGTCTCTGATCAATCTGCAAGTGTGACCCTGAGCTTCTGTTCGCCTGTCGGTTTAATTCTCCAACCCACTCCTACTCTGGCCTTCCTGTCCTTGGCCTCCTGTACTGTTCTACTGAAACTCAATGGAAGCTTGAGAAAGAGCACCTCACCTCCTGGTTAGGCACTTTACAACCTTCCAGACTCACCACTGAGTTCAACAATTTCAGATAATAACCATTGCTCTCATTTTTTCAGACAGTTGATATTGGTGATGTTTCTACTGTTGCTATTTACACTTCCTCTAGACTGAACTTCTGTTTTTTGACTTGTCCATTGCCATCTTTTGCTTGCACCAACATCCCTTTGCCCTTGTAACCGCTCACCTTCCATCCATCACAGACATTCCTTTTTGTTCCATCTTCTCCTATCCCCCATTTCCCTGCCTCTGTACTTGTCTAAAACCTGTTACATCTCTAACATTTTCCAGTCCTGGCAATAGGCCATCGACCTGAAACGTTAACTCTGTTTTTGTCTCTCTGCCAGGCCTACTCAGTATTCCCCACATTTTCTGTTTTTAGTTCAGGTTTCCAGCATTCACGTTATTTTCCTTTTGTGCTGAAACATTTAATGTGGTTTTTAAATATATTTGAATTGAATGTTGCACATCTTATTAAACCAACAATTATTAAACCAACCAATGATTATACGGTGAATGTAAATATGGGGGAAGGGCCTTCTGTATTATCTATTCTACGTTTTCCCCATATCAATTCTGTACTCTGGTTGAAAGGCTTTGATAGTTTGTGCTGAAGTCTTTGCAGCCATCACCCATGCTGTTCCTTGGTCTAGCAGCCAGGAGGCATGCTAGAGCAGTGCAGGAGAAGAGATTTGCCTCTCATTCCTCCACAGACCAGACAGGCATGTTGTCTTATCCCCTGGGAAAAACTGAATGGGAAGTTAGTCTAGACTGGGATTCAGAAACAGGTCTCCTCTGTTAATTTTATTGTAGATGAGTAAAATATTGTATAATATAAAATGGTCCTTTTTTCTTGTGTTGCACTGTTTTGTAGTTAGTCAAATGTAATGTTGTGTCTCCATTGTATATCTATATGGCAAAGCAGAATCTGGGATTATGACCAAATGGTAAATGTGTAATATTTCCCTGGTTGCGATGGTAGAGGAACAAAAGCGTATGAGGACAAATCACCTTCCAATTCTGGTACTCAGTCCAATACTCAGCTGTGGGGCAGTGGGAGCACTCTTGGCTCACAAAGTGGGGAGTTCAAATCCCATTCCAGAGACGAGCAAATAATTATGGCTGACTTTGCCAGTGCAGTACCAAGGGAGACGCCAAATTTCAGGTGAGCTGATAAACCAAGGCCCATTCTACCTTCTGGATGTAAAAGATACCACGGCAATGGTTTGAAGAAGAGCCGGGGTGTTCTCCCCTCTGACCTGGCCAATATTTATCCCTCAACCAACAACAGTAAGACAGATTATCAGTCATTATCATAATGCTGTTTGTGGGATCTTGCTGTGTGCAAATTGGCAATTGAGGAAACTTCAAAAATAATTATTTAAAGTGTTTTAGGATGTCCAGAGGTTGTGGAAGGCACTATGTAAATGCAGATTTTTATTCCTTTATAGGACACCTCAATGTTGTGTGTCTCCAATCACTGATTAAAGAGCCGAGGCCTCCATCCGCCAAAGAAGTATGCATGGTTTGAGGGACTTTGGGTTGGGGAGGGTAAAGGTTATGGCACTGAGGAAACATCTCAGGAGTCATGGGTCCAAATCCCAGCGTGGCAAGTGGGTTTGAACTTACGACCACTGCGCTATTTCTTTCTATGAATCTGGTACTCTGCGAGCTGGCACCAGATAATTGAACCACAAAAGCTGCTGGAACGCTATAAGAATCCAAACAGTTCACTTCTGTCAGAGAAAGCAGCCAGCCACCTCTACTCAGCCTGGTCTATACCAAATTTCAGTCTCGACCAAAGTGGTTGACTCTCAAAACCCTCAGGGTAACTAGGAACTGGCAGCAAACACAGCCTGGTCACTAACTGCCTAATTCTCAAGAGCAAATAATAATTTGTAAAATTTGTTTGTCAAATGAGTTGTTTTTTTCAACTCAAGCAGAGGAACACTGAAAGTGAGCTTGCATGTTATGTAATGAACCATATGTGTGACTGCAGAAAGCAGCTTGGGGTTCCCTCTTGATATCGGCCCTGACTGTTTCTGTGATTACTTGGTGGTCACTGACCATGTTGGTCTTCCACTGTCAGAAAAACATTTCACTAAAATTTCCTGGCATTTTTCAAATTATCTTGTTTTTATTCATTAACAATGGGCAAAAACACAAGAAAACAGTGCTCTGGGACTAAGAGAACATTTTGAAGTCTGGCTGATGTTTGATGAAAAAACTTTGATTCCATTAGTTAAAAAGGGATATTTTAGAAAACATCTGAAAGGAAATAGCAAATTTTACTGTGATTTTTTAAAATTCATTTTACGGGATGTGGGCGTTACTGGCTGGGCCAGCATTTATTGCCCATCCCTAATTGCCCTTGAGAAGGTGGTGGTGAGATGCCTTCGCAAGCCGCTGCAGTCCATATGGTGTAGGTACACCCACATTGCTGTTAGCAAGGGAGTTCCAGGACAGTGAAGGAACGGTGATATATTTCCAAATCAGGATGGTGAGTACTAAATGGTCCTATATGGTGAGTAGTGAAGAGATTCAAAGGATTTTGATCGAAGGCTGCATATTTCTAATGTAGAAATGGAAAAGGATATAAAATTTATACTGCACATTTCCTGAGCTACAATTTTACCCTGCATGTGGGATAGGATCAATGGCAGAAGAGCACAGTTATGGCCAAACCTACAGGTATTAGCTTTGATTTTCCCAAAGTTAAGCTTAAAGTAGCAATTAGTCACTTGAGGCTGGAGATACTATAGTATCCTTTGGATAGCCTTGTGAAGGTACTCACTCAGAGATGACAATGAAGATGCAGTATCGGAGGAGAATGACATGGACAACTATGTTGGAGAGATCAAGAAATATTACTGCATGTCCCTCTGCCACCTATCCAGGGACCCAGGAGAAGCAGCAAACCAAGGAAACTGTGCAGCTTTCACCAAGTGTAGCTTTGCAACGAGAATAGATTGGGTTCGGAGCTGAGCTGAAGATAAAAAGCAGGAAAGCAAATTGTGATATTTTCGGCTGGATTCAAAATGTTGTAAAACAATTTTACCGAGGTTGAGTTCAAGGACCACCGGGCTGATATCCACACAGACCCAAACCCACATCCACACAGACCCAGATCCACATCCACACGGACCCCAGACGCACATCCACACAGACCCCAGACCCAGATCCAGACAGACCCAGATCCACATCCACACAGACCCCAGACCCACATCCACACAGACACCCAGACACACATCCACACAGACACCCAGACCCACATCCAAACAGACCCCAAACCCACATCCACACAGACACAAACCCATATCCACACAGACCCAGATCCACATCCACACAGACCCCAGACCCACATCCACACCGACCCCACAACCACTTCCACAAAAGCCCCACACCCACATCCAAACAGACCCAGACCCACACCCACACGGACCGCAGACCCACAGCCACACAGACCCCACACACACACACACAAAACCAGACCCACACAGACACACAGTCCCCAGACCCACATCCACACAGACCCAGAACCACACACACACAGACCCAGACCCAGACCCACACAGACACACAGACCCCAGACCCACATCCGCACAGACCCAGACCCACATCCACATAGATTCCAGACCCAGATCCACACAGACCCCAGACCCACACCCACACAGGCCCCAGACCCACATCTACACAGACCCACATCCACACAGACCCCAGACCCACATCCACACAGACCCCAGACCCACATCCACACAGACCCAGACCCACATCCACACAGAGCCAGACCCACACACACACCGACCCGAGACCCACACCCGTACAGAATCCAGACCCACATCCACACAGACCCCAGATCCACATCCACACAGACCCAAACCCACATCCACACAGACCCCACACCCACTTCCACAAAAGCCCCACACCCACATCCACACAGACTCAGATCCACACAGAACCCAGACCAACATCCACACAGACGCAGACACACAACCAAACAGAGCCCATACCCACAAACACACAGACCCCAGACCCAAGTCCACACTGTCCACAGGCCCACATCCACACAGACCCAGACCCACATCCACACAGACCCAGACCCACACAGATACACATCCCCAGGCTCACACACATACACATAGACCGCAGACCCACATCCACACAGACCCCAGACCCACATCCACACAGACCCCAGACCCACATCCACACAGAACCAGAACCACACACACACCGACCTGAGACCCACACCCAAATAGACCCCAGACCCATATCCACACAGACCCCAGATCCACATGCACACAGACCCCACACCCACTTCCACACAAGCCCCACACCCACATCCACACAGACGACAGACCCACATCCACACAGACCACAGACCGACATCCACACAGACCCCACACCCACTTCCACTCAAGCCCCACACCCACATGCACACACAGACTCAGATCCACACAGACCCCAGACCCACATCCAAACAGACCTCAGACTCACAACCACACAGACCCCAGACCCACATCCACATAGAGGCAGACCCACATCCACACAGACCCCAGACCCACATCCACAGAGACCATAGATCCACATCCACACAGCACCAGACGCACACTCACACCGACACCAGACCCCAGACCCACATAGACCCCGGACCCATATCCACACAGACCCCAGATCCACATCCACACAGACCCCACACCCACTTCCACTCAAGCCCCACACCCACAACCATACAGACCCAAACCTACACCCACACAGACCACAGACCCACATCCACACAGAACCCAACCCACATCCACACAGAACCCAGACCCACACACACACAGACGCACACCCACACAGTCCCAAACCCACATCCAAACAGACCCCACACCACACACACACAGACCCCAGACCCACATCCACACAGGCCCAAACCCACATCCACATAAACCCCTGATACACATCCACATAGACCCAGACCCACATGCACACAGACCCCACACCCATATCCACACAGACCCCAGACCCACACACATACAGACCCAGACCCACACAGACACACAGTCACCAGGCCCAAACAAACACACATAGACCGCAGACCCACATCCACACAGACCCCAGACCCACATCCACTCAGACCCCAGACGCACATCCACACAGAACCCAGACCCACATCCACACAGGCCCAGACCCACACACACACCGACCCGAGACCCACACCCGTACAGACCCCAGATCCACATCCACACAGACCCTAGACCCACATCCACACAGGCCCAAACCCACATCCACATAGACTCCAGACCCACATGCACACAGACCCCACACCCACTTCCACAAAAGCCCCACACCCACATCCACACAGACTCAGATCCACACAGAACCCAGACCAACATCCACACAGACGCAGACACACAACCAAACAGAACCCAGACCCACAAACACACAGACCCCAGACCCAAGTCCACACTGTCCACAGGCCCACATCCACACAGACCCAGACCCACACAGACACACATCCCCAGGCCCACACACATACACATAGACCGCAGACCCACATCCACACAGACCCCAGACCCACATCCACACAGAACCAGAACCACACACACACACCGACCTGAGACCCACACCCAAATAGACCCCAGACCCATATCCACACAAACCCCAGATCCACATCCACACAGACCCCACACCCACTTCCACACAAGCCCCACATCCACATCCACACAGATTCAGGTCCACACAGACCCCAGACCCACATCCACACAGACGACTGACCCACATCCACACAGACCCCACACCCACATCCATACAGACTCAGATCCACACAGATCCCAGATCCACATCCACACAGTCCTCAGATTCACAAGCACAGAGACCCCAGACCCACATCCACACAGACCACAGACCGACATCCACACAGACCCCACACCCACTTCCACTCAAGCCCCACACCCACATGCACACACAGACTCAGATCCACACAGACCCCAGACCCACATCCAAACAGACCTCAGACTCACAACCACACAGACCCCAGACCCACATCCAAACAGACCTCAGACTCACAACCACACAGACCCCAGACCCACATCCACATAGAGGCAGACCCACATCCACACAGACCCCAGACCCACATCCACAGAGACCATAGATCCACATCCATACAGCACCAGACGCACACTCACACCGACCCCAAGCCCCAGACCCACATAGACCCTGGACCCATATCCACACAGACCCCAGATCCACATCCACACAGACCCCACACCCACTTCCACTCAAGCCCCACACCCACAACCATACAGACCCAAACCTACACCCACACAGACCACAGACCCACATCCACACAGAACCCAACCCACATCCACACAGAACCCAGACCCACACACACAGACGCACACCCACACAGTCCCAAACCCACATCCAAACAGACCCCACAACACACATACACAGACCCCAGACCCACATCCACACAGGCCCAAACCCACATCCACATAAACCCCCGATACACATCCACATAGACCCAGACCCACATGCACACAGACCCCACACCCATATCCACACAGACCCCAGACCCACACACATACAGACCCAGACCCACACAGACACATAGTCACCAGGCCCACACATACACACATAGACCGCAGACCCACATCCACACAGACCCCAGACCCACATCCACACAGACCCCAGACGCACATCCACACAGAACCCAGACCCACATCCACACAGGCCCAAACCCACATCCACATAGACTCCAGACCCACATCCACACAGACCCCAGACCCACATCCACACCGACCCGAGACCCACACCCGCACAGACCCCAGACCACATCCACACAGGCCCCACACCCACGTCCACAGACCCAGATCCACACAAACCCCAGATCCACATCCACACAGACCCACATCCACAAAGACCAAAGACCCACACCCACACAGGCCCCGCAGCCACATCCACAGACCCTAACCCACATCCACACAGACCCAGACCCAAACCAACACGGACCCCAGACTCACACACATACAGACCCAGACCCACACAGACACACTGTCTTTAGGCCCACACACACACACAAAGACCGCAGACCCACATCCACACAGACCCCAGACCCACATCCACACAGACCCCAACCCACATCCACATAGACTCCAGAATTACATCCAAACAGACGCCAAACCCACATCCACACTGACCCCTCACCCACTTCCACACAAGCCCCACACCCACATCCACCCAGACGCACATCTGCACAGACACCAGACCCACACCCACACGGACCCCAGACCCACATCCACACGGACCCCAGACCCACATCTGCACAGACACCAGACCCACACCCACACGGACCCCAGACCCACATCCACACAGGCCCAGACCCACACAGACACACAGTCTCCAGGCCCAAACCCACATCCACATAGACCCCAGACACACATCTACACAGACCCCACACCCACTTCCACACAAGCCCCACAGCCACATCCTCACAGACTCAGATCCACAGAGACCCCAGACACAACTCCACACAGACCTCAGACTCACAACAACATGGACCCCAGACCCACATCCACACAGACCCAGACCAACATCCACACAGACCCCAGACCCACATCCACACAGACCCCAGACCCACATCCACACAGACCCAGACCCACAACCACACAGACCCAAACCTACACCCACACAGACCACAGACCCAGGTCCACACGAACACCAGACCCACACCCGCACAGACCCACATCCACACAGACACAAACACATAGCCAGACAGACCCCAGACCAGACACACACAGACCCGAGACCCACATCGACATAGACGCCACACCCACATTCACAGACCCTAGACCCACACCCACACAGACCCAGACCCACACCAACACAGATCTCAGACCCACATCCACACAGACCCTGACCCACATCAACACAGACCTCAGACCCACATCCACACAGACCCCAGACCCACACACACATAGACCGCAGACCCACATCCACACAGACCACAGACCCACACCCACACCGATCCCAGTCCCACTCCACACAGACCCCAAACCCTCACCCACACAGACCCCAGACCCACATCCACATAGAACCCAGACCCACATCCACACAGACCCCACACCACCTTCAACACAGGCCCCACACCCACATCCACACAGACCCAGACACACATCCATACAGACCCCAGACGCATACCCACACAGACCCAAACCTACACCCTCACAGACCCAGAGCCACATCCACCCAGACACTCATCCACACAAATCCCAGACCCACATCCACACAGACCCCACACCCACTTCCACACAAGTCGCACAGCCACAAACGCACAGACTCAGATCCACAGAGACCCCAGACCCACCTCCACACAGACCTCAGACTCACAACAACATGGAGCCCAGACTCACAACCACACAGACCCCAGACCCACATCCACACAGACACAGATCCACACAGACCCCAGACCCACATCCACACAGACCCCCAGACCCATATCCACACAGACCCAAATCCACACAGACCCCAGACCCACATCCACACAGACCCCACACCCATATCCACACATACCCAGATCCACACAGACCCCTGACCCACATCCAAACAGACCCCAGACCCACATTCACACAGACCCAGACCCACATCCATACAGACACAGATCCACACAGACCCCAGACCCACATCCACACACATTCCAGACCCACATCCACACAGGCCCCACACCCACATCCATACAGACCCAGACCCACACAGACCCCAGACCCACATCCACACAGACACCAGACCCACATCCACAAAGACCCCAGACCCACATCCACACAGTCCCCACTCCCACTTCCACAGAGGCCACAGACACACATCCATACTGACCCAGATCAACACAGACCCCAGACCCACATCCACACAGACCCCCAGACCCACATCCACACAAACCCCCAGACCCACATCCACACGGACTCCAACCCACATGCACCCTGATCTCAGACCCATACCCACAAGACCCAAACCTACACCCACATAAAACCAGATCCACATCCACACGGACCCCCACTCACATCCACCCAGACCCCAGACCCACACCCACACAGACCCATATCCACACAGACCCAAACCCACATCCACCCAGACCCACACACACACAGACCCATATCCACACAGACCCAAACCAACATCCAAACAGACCCCAGACCCACACACACACAGACCCATATCCACACAGACCCAAACCAACATCCAAACAGACCCCAGACCCACACACCCACAGACCCCAGACCCACATCCACACAGACCCCAAAACAACTGACACACACACACACACCCACACAGACCCAGACCCACAACCACATGGACCCAAACCCACATCCAAACAGACCCCAGACCACACACACACAGACCCCACACCCACATCCACACAGGCCCCACACCCACATCCACACAGACCCAGATCCGCACAGACTCCAGAACCACATCCACACAGACCCAGACACATCCACACAGAACCCAGACCCACATCCACACAGAACCAGACCCACACACACACCGACTCGAGAGCCACACCCACACAGTCCCCAGACACACCTCCACACAGTCCTCAGACAATAACATGGAGCCCAGACTCACAACCACACAGACCCCAGACCCACATCCACACAGACCTCAGACCCACATCCACACAGAGCCCAGACCCATATCCACACAGACCCGACACCCACAAACACACAGACCCGGACCCACATCCACTCAGACACCCAGATCCACATCCACACAGACCCAAAGCTACATGCACTCAGACCACAGACCCACGTCCACACGAACACCAGACCCACACCCACACAGACCCACAACCACACAGACACAAACACATAGCCAAACAGACCCCAGACCACACAAACACATAGACCCGATACCCACATCGACACAGAGCCAACACCCACATCCACAGACCCTAGACCCACATCCACACAGACCCCATACCCCATTCAACACAGGCCCCACATCCACACAGACCCAAACACACATCCACACAGAACCCAGACCCACATCCGCACAGACCCCAGACCCACATCCACACAGAACCAGACCCACACACACACCAACTCGAGAGCCACACCCACACAGTCCCCAGACCCACATCCACACAGACCCAAGATCCACATCCACACAGACCCAAGATCCACATCCACACAGACCGCAGACCCACATCCACACAGACCCAAGATCCACATCCACACAGACCCAAGATCCACATCCACACAGACCAAGACCCACATCCACATAGGCCCAAATCCACATCCACATAGACCCCAGACACACATCTACACAGACCCCACACCCACTTCCACACAAGCCCCACAGCCACATCCACACAGACTCAGATCCACAGAGAGCCCAGACACACCTCCACACAGTCCTCAGACAATAACATGGAGCCCAGACTCACAACCACACAGAGCCCAGACCCATATCCACACAGACCCGACACCCACAAACACACAGACCCGGACCCACATCCACACAGACACCCAGATCCACATCCACACAGACCCAAAGCTACATGCACTCAGACCACAGACCCACGTCCACACGAACACCAGACCCACACCCACACAGACCCACAACCACACAGACACAAACACATAGCCAAACAGACCCCAGACCACACAAACACACAGACCCGATACCCACATCGACACAGAGCCAACACCCACATCCACAGACCCTAGACCCACATCCACACAGAACCCACACCCCATTCAACACAGGCCCCACATCCACACAGACCCAGACACACATCCACACAGAACCCAGACCCACATCCGCACAGACCCCACACCCACTTCCACACAAGCCCCACAACCACATCCACACAGACGCAGATCCACAGAGACCCCAGACCCAACTCCACACAGACCTCAGGCTCACAACAACATGGACCCAAGATCCACAACCACACAGACCCCAGACCCACATCCACACAGACCTCAGACCCACATCCACACAGACCCCCAGACCCACACACACACACACACAGACCCCAGACCCACACAGACCCAGACCCAGACACACACCCAAACAGACCCAAACTCACATCCACACAGCCCCCAGACCCACATCCAAACAGACCCCAGACCCACAACCACACAGACCCAGACCCACACCCACAGGGACCGCAGACCCACATCCACACAGACCCCAGACCCAAATCCATCAGAACCACATCCACACTGACCCCAGACCACATCCACACAGACCCCACACCCACATCCACACAGGCCCCACACCCACATCCACATAGACCCAGATCCGCACAGACCCCAGACTCATATCCGCACAGACCCCACATCCACATCCACACAGAGCCAGACCAACATCCACACAGACTCAGATCCACACAGACCCCAGAACCACATCCACACTGACCCCAGACCACATCCACACAGACCCCACACCCACATCCACACAGGCCCCACACCCACATCCACATAGACCCACATCCGCACAGACGCAGACACACATCCATACAGAACCCAGACCCACAGCCTCACAGACCCCAGACCCATATCCACACAGACCCCACATCCACATCCACACAGACCCCAGACCCATATCGACACAGACCCCAGACCCACATCCATACAGACCCCACACCCACTTCCACACAAACCCCACATCCAAGCAGATCCCAGACCACACACACACACAGACCCAGACACACATCCACACAGAACCCAGACCCACATCCGCACAGACCCCAGACCCACATCCTCACAGACCCCAGACACACGTCCTCACAGATCCAAACCTACACCCACACAGACCCAGAGCCACATCCACCCAGACCCACATCCACACAGACCCCAGACCCACATCCACACAAACCCACATCCACACTGACCTCTCACCCACTTCCACACAAGCCCCACGCCCACATCCACACAGACTCACATCCAAACATACCCCAGACCCACATCCACACAGACCCACATCCAAACAGACCCCAGACCCACATCCACACAGACCCCAGACCCACATCTGCACAGACACCTGACCCACACCCACACGGACCCCAGACCCACATCAACACAGGCCCAGACCCACACAGACACACAGTCTCCAGGCCCAAACCCACATCCACAGACCCCAGACCCACATCCACACAGGCCCAAACCCACATCCACATAGACCCCAGACACACATCTACACAGACCCCACACCCACTTCCACACAAGCCCCACAATCACATCCACACAGACTCAGATCCACAGAGACCCCAGACACACCTCCACACAGACCTCAGGCTCACAACAACATGGAGCCCAGACTCACAACCACACAGACCTCAGACCCACATCCACACAGAGCCCAGACCCATATCCACACAGACCCGACACCCACAACCACACAGACCCGGACCCACATCCACACAGACACCCAGATCCACATCCATACAGACCCAAACCTACACCCACTCAGACAACAGACCCACGTCCAAACGAACACCAGACCCACACCCACACAGACCCAAAACCACACAGACCCCAGACCACACACACATACAGACCCGATAGCTACATCGACACAGAGCCAACACCCACATCCACAGATCCGAGACAGGCATCCACACAGACCCCACACCCCATTCAACACAGGCCCCACATCCACATAGACCCAGATCCACACAGACCACAGACACACATCCACACAGACCCAGACACACATCCACACAGAACCCAGACCCACATCCGCACAGACCCCAGACCCATATCCTCACAGACCCCAGTCAAACGTCCTCACAGATCCAGACTCACATCCACACAGACCCCAGACCCACATCCACACAGACCCCACACCCACTTCCACACAAGCACCACACCCACATCCACACAAACCCCACACACACACAGACCCCACACCCACTTCCACACAAGCCCCACACCCACATCTGCACAGACTCACATGCAAACAGAACCCAGACCCACATCCACACGGACCCCAGACCCACATCTGCACAGACACCAGACCCACACCCACACGGACCCCAGACCCACATCCACACAGGCCCAGGCCCACACAGACACACAGTCTCTAGGCCCAAACCCACATCCACATAGACCCCAGATATACATGTACAAAGACCCCACACCCACTTCCACACAAGCCCCACAACCACATCCACACAGACGCAGATCCACAGAGACCCCAGACCCAACTCCACACAGACCTCAGGCTCACAACAATATGGAGCCCAGACTCACAACCACACAGACCCCAGACCCACATCCACACAGACCTCAGACCCACATCCACACAGACCTCAGACCCACATCCACACAGACCCCCAGACCCACACACACACAAACAGACCCCAGACCCACACAGACCCAGACCCAGACACACACCCAAACAGACCCAAACTCACATCCACACAGCCCCCAGACCCACATCCAAACAGACCCCAGACCCACAACCACACAGACCCAGACCCACACCCACAGGGACCGCAGACCCACATCCACACAGACCCCAGACCCAAATCCATCAGAACCACATCCACACTGACCCCAGACCACATCCACACAGACCCCACACCCACATCCACACAGGCCCCACACCCACATCCACATAGACCCAGATCTGCACAGACCCCAGACTCATATCCACACAGACCCCACATCCACATCCACACAGAGCCAGACCAACATCCACACAGACTCAGATCCACACAGACCCCAGACCCACATCCACACAGACCCCACACCCACTTCCACACAGGCCCCACACCCACATCCACACAGACCCAGATCCGCACAGACGCAGACACACATCCGCACAGACGCAGACACACATACACACAGAACCCTGACCCACAGCCTCACAGACCCCAGACCCATATCCACACAGACCACACATCCACATCCACACAGAGCCAGACCAACACCAAACACAGACCCCAAACCCATATCCACACAGGCCCCACACCCACATCCACACAGACCCACATCGGCACAGACCACAGACCCACATCCACACAGACCCAGACACACATCCACACAGACCACAGACCCACATCCACACAGACCCAGACCCACATCCTAACAGAACCCAGACCCACAAACACACAAACCCAGACACACAGACACACAGTCCCCAGACACACACACACACATAGACCACAGACACACACCCACACAGATCCCAGACCCACAGCCACACAGACCCCAAACCCTCACCCACACAGGCCCAAACCCATATCCACACAGAATCAAGACCCACATCCATATAGACCCCAGACTCACATCCACACAGACCCCACACCCCATTCAACACAGGCCCCACACCCACATCCACACAGACCCAGATCCACACAGACCCCCGACCCACATCCACACAGACCCAGATCCACACAGACCCCCGACCCACATCCACACTGACCCAGACAGACATCCACACAGAACCCAGACCCACATCCACACAGAACCCAGACCCACATCCACACAGACCCAGACAGACATCCACACAGAACCCAGACCCACATCCACACAGACTCAGATCCACAGAGACCCCAGACACACCTCCACACAGACCTCAGGCTCACAACAACATGGAGCCCAGACTCACAACCACACAGACCCCAGACCCACATCCACACAGACCTCAGACCCACATCCACACAGATCCCAGTCCCACATCCACACAGACCCCAAACCCTCACACACACAGGCCCAAACCCACATCCCCACAGACCCCAGACCCACATCCACATAGATCCCAGACCCACATCCACACAGACCCCACACCCCCTTCAACACAGGCCCCACACCCACATCCACACAGAGCCAGATCCACACAGACCCCACACCCACATCCACACAGATCCAGACTCACATCCACACAGACCCCAGACGCATATCCACACAGACCCAGACCCATATCCACACAGAACGAGAACCATATCCACACAGACCCCACACCCACATCCACACAGACCCAAACCTACACCCACACAAACCCAGAGCCACATCCACCCAGACCCACATCCACACAGACCCCAGACCCACATCCACACAGACCCCACATCCACACAGACCCCACACACACTTCCACACAAGCACCACACCCACATCCACACAAACCCACATCCAAACAGACACCAAACCCACATCCACACTGACCTCTCACCCACTTCCACACAAGCCCCACGCCCACATCCACACAGACTCACATCCAAACAGACCCCAGACCCACATCCACACAAACCCACATCCACACAGACCCCACGTCCAAACAGACCCCAGACTCACATCCACACAGAACCCAGACCCACATCTGCACAGACACCAGACCCACACCCACACGGACCCCAGACCCACATCCACACAGGCCCAGACCCACACAGACACACAGTCTCCAGGCCCAAACCCACATCCACAGACCCCAGACCCACATCCACACAGGCCCAAACCCACATCCACATAGACCCCAGACACACATCTATACAGACCCCACACCCACTTCCACACAAGCCCCACAATCACATCCACACAGACTCAGATCCACAGAGACCCCAGACACACCTCCACACAGACCTCAGGCTCACAACAACATGGAGCCCAGACTCACAACCACACAGACCCCACACCCACATCCACACAGACCCCCAGACCCACACACACACACACACACACACACACAGACCCCAGACCCACACAGACCCAGACACAGACACACACCCAAACAGACCCAAACTCACATCCACACAGCCCCCAGACCCACATCCACAAAGACCCCAGACCCACATCCACAAAGACCCAGACCAACATCCACACAGACCCCATACCCACATCCACACAGACCCCAGACACACACCCACACAGACCCAGACCTACACCCACACAGACCACAGACCCAGGTCCACACGAACCCCAGACCCACACCCGCACAGACCCACACACACACAGACACAAACACATAGCCAAACAGACCCCAGACCACACACACACAGACCCGAGACCCACATCGACACAGACCCAGACCCACACCAACACCGACCTCAGACCCACATCCACAAAAACCCAGACCCACATCCAAACAGACCCCAGACCCACACACACACAGACCCAGACACACAGACACAGTCCCCAGACACACACACACACACACACACATAGACCGCAAACCCACTTCCACACAGACCACAGACCCTCACCCACACTGGCCCAAACCCACATCCACACAGACCACAGACCCACACCCACACAGATCCCAGTCCCACATCCACACAGACCCCAAACCCTCACACACACAGGCCCAAACCCACATCCCCACAGACCCCAGACCCACATCCACATAGACCCCAGACCCACATCCACACAGACCCCACACCCCCTTCAACACAGGCCCCACACCCACATCCACACAGAGCCAGATCCACACAGACCCCACACCCATATCCACACAGACCCCAGACGCATATCCACACAGACCCAGACCCATATCCACACAGAGCCCCTGACCCACATCCACACAGACCCAAACCTACACCCTCACAGACCCAGATCCACATCCACCCAGACCCACATCCACACAGACCCCAGACCCACATCCACACACACCCCACATCCACACAGACCCTAGACCCACATCCACACAGACCCACATCCACACAGACCCCAGACCCGCATCCACACAGACCCAGACTCACATCCACACAGACCCCAGACCCACATCCACACAGACCCCAGACCCATATCCACACAGACCCAGACTCATATCCACACAGACCCAAACCTACACCCACACAGACCCACAACCACAATCACACAGACCCAAACCCACATTCACACAGACCCCAGACCCACATCCACACAGGCCCAAACACACATCCACATAGACCCCAGACACACATCTACACAGACCCCACACCCACTTCCACACAAGCCCCACAGCCACATCCGCACAGACTCAGATGCACACAGACCTCAGACCCACAACAACATGGAGCCCAGACTCACAACCACACAGACCCTAGACCCACATCCACACAGACACCAGACCCACGTCCATCAGACCCACATCCACACAGACCCCACACCCACATCCACACAGACCCCACACCCATATCCACACAGACCCAGATCCACACAGACCCCAGACCCACATCCACACAGACCCCAGACCCACATCCATCAGACCCACATCCACAATGACCCCAAACCCACATCCACACCGACCCCAGGCCGACATCCATCAGTTCCAAATCCAAACAGACCCCAGACCCACATTCACACTGACCCCAGACCCACATCCACACAGACAGAGACCCACATCCACACAGGCCCCACACCCACATCCATCGAGACCCACATCCACACAGGCCCCACACCCACATCCATACAGACCCAGATCCACACAGACCCCAGAACCACATCCACACAGACCGCAGACCCACATTTATCAGACCCACATCCACACGGGCCCCATACCCACATCCATACAGACCCAGATCCACACAGACCCCACACCCACATCCACACACACCCCAGACCCACATACACATAGACCCCAGTCCCACATCCACACAGTCCCCACTCCCACTTCCACAGAGGCCCAGAACCACATCCATACAGACCCCCAGACCCACATCCACAAGGACCCCAACCCACATGCATCCTGATCTCAGACCCATACCCACAAGACCCAAACCTACACCCACATAGACCCAGATCCACATCCACACGGACCCCAACCCACATCCACCCAGATCCCAGACCCACACCCACACAGACCCACATCCACACAGACCCAAAACAACATCCAAACAGACCCCAGACCCACACACAGAACAGACCCCAGACCCACATCCACACAGACCCCAGACCCATATCCACACAGACCTTACATCCACATCCACACAGAGCCAGACCAACATCCACACAGACTCAGATCCACACAGACCCCAGACCCACATCCACTTAGAGCCCAGACCCACACGCACACAGACCCCACACCCACATCCACACAGACCCAGATCCACACAGACCCCACACCCACATCCACACAGACGCAGACACACATCCACACAGAACCCAGACCCACAGCCACACAGACCCCAGACCCATATCCACACAGACCACACATCCACATCCACATGGAGCCCAGACCCACATCCACACAGACCCCAGACACAGATCCACACAGACCCCACACCCACATCCACACAGACCCCACACCCACATCCACACAGACCCCGAGACCCATACCCACAAAGAACCACATCCACACAGACCCCAGTCCCACATCCACACAGTCCCCACTCCCACTTCCACAGAGGCCCAGAACCACATCCATACAGACCCCCACACCCACATCCACAAGGACCCCAACCCACATGCATCCTGATCTCAGACCCATACCCACAAGACCCAAACCTACACCCACATAGACCCAGATCCACATCCACACGGACCCCAACACACATCCACCCAGATCCCAGACCCACACCCACACAGACCCACATCCACACAGACCCAAAACAACATCCAAACAGACCCCAGACCCACACACAGAAGAGACCCCAGACCCACATCCACACAGACCCCAGACCCATATCCACACAGACCCCACATCCACATCCACACAGAGCCAGACCAACATCCACACAGACTCAGATCCACACAGACCCCAGATCCACATCCACTTAGAGCCCAGACCCACATCCACACAGACCCCACACCCACTTCCACACAGGCCCCACACCCACATCCACACAGACCCAGATCCGCACAGACCCCAGACCCACATCCACACAGACGCAGACACACATCCACACAGAACCCAGACCCACAGCCACACAGACCCCAGACCCATATCCACACAGACCACACATCCACATCCACATGGAGCCCAGACCCACATCCACACAGACCCCAGACACAGATCCACACAGACCCCACACCCACATCCACACAGACCCCACACCCACATCCACACAGACCCCGAGACCCATACCCACAAAGAACCACATCCACACAGACCACAGACCCACATCCACACAGACCCAAACCAACATCCAAACAGACCCCAGACCCACACACACACAGACCCCAGACCCACATCCACACAGACCCCAGAACAACAGACGCACACACACACACACACACACACACACACACACAGTCCCCAGACCCACACCCACACAGACCCAGACCCACAACCACATGGACCCAAACACACATCCAAACAGACCCTAGACCACACACACACAGACCCCAGACCCATATCCACACAGACCCCAGATTACCATTTACACAGATCCTAGACCCACATCCACAGAGACCCAAGCCTACACCCACACAGACCCACACCTACATCCAAACGGACCCCAACCCACATCCACACAGAGCCAGACCCTCATCCACACAGTCCCCCAGACCCAAATCCATCAGAACCACATCCACACAGACCCCACACCCACATCCACACAGGCCCCACACCCACATCCACATAGACCCAGATCCGCACAGACCCCAGAACCACATCCACACAGACCCCAGACCCATATCCACACAGACCCCACATTCACATCAACACAGAGCCAGACCAACATCCACACAGACTCAGATCCACACAGACTCCAGACCCACATCCACTTAGAGCCCAGACCCACATCCACACAGACCCCACACCCACTTCCACACAGGCCCCACACCCACATCCACACAGACCCAGATCCACACAGACCCCAGACCCACATCCACTTAGAGCCCAGACCACACACACACACAGACCCCAGACCCATATCCACACAGACCCCAGATTACCATTTACACAGATCCTAGACCCACATCCACAGAGACCCAAGCCTACACCCACACAGACCCACACCCACACCCACATCCAAACGGACCCCAACCCACATCCACACAGACCCCGAGAACCATACCCACAAAGAACCACATCCACACAGACCCCAGACGCACATCAACACAGAACCCTGACCCACATCCACACAGAGCCAGACCCACACACACACTGACTCGAGAGCCACACCCACACAGTCCTCAGACCCACATCCACACAGATCCCAGACCCACATCCGCACAGACGCAGACACACATCCACACAGACCCCAGACCCACAACCACACAGACCCAGACCCACACCCACAGGGACCGCAGACCCACATCCACACAGACCCCAGACCCAAATCCATCAGAACCACATCCACACTGACCCCAGACCACATCCACACAGACCCCACACCCACATCCACACAGGCCCCACACCCACATCCACATAGACCCAGATCCGCACAGACCCCAGAACCACATCCACACACACGCAGACACACATCCACACAGAACCCAGACCCACATCCACACAGACCCCAGACCCATATCCACACAGACCCCACATCCACATCCACACAGACCCCACATCCACATCCACACAGAGCCAGACCAACATCCACACAGACTCAGATCCACACAGACCCCAGACCCACATCCACTTAGAGCCCAGACCCACATCCACACAGACCCCACACCCACATCCACACAGACCCAGATCCACACAGACCCCAGACCCACATCCACACAGACGCAGACACACATCCACACAGAACCCAGACCCACAGCCACACAGACCCCACACCCACTTCCACACAGGCCCCACACCCACATCCACACAGACCCAGATCCACACAGACCCCAGACCCACATCCACACAGACGCAGACACACATCCACACAGAACCCAGACCCACAGCCACACAGACCCCAGACCCATATCCACACAGACCACACATCCACATCCACACAGAGCCAGACCAACACCAAACACAGACCCCAAACCCATATCCACACAGACCCACATCGGCACAGACCACAGACCCACATCCACACAGACCCCAGATCCACATCCACACAGACCCCACAGCCACATCCAAACAGACCTAGACCCACATCTTCACAAACCCCACACCCACATCCACACAGACCCCACACCCACATCCACATAGACCCCAGACCCACATCCACACAGACCCCACACCCACATCCACACAGACCCCACACCCACATCCACACAGACCTAGACCCACATATTCACAGACCCCACACCCACATCCACACAGACCCACATCCACACAGACCCCAGACCTATATCCACACAGACACCACACCCACATCCACAGACCCTAGACCCGCATCCACACAGACCCAGACCCACACCCACACGGACCCCAGATCCACATCCACACAGATCCAAGCCCACACACACACAGACCCACACCCACACAGACACAGTCCCCAGGCCCACACACACACACATTGACCGCAGACCCGCATCCACACAGACCCCAGATGCACATCAACACAGAACCCTGACCCACATCCACACAGAACCCAGACCCATATCCACACAGACCCAGACCCACATCCACACAGACCACAGACCCATATCCACACAGACCCCACATCCACATCCACACAGACCCAGACCCACATCCACACAGAACCCAGACCCACATCCACACAGACCCAGACCCACATCCAAACAGACCCCAGACCCACACACACACAGACCCAGACACACAGACACAGTCCCCAGACACACACACACACACACACATAGACCGCAGACCCACATCCAAACAGACCCCAGACCCACACACACACAGACCCAGACACACAGACACAGTCCCCAGACACACACACACACACATAGACCCCAGTCCCACACACACACAGACCCAGACACACAGACACAGTCCCCAGACACACACACACACACATAGACCGCAGACACACATCCACACAGACCACAGACCCTCACCCACACTGGCCCAAACCCACATCCACACAGAACCAAGACCTACATCCACATAGACCCCAGACCCACATCCACACAGACCCAGACACCACCTTCAACACAGGCCCCACACCCACATCTACATAGACCCAGATCCACACAGACCCCAGACACACATCCACACAGACCCAGAAACACATCCACACAGAACCCAGACCCACATCCGCACAGACCCCAGACCCATATCCACACAGAGCCCCTGACCCACATCCACACAGACCCAAACCTACACCCACACAGACCAAGACCCACATCCACACAAACACCCAGACCCACATCCACACAGACCCAAACCTACACCCACACAGACCACAGACCCACGTCCACACGAACACCAGACCCACACCCACACAGACCCACATCCACACAGAAACAAAGACATATCCAAACAGACCCCAGACCACACACACACAGACCCGAGACCCACATCGACACAGACCCCACACCAACATTCACAGACCCTCTGACCCACATCCACACAAACCTCAGACCCCCACACACTCAGACCCAGACACACAGACACACAGTACCCAGACGCTCACACACACACACATAGACCACAGACCCACATCCACACAGACGCAGACACACATACACACAGAGCCAGACCAACATCCACACAGACCCCGAACCCCCATCCACACAGACTCAGATCGGCACAGACCACAGACCCACATCGACACAGACCCCAGACCCAGATTCACACAGACCCCAGATGCACATCCACACAGAGCCAAACCCACATCCACACAGACCCAGATCCACACGGACCCCAGACCCACATCCACACAGACGCAGACACACATACACACAGAACCCAGACCCACACCCACACAGACGCAGACACACATACACACAGAACCCAGACCCACATCCACACAGACGCAGACACACATACACACAGAACCCAGACCCATATCCACACAGACCCCACATCCACATCCACACAGACTCAGATCCACACAGACCACAGACCCACATCCACTTAGATCCCAGACCCACATCCACAAGGACCCCAGACCCCCACACACTCAGACCCAGACACACACACACACATAGACCGCAGACCCACATCCACACAGATGCAGACATACATACACACAGACCCCAGACCAACATCCACACAGACTCAGATCCACACAGACCCCAGACCCACATCCACTTAGACCCCAGACCCACATCCACACAGGCCCCACACCCACATCCACACAGACCCAGATCCACACGGACCCCAGAACCACATCCACATCCACACAGACGCAGACACACATACACACAGAACCCAGACCACATCCAAACAGGCCCCAGACCATGCACACACAGGCCCCACACCCACATCCACACAGAACCAGATCGGCACAGACCACAGACTAACATCCACACAGACCCCACACTCACATCCACAGACCCTAGACCCACATCCACACAGACCCAGACCCACACCCACACGGACCCCAGATCCACATCCACACAGAGCCAGACCCACGCACACACAGACCCCACACCCACACAGACACACAGTCCCCAGGCCCACACACACACACACATTGACCGCAGACCCACATCCACACAGACCCCACACCCACACAGACACACAGTCCGCAGACCCACACACACACCGACCCGAGAGCCACACCCACACAGTCCCCAGATCCACATCCACACTGAACCCAGACCCACATCCACATAGGCCCAAATCCACATCCACATCAACCCTAGACACACATCTACACAGACCCCACAACCACTCCCACACAAGCCCCACGGCCACATCCACACAGACTCAGATCCACAGAGAGCCCAGACCCACCTCCACACAGTCCTCAGACAATAACATGGAGCCCAGACTCACAACCACACAGACCTCAGACCCACATCCACACAGAGCCACATCCACACAGAGCCCAGACACATATGCACACAGACCCGACACCCACATCCACACAGACCCCCAGACCCACATCCACACAGACCCAAAACTACACCAACAAAGACAACAGACCCACGTCCACTTGAACACCAGACCCACACCCACACAGACCCACATCCACACAGACACAAACACATAGCCAAACAGACTCCAGACCACACACACACAGACCCGAGACCCACATCGACACAGACCCCACACCCACATCCACAGACCCTAGACCCACATCCACACAGACCCAGACCCACACCAACACAGACCTCAGACCCACATCCACACAGACCCAGACCCACATCCACACAGACCCCAGACACACACACACACAGACCCAGACACACAGACACAGTCCCCAGACACACACACACACACACTTAGACCGCAGACACACATCCACACAGACCACAGACCCACATCCACACAGATCCCAGACCCACATCCACACAGACCCCAAAACCTCACCCACACAGGCCCAAACCCACATCCACACAGAACCAAGACCTACATCCACATAGACCCCAGACCCACATCCACACAGACCCCACACCACCTTCAACACAGGCCCCACACCCACATCTACATAGACCCAGATCCACACAGACCCCAGACACACATCCACGCAGACCCAGACACACATCCACACAGAACCCAGACCCACATCCACACAGACCCCAGACCCATATCCTCACAGACCCCAGACAAACGTCCTCACAGACCCAGACTCACATCCACACAGACTCCCAGACCCATATCCACACAGACCCTGACCCATATCCACACAGAACCCCTGACCCACATCCACACAGACCCAAACCTACACCCACACAGACCCAGACCCACATCCACACAAACACCCAGACCCAAATCCACACAGACCCAAACCAACACCCACACAGACCACAGAACCAAGACCACACGAATACCAGACCCACACCCACACAGACCCACATCCACACAGACACAAAGACATATCCAATCAGACCCCAGACCACACACACACAGACCCGAGACCCACTTCGACACAGACCCCACACCCACATCCACAGACCCTAGACCCACATCCACACACACCCAGACCCACACCAACACAAACCTCAGACCCCCACACACACAGACCCAGACACACAGACACACAGTACCCAGACACACACACACACACATAGACCGCAGACCCACATCCACACAGACCACAGAGCCACACACACACAGATCCCAAACCCACGTCCACACAGACTCCAGGCCAACATCCACATAGACCCCACACCCACATCCACAGAAATCCCAGACCCAAACTCACACGGACCCCAGATCCACATCCACACAGACCCAGACCCACAACCTCACAGACCCAAACCCACATGCAAACAGACCCCAGACCCACATCCATCAGACCCACATCCACACTGACCCCAGGCACACCTACACACAGAACCCAGACCCACATCCATCAGGCCCACATACACACTGACCCCAGGCACACCTACACACAGACCCCAGGCCCACATCCATCAGATCCACATCCAAACAGACCCCAGACCCACATCCACAATGACCCCAGACCCAGATCCACACAGACCCCAGACCCACTTCCACACAGGCCCCACACCCACATCCATACAGACCCCGACACACACAGACCCAAACCCACATCCACACAGACCCAAACCCACATCCACACAGACCCCAGAACCACATCCACACTGACCCCAAACCCACATCCACACTGACCTCAGGCACACCTACACACAGACCACAGATCCACACCCACACAGACCCAGACCCACACCCACATCCACACAGACCCAGATCCTCACAGACCCCAGAACCACATCCACACAGACCCAGACCCACATCCACACAGACCCCAGACCCATATCCACACAGACCCCACATCCACATCCACACAGAGCCAGACCAACATCCACACAGACTCAGATCCATACAGACCACAGACCCACATCCACTTAGACCCCAGACCCACATCCACACAGACGCAGACACACATCCACACAGAACCCAGACCCACCTCCACACAGGCCCAAACCCACATCCACATAGACTCAAGACCTACATCCACACAGAACGCACACCCACTTCCACACAAGCCCCACACCCACATCCACACAGACCCAGACCCACACCCACACAGACCCAAAACTACACCCACACAGACACAGACCAACATCCACACAAACACCCAGACCCACACCCACACAGACCCAAAACTACACCCACACAGACACAGACCAACATCCACACAAACACCCAGACCCACACCCACACAGACCCAAAACTACACTCACAAAGACCACAGACCCATGTCCACACGAACACCAGACCCACACCCACACAGACCCACATCCACACAGACACAAACACATAGCCAAACAGACCCCAGACCACACACACACAGACCCGAGACCCACATCCACACAGACCCCACACCCACATCCACAGACCCTAGACCCACATCCACACAGACCCAGACCCACACACACACAGACCCCACACCCACACAGACACACAGTCCCCAGGCCCACACACACACACATTGACCGCAGACCCACATCCACACAGACCCCAGACCCACATCCACACAGAACCCTGACCCACATCCACACAGAAACAGACCCACACACACACCGATTCGAGAGCCACACCCACACAGACCCCAGATCCACATCCACACTGAACCCAGACCCACATCCACATAGGCCCAAATCCACATCCACATCGACCCTAGACACACATCTACACAGACCCGACACCCACTTCCACACAAGCCCCACGGCCACATCCACACAGACTCAGATCCACAGAGAGCCCAGACCCACCTCCACACAGACTTCAGACAATAACATGGAGCCCAGACTCACAACCACACAGACCTCAGACCCACATCCACACAGAGCCACATCCACACAGAGCCCAGACCCATATGCACACAGACCCGACACCCACATCCACACAGACCGCGACCCACATCCACACAGACACCCAGACCCACATCCACACAGACACCCAGACCCACATCCACACAGACACCCAAACCCACATCCACATCGACCCTAGACACACATCTACACAGACCCGGCACCCACTTCCACACAAGCCCCACGGCCACATCCACACAGACTCAGATCCACACCAACACCGACCTCAGACCCACATCCACACAGACCCAGACCCATATCCAAACAGGCCCCAGACCCACACACACACAGACCCAGACACACAGACACAGTCCCCAGACACACACACACACACATAGACTGCAGACCCACTTCCACACAGACCACAGACCCACACCCACACAGATCCCAGACCCACATCCACACAGACCCCAAAACCTCACCCACACAGGCCCAAACCCACATCCACACAGAACCAAGACCTACATCCACATAGACCCCAGACCCACATCCACACAGACCCCACACCCACATCCGCACAGACCCCAGACCCATATCCTCACAGACCCCAGACAAACGTCCTCACAGACCCAGACTCACATCCACACAGACACCCAGACCCATATCCACACAGACCCAGACCCATATCCACACAGAGCCCCTGACCCACATCCACATAAACCCCACACCACCTTCAACACAGGCCCCACACCCACATCTACATAGACCCAGATCCACACAGACCCCAGACACACATCCACACAGACCCAGACACACATCCACACAGAACCCAGACCCACATCCGCACAGACCCCAGACCCATATCCTCACAGACCCCAGACAAACGTCCTCACAGACCCAGACTCACATCCACACAGACCCCCAGACCCATATCCACACAGACCCAGACCCATATCCACAAAAAGCCCCTGACCCACATCCACACAGACCCAAACCTACACCCACACAGACCCAGACCCACATCCACACAAACACCCAGACCCACATCCACACAGACCCAAACCTACACCCACACAGACCACAGACCCATGTCCACACGAACAACAGACCCACACCCACACAGACCCACATCCACACAGACACAAAGACATATCCAAACAGACCCCAGACCACACACACACAGACCTGAGACCCACCTCGACACAGACCCCACACCCACATTCACAGACCCTCTGACCCACATCCACACAGACCCAGACCCACACACACTCAGACCCAGGCCCACACCAACACAAACCTCAGACCCCCACACAAACACAGACCCAGACCCACACACACACACACACACATTGACCGCAGACCCACATCCACACAGACCACAGAGCCACACGCACACAGATCCCAAACCCACATCCTCACAGACTCCAGGCCAACATGCACATAGACCCCAGACCCACATCCACACAGAGCCCACACCCAATTCATCACAGGCCCCACACCCACAACCACACAGACCCAGATCCACACAGACCCAGACACACATCCACACAGAACCCAAACCCACATCCTCACAGACCCCAGACAAACAACCTCACAGACCCAGACTCACATCCACACAGACCCCATACCCATATCCACACAGACCCAGACCCATATCCACACAGACCCAGAGCCACATCCACCCAGAGCCACATTCACACAGACCCCACACCCACATCCACACAGACCCAGACCCACATCCACACAGACCCAAATCTACACCCACACAGACCCAGACCCACATCCACCCAGACCCCAGACCCACACCCACACAGACCCACATCCACCCAGACCCCAGACCCACACCCACACAGACCCAAACCCACATCCAAGCAGACGCCAGACCACACACACACAGACCCCAGACCCATCCAAACAGACATCGGGCCCACAACCACACAGGCTCAGACTCACACCCACACAGACCGCAGACCCACATCCACACAGACCCAAACCCAAATCCACACATACCCCAGACCAACGTCCATCAGACCCACATCCACACTGACCCCAGGCACACCTACACACAGACCGCTGACCCACATCCACACAGACCCAAACCCACATCCACATAGACCCCAGACCCACATCCACACTGGCCCCAAAGCCACATCCGCACAGACCCCAGGCCCACATCCATCAGATCCACATCCAAACACACCCCAGACCCACAGCCACACTGACCAAGACCCACATCCACACTGACCCCAAACCCACATCCACAGAGGCCCCAGACCCACATCCATACAGACCCAGATCCACACAGACCCCAGACCCACATCCACACATACCCCAGACCCACATCCACAGAGGCCCAGACCCACATCCACACAAATCCCAGACCCACACCCACACAGACCCAAAGCTACACCCACAAATACCCTGACCCACATCCACACGGACCCCAACCCACATGCACCCAGATCTCAGATCCACATCCACACAGACCCCCAGATCCACATCCACACGGACCCCAACCCACATCCACCCAGATCCCAGACCCACACCCACACAGACCCACATCCACACAGACCCAAACCAACATCCAAACAGACCCCAGACCATACACACACAGACCCCAGACCCATTTCCACACAGACCCCAGACCCACACACACACACACACATCACACAGACACAGTCCCAAACCCACACCCACACAGCCCCCAGACCCACATCCAAACAGACCGCAGGCCCACAACCACACAGACCCAGACCCACACCCACAGGGACCGCAGACCCACATCCACACAGACCACAGACCCAAATCCATCAGACCCACATCCACAATGACCACAGACCCACACCCACACAGACCCAGATCCACAACCACACAAACCCAAACCCACATCCAAACAGACCCCAGACCACACACACACAGAACCCACACCCACATCCACACAGGCCCCACACCCACATCCACACAGACCCAGATCCGCACAGACCCCAGAACCACATCCACACAGACCACAGACCCATATCCACACAGACCCCACATCCACATCCACACAGAGCCAGACCAACATCCACACAGACACAGATCCACACAGAGCCCAGACCCACATCCACTTAGACCCCAGACCCACATCCACACAGACCCCACACCCACTTCCACACAGGCCCCACACCCACATCCACACATACCTAGATCCACACAGATCCCAGACCCACATCCACACTGACGCAGACACACATGCACACAGAACCCAGACCTACATCCATACAGACCCCACACCAACTTCCACACTGGTCCCACACCCACATCCACAAAGATCCACATCCACACAGATCTCAGACCCACATCCACACAAACCCCAATCCACATCGACACAGACCCACATTCACACAGACCCCAGACCCCTATCCACACAGACCCCACACCCACATCCACAGACCCTAGACCCACATCCACACAGACCCAGACCCACACACACACGGACCCCAGATCCACATCCACACAGACCCAGACACACACACACACAGACCCACACCCACACAGTCACACAGTCCCCAGGCCCACACACACACACACATTGACTGCAGACCCACATCCACACAGAACCCAGACGCACATCCACACAGAACCAGACCCACACACACACCGACCCGAGACCCACACCCACACAGTCCCCAGACCCACATCCACACAGACCCCAGATCCACATCCACACAGACCCCAGACCCACATCCACACAGGCCCAAACCCACATCCACATAGACCCAAGACACACATCTACACAGACCCCACACCCACTTCCACACAAGCCCCACAGCCACATCCACACAGACTCAGATCCACAGAGACCCCAGACCCACCTCCACACAGTCCTCAGACTCACAACAACATGGAGCCCAGACTCACAACCACACAGACCCCAGACCCACTTCCACACAGACCTCAGACGCACATCCACACAGAGCCCAGCCCCATAAACACACAGACCCGACACCCACATCCACACAGACCAAGACCCACATCCACACGGGCCCCACACCCACATCCATACAGACCCAGATTCACACAGACCAAGACCCACATCCACACTGGCCCCACACCCACATCCATACAGACCCAGATTCACACAGACCCCAGACCCACTTCCATACAGACCCCAGACCCACATCCACACAGTCCCCACTCCCACTTCCACAGAGGCCCCAGACCCACATCCATACAGACCCAAACCAACATCCAAACAGACCCCAGACCATACACACAGAGACACCAGACCCACAACCACACAGACCCCAGACCCACAGACATATACACACACACACACACACACACACACACACTGTCCCAAACCCACACCCACACAGTCCCAGACCCACCACCACATGGAACCAAACCCACATCCACACAGACACACAGACCCACACACACACACAGACCCCAGACCCACACAGACCCAGACCCACACCCAAACAGACCCAAAACCACACCACACAGTCCCCAGACCCACATCCAAACAGACCCCAGGCGCACAACCACACAGACCCAGACTCACACCCACAGGGACCGCAGACCCACACGCACAGGCCCCACACCCACATCCACACAGACCCAGATCCACAACCACACAGACCCAAACCCACATCCAAACATACCCCAGACCACACACACACAGACCCCACACCCACATCCACACAGGCCCCACACCCACATCCACACAGACCCAGATCCGCCCAGACCCCAGAACCACATCCACACAGACCGCAGACTCATATCCACACAGACCCCACATCCACATCCACACAGTTCCAGATCAACATCCACACAGACTCAGATCCACACAGATCCCAGACCCACATCCACTTAGACCCCAGATCCACTTCCACACAGGCCCCACACGCACATCCACACACAACCAGATCCACACAGACCCCAGACCCACATCCACACAGACGCAGACACACATACACACAGAATCCAGATCCACATCCACACAGACCGCAGACTCATATCCACACAGACCCCACATCCACATCCACACAGAGCCAGACCAACATCCACTCAGTACCCAAACACACATCCACACAGACCCCACACCCACATCGACACAGACCCAGATCGGCACAGACCACAGGCCCACATCCACACAGAGTCAGACACAAATCCACACAGAACCCAGACCGACATCCACACAGACCCCAGACCCATATCCACACAGACCCCACACCCACATCCACACAGAGCCCAGTCCCATATCCACACAGATCCGACACCCACATCCACACTGACCCCAAACACACATCCAAACAGACCCCAGACCACTCACACACAGAGCCCAGACCCACATCCACACAGACCCATACCCACACCAACACAGACCTCAGACCAACATCCACACAGACCCAGACCCACATCCAAACAGACCCCAGACCCACACACACACAGACCCAGACACACAGACACACAGTCCCCAGACACACACACACACACACATAGACCGCATACCCACATCCACACAGACCACAGACCCACACCCACACAGATCCCAGACCCACATCCACACAGACCACAAACCCTCACCCATACAGGCCCAAACCCACATCGACACAGACCCCAGACCCACATCCACATAGACCCCAGACCCACATCCACACAGACACCACACCCCTTCAACACAGACTCCAGACCCACATCCACACAGACACAGACCCACATCCACACAGGCACACAGACCAACTTCCACAGACCCAAACCTACACCCACACAGGCCAGAGACCCACGTCCACACGAACCCCAGACCCACACCCACAAAAACCCACTTCCACACAGACACAAACACATAGCCAAACAGACCCCAGACCACACACACACAGACCCGAGACCCACATCGACACAGACCCCACACCCACATCCACAGACCCTAGACCCACATCTACACAGACCCAGACCCACACCAACACAGACCTCAGACCCACATCCACACAGACCCAGACCCACATCGAAACAGACCCCAGACACACACACACAGACCCAGACACACAGACACACAGTCCCCAGACCCACACACACACAGATAGACTGCAGACCCACATCCACACAGACCACAAACCCATATCCACACAGATTCCAGACACACATCCACACAGACCACAAACCCTCACCCACATAGGCCCAAACCCACGTCCACACAGACCCCAGACCCACATCCACATAGACCCCAGACCCACATCCACACAGACCCCACACCACCTTCAACACAGGCCCCACACCCACATCCACATAGACCCACATCCACACAGACCCAGACACACATCCACACAGAACCCAGACCCACATCCGCACAGACCCCAGACCCATATCCTCACAGACCCCAGACAAACGTCCTCATAGACCCAGACTCACATCCACACAGACCCCAGACCCATATCCACACAGACCCAGACCCATTTCCACACAGACCCCCTGAACCACATCCACACAGACCCAAACCTACACCCACACAGACCCAGAGCCACATCCACACAGACCCCAGACCCACATCCACACAAACCCCACATCCACAAAGACCCCACACCCACATCCACACAGACCCAGACACGCATCCACACAGAACCCAGATCCACATCCGCACAGTCCCCAGACCCATATCCTCACAGACCCAAGACAAACTTCCACACAGACGCAGACTCACATCCACACAGACCCCAGACCCATATCCACACAGACCCAGACCCATATCCACACAGACCCTCTGACCCACATCCACACAGACCTAAAGCTACACCCACACAGACCCAGACTCACATCCTCCCAGACCCCAATCCACATCCACACAGACCCCAGACCCACACCCACACAGACCCACATCCACACAGACCCAAACCCACATCCACCCAGACCCCAGACCCACACACACACAGATGCAGACACACAGACACACAGTCCCCAGACACACACACACACAGATAGACTGCAGACCCACATCCACACAGACCACAAACCCACACCCACACAGATTCCAGACCCACATCCACACAGACGCCAAAACCTCACCCACACAGGCCCAAACCCACATCCACACAGACCCCAGACCCACATCCACACAGAACCCACACCCCCTTCAACACAGGCCCCACACCCACATCCACATAGACCCAGATCCACACAGACCCAGACACACATCCACACAGAACCCAGACCCATATCCACACAGACCCCAGACAAACGTCCTCATAGACCCAGACTCATATCCACACAGACCCCACACCCATATCCACACAGACCCAGACCCATATCCACACAGACCCCCTGACCCACATCCACACAGACCCCACACCACCTTCAACACAGGCCCCACACCCACATCCACATAGACCCACATCCACACAGACCCAGACACACATCCACACAGAACCCAGACCCACATCCGCACAGACCCCAGACCCATATCCTCACAGACCCCAGACAAACGTCCTCATAGACCCAGACTCACATCCACACAGACCCCAGACCCATATCCACACAGACCCAGACCCATTTCCACACAGACCCCCTGAACCACATCCACACAGACCCAAACCTACACCCACACAGACCCAGAGCCACATCCACACAGACCCCAGACCCACATCCACACAAACCCCACATCCACAAAGACCCCACACCCACATCCACACAGACCCAGACACGCATCCACACAGAACCCAGATCCACATCCGCACAGTCCCCAGACCCATATCCTCACAGACCCAAGACAAACTTCCACACAGACGCAGACTCACATCCACACAGACCCCAGACCCATATCCACACAGACCCAGACCCATATCCACACAGACCCTCTGACCCACATCCACACAGACCTAAACCTACACCCACACAGACCCAGACTCACATCCTCCCAGACCCCAATCCACATCCACACAGACCCCAGACCCACACCCACACAGACCCACATCCACACAGACCCAAACCCACATCCACCCAGACCCCAGACCCACACACACACAGATGCAGACACACAGACACACAGTCCCCAGACACACACACACACAGATAGACTGCAGACCCACATCCACACAGACCACAAACCCACACCCACACAGATTCCAGACCCACATCCACACAGACGCCAAAACCTCACCCACACAGGCCCAAACCCACATCCACACAGACCCCAGACCCACATCCACACAGAACCCACACCCCCTTCAACACAGGCCCCACACCCACATCCACATAGACCCAGATCCACACAGACCCAGACACACATCCACACAGAACCCAGACCCATATCCACACAGACCCCAGACAAACGTCCTCATAGACCCAGACTCATATCCACACAGACCCCACACCCATATCCACACAGACCCAGACCCATATCCACACAGACCCCCTGACCCACATCCACACAGACCCAAGACAAACGTCCACACAGACCCAGACTCACATCCACACAGACCCCAGACCCATATCCACACAGACCCTCTGACCCACATCCACACAGACCCAAACCTACACCAACACAGACCCAGACTCACATCCACCCAGACCCCAACACACATCCACCCAGACACCAGACCCACACCCACACAGACCCACATCCACACAGACCCAAACCCACATCCAAGCAGACCCCAGACCACAAACACACAGACCCCAGACCCAGACCCACATCCAGACAGACCCCAGACCCACACACATTCACACAGACCCAAGACCCACACCCTGACAGACCCAGACCCAGACCCAAACGGCCCCAAACCCACATCCACCCAGACCCGAGACCACACACATACAGATCCCAGACCTACATGCACTCAGACCCCAGATTACCATTTACACAGACCCCAGTCCACAAACCACATCCATAAAGACCGAGACCCATATCTACACCGACCCACACCCACACCCACAGAGACCCAAACCCACAACCACACAAACCCACACCCACACCCACACAGACCGCAGACCAAAAACCACACAGACCCATATCCACACTGACCCCAGGCACACCAACGCACAGACCACAGACCCACATCCACACAGACCCAAACCCACATCCACATAGACTCCAGGCCCACATCCATCAGATCCACATCCAAACAGACCCCAGACCCACATCCACATAGACCCAGACCCACTTCCACACAGGCCCCACACCCACATCCATTCAGACCCAGATCCACACAGACCCCAGACCCACATCCACACAGCCCCCACTCCCACTTCCACACAGACACCACTCCCAAATCCACAAAAGCCCTAGACCCACGTCCATACAGACCCAGATCCACACAGATCCCAGACCCACATCCACACAGACCCCCAGACCCACATCCACACGGACCCCAACCCACATGCACCCAGATCCCAGACCCACACTCACACAGACCCAATCCGACACCCACATAGACCTAAACACACATCCACATGGACCCCAACCCACATGCACCCAGATCCCAGACCAACATCCACACAGACCCAAACCTACGCCCACACAGACCCAGATCCACATCCACACAGACCCCAGACCCACATCCACACAGACCCCAGACCCACAGACACACACACACACACACACACGCACACTACAGTCCCCAGACCCACACCCACACAGACCCAGACCCACAACCACATGGACCCAAACACACATCCAAACAGACCCCAGACCACACACACACACAGACCCCAGACCCACATCCACACAGACCACAGATTACCATTTACACAGACCCTAGACGCACATCCACAGAGACCCAAGCCTACACCCACACAGACCCACACCCACATCCAAACGGACCCCCACCCAAATCCACACAGATCCCCAGACCCATACCCACAAAGAACCACATCCACACAGAGCCAGACCCAGATCCACACCCAAACAGAACCAAACCCACATCCACACAGCCCCCCAGACCCACATCCAAACAGACCGCAGGCCCACAACCACACAGACCCAGACCCACACACATAGGGACCGCAGACCCACATCCACACAGACCCCAGAAACAAATCCATCAGACCCACATCCACACTGACCACAGACCCACACCCACACAGACCCAGATCCACAACCACACAGACCCAAACCCACACCCACACAGACCCAAACCCACAACCACACAGACCCAACACCCACATCCAAACAGACCCCAGACCACACACACAAAGAGCCCACACCCACATCCGCACAGGACCAACGCCCACATCCACAGAGACCCAGATCCGCACAGACCCTAAACCACATCCACACAGACCCAGACACACATCCACACAGAACCCAGACCCACATCCACACAGACCCCAGACCTATATCCACACAGACCTCAGACCCATATCCACACAGACCCCACACCCACTTCCACACAAGCCCCACACCCTCATGCACACAGGCCCAGACACACACCCACACGGACCCCAGATCCACATCCACACTGACCCAAACCCACACCCACACTGACCCAGACCCACATCCACACAGACCCCAGACCCACGCACACACAGACCCACACCCACACAGACACACAGTCCCCAGGCCCACACACACACACATTGACTGCAGACCCACATCCACACAGACCCCAGACCCACACACACACAGACCCACACCCACACAGACACACAGTCCCCAGGCCCACACACACACACATTGACTGCAGACCCACATCCACACAGACCCCTGACCCACACACACACAAACCCACACCCACACAGACACAGAGTCCCCAGGCCCACACACACACACATTGACTGCAGACCCACATCCACACAGACCCCAGAACCAAATCCATCAGACCCGCATCCATACTGACCACAGACCCACACACACACAGACCCACATCCACACTGACCACAGACCCACACACACACACACACAGACCCACAACCACACAGACCCAGACCCACATCCACACAGACACCAGACCCACATCCACAAAGACCCAAACCCACATCCACACAGACCCCAGACCCACACACACACAGACCCACACCCACACAGTCACACAGTCACACAGTCCCCAGGCCCACACACACACACATTGAATGCAGACCCACATCCACACAGAACCCAGACGCACATCCACACAGAACCAGACCCACACACACACCGACCCGAGACCCACACCCACACAGTCCCCATGCCCACATCCACACAGACGCAGACACACATCCACACAGACCCCTGACCCACAGCCACATAGGCCCAAACCCACATCCACATAGAGCCCAGATACACATGTACACAGATCCCACACCCACTTCCACACAAGCCCCACAGCCACATCCACACAGACTCAGAACAACAGAGACCCCAGACACAACTCCACACAGACCTCAGACTCACAACCACACAGCCCCCAGACCCACATTCACACAGACGTCAGACCCACATCCACACAGAGCCCAGGCCCACATCCACAGAGACCCCAGACCCACATCCACACAGACCCCAGGCCCACAACCACACAGACCCAGACCCACTCCCGCAGGGACCGCAGACTCACATCCACACACACCACAGAACCAAATCCATCAGACCCACATCCACACAGAACTCCAGATCCACATCCACACAGACCCCAAACCCACATCCACACAGACCCCAAACCCACATCCACACAGACCCCACACCTACTTCCACAGAGACCACAGACACATATCCACACAGACCCCAGACCCACATCCACACAGGCCCAGACCAACATCCACACAGACCAGAGACCCATACCCACACAGACCCACATCCACACAGACCCAGAGCAACATCCACACAGACCCCAGACCCACACACACACACACAGACCCAAACCCACATCCACACAGACCCCAGACCACACACATACAGATCCCAGACCTACATCCACACAGACCCCAGGTTACCATTTACACAGACCCCAGACCCACATCCACACAGACCACCAACCACATCCACAAAGACCGAGACCCATATCTACAGAGACCATCACCCACACCCACACAGACCCAAACCCACATCCACACAGACCCCAGACCCACATCCACACAGAACCCAGACCCACATCCACACAGACCCCACACCCACATCCACACTGGCCCAGACCCACATCCACACAGACCCCAACCCGCATCCACACAGACCACAGATCCACACCCACACAGACCCACATCCACACAGACCCAGACCCACATCCACACAGACCCCAGACTCACACACACACACACAGACCCCAGACCCACACCCACACAGAACCAGACCCAGACCCACACAGACCCAAACCCACATCCACACAGACCACAGACCCACATCCAAACAGACCCCAGACCCACATCCACACAGACCCCAGACCCATATCCACATGGACCCCACACGCACGTCCACACAGACCCAGACTCACATTCACACAGAACCCAGACCCACATCCACACGGACCCCAGATCCATATCCACACACACCCAGACCCATATCCACACAGACCCCCAGACCCACTTTCACAAAGACCCAAACCTACACCCACACAGACCCAGACCCACATCCACACAGACCCCAACTCACATCCACACAGACCCCAGAATCCCATCCACTCAGACCCACATCCACACAGACCCAAACCAACACCCAAGCAGACCCCAGACCACACACACACAGACCCCAGACCCACATCAACACACCTGAGACCCATACCCACACAGATCCACATCCACACAGACCCAGACCCACACCCACACCGACCCAAACCCACATCCACACGGACTCCAACCCACATCCAAACAGACCTCAGACCCACATCCACACAAAACCCAGACACATATCCACACAGACCCAGATCCATATTCACACAGACCCAAAACCACATCCACACAGTCCCAGACCCATACCCACACCGACACCAACCCACATCCACCCAGACCCCAGACCCAATCACACACAGTCCCAAACACACAGACCCAAACACACATCCAAGCAGACCCCAGACCACACACACACAGACCCCAGACCCATATCAACACAGACCCCAGACCCACATCCACACAGACCCCAGACCCACTTTCACACAGACCCAAAACCACATCCACACAGACCCAGACCCACATCCACACAGACACCAACCCACATCCACCCAGACCCCAGACCCAATCACACACAGTCCCACATCCACACAGACCCAAACCCACATCCAAGCAGACCCCAGACCACACACACACAGACCCCAGACCCACATCCACACACACCCAGAACCATATCCACACAGACCCCCAGACCCACTTTCACACAGACCCAAACCTACACCCACACAGACCCAGACCCACATCCACACAGACCCCAACCCACATCCACCCAGACCCCAGAATCACATCCATTCAGACCCACATCCACACAGACCCAAACCAACACCCAAGCAGACCCCAGACCACACACACACAGACCCCCGACCCACATCCACACACCCGAGACCCATACCCACACAGATCCACATCCACACAGACCCCAGACCCACATCCATACAGACCCCAGACCCACACACTCACACACCGACTCCAGACCCACATCCACACAGAACCCAGTCCCATATCCACACAGACCCAGACCCATATCCACACAGACCCAAAACCACATCCACACAGACCCAGACCCACATCCACACAGACACCAACCCACATCCACACAGACCCAAACCCACATCCAAGCAGACCCCAGACCACACACACACAGACCACAGACCCACATCCACACACACCCAGACCCATATCCACACAGACCCCCAGACCCACTTTCACACAGACCCAAACCTACACCCACACAGACCCAGACCCACATCCACACAGTCCCCAACTCACATCCACCCAGACCCCAGAATCACATCCATTCAGACCCACATCCACACAGACCCAAACCAACACCCAAGCAGACCCCAAACCACACACACACACAGACCCCAGACCCACATCCACACACCTGAGACCCACACCCACACAGATCCACATCCACACAGACCCAGACCGAAATCCATACAGTCCCCAGACCCACACACACCCACACAGACCCCAGACCCACACCCACACAGACCCCAATCCCTCACCCACACAGGCCCAAAGCCACATCCACACAGACCCCAGACCCACACCCACACAGACCCCAAACCCTCACCCACACAGGCCCAAACCCACATCCACATAGACCCCAGACACACATCCACACAGACCCTACATCCACATCCACACAGAGCCAGACCAACATCCACACAGACCCCAAACCCAGATCCACACAGACCCCAGACGCACATCCTCACAGACCCCAGACCTACATCCATACAGACCCCACACCCACATCCACACAGGCCCAGACCAACATTCACACAGAGCCCAGATCCACATCCACACAGACCACAGACCCACAGCCACACAGACCCCAGACCCACATCCACATAGACCCAGATCCACACAGACCCCAGACCCACATCCACACAGACCCAGACACACATCCACACAGAACCCAGACCCACATCCGCACAGAACCCAGACCCATATCCTCACAGACCCCAGACAAACGTCCTCATAGACCCAGACTCACATCCACACAGACCCCAGACCCATATCCACACAGACCCAGACCCATATCCACACAGACCCCCGACCCACATCCACACAGACCCAAATCTACACCCACACAGACCCAGACCCACATCCACACAGACCCCAGACCCACATCCACACAAACCCCACATCCACACAGACCCCACACCCACATCCACACAGACCCCAGACCCACATACACACAAACCCCACATCCACACAGACCCCACACCCACATCCACACAGAACCCAGACCCACATCCGCAAAGTCCCCAGACCCATATCTTCACAGACCCAAGACAAACGTCCACACAGACCCAGACTCACATCCACACAGCCCCCAGACCCACATCCAAACAGACCCAAGGCCCACAACCACACAGACCCAGACCCAAACCCACAGGGACCGCAGACCCACATCCACACAGACCCCAGAACCAAATCCATCAGACCCACATCCACACTGACCACAGACCCACACCCACACAGACCCTGACCCACAACCACACAGACCCAGGCCCACATCCACACAGACACCAGACCCACATCCGCACAGACCCAAACCCACATCCAAACAGACCCCAGACCACACACACACAGACCCCACACCCACATCCGCACAGGCCCCACACCCACATCCACAGAGACCCAGGTACACACAGACCCAGACACACATTCACACACAGAACCCAGACCCACATCCACACAGACCCCAGAACCATATCCACACAGGCCCCACATCCACATCCACACAGAGCCAGACCAACATCCACACAGACTCAGATCCACACAGACCCCAGACCCACATCCACACAGACCCAGACACACATTCACACAGACAACACTCACATCCTCACAGACCCCAGACCTACATCCATACAGACACCACACCCACTTCCACACAAGCCCCACACCCTCATCCACACAGGCCCACACCCACATCCACACAGACCCAGACCCACATCCACACAGACCCCAGACCCACACACACACAGACCCCACATCCACACAGACCCCAGAACCAAATCCATCAGACCCACATCCACACTGACCACAGACCCACACCCACACAGACCCTGACCCACAACCACACAGACCCAGGCCCACATCCACACAGACACCAGACCCACATCCACACAGACCCAAACCCATATCCACACAGACCCCAGACCCACACACACACAGACCCACACCCACACAGTCACACAGTCACACAGTCCCCAGGCCCACAGACACACACACATTGACTGCAGACCCACATCCACACAGAAACCAGACACACATCCACACAGAACCAGATCCACACACACACCGACCCGAGACCCACACCCACACAGTCCCCAGACCCACATCCACACAGACCCCAACCCACATCCACCCAGACCCCCGAATCACATCCACACAGACCCACATCCACACAGACCCAAACCAACACCCAAGCAGACCCCAGACCACACACACACACAGACCCCAGACCCACATCCACACACCTGAGACCTATACCCACACAGATCCACATCCACACAGACCCAGACCCACATCCATACAGACCCTAGACCCACATCCACACAGAACCCAGACCCATATCCACACAGACCCAGATCCATATCCACACAGACCCAAAACCACATCCACACAGACCCAGACCCACATCCACACAGACACCAACGCACATCCACCCAAACCCCAGACCCAATCACACACAGTCCCACTTCCATACAGACCCAAACCCACATCTAAGCAGACCCCAGACCACACACACACAGACCCCAGACCCACATCCACACAGACCTGAGACCCATACCCACACAGACCCACATCCATTCAGACACAGACCCACATCCACACAGAACCCAGACCGAGACACACACACACAGAATACAGACCCACACACACAATGTCCAAGAGCGAGACCCACACAGACCCAAATCCACAACAACACAGACCCCAGACCACACACATACAGATCCCAGACCTACATCCACAGAGTCCCCAGACTACCATTTACACAGACCCACATCCACACAGACCACAAACCACATCCACAAAGACCGAGACCCATATCTCAACAGACCCACACCCACACAGACCTCACACCCACGTCCACACAGACCCCAGACCCATATCTACACACACCCAGACCCATATCCACACAGCCCCCAAACCCACATTCACACAGACCCAAACCTACACCCACACAGACCAACACCCACATCCACACAGACCCCAACCCACATACACTCAGACCCCTGAACCACATCGACACAGACCCACATCCACACAGACTCAAACCCACATCCAAGCAGACCCCAGACCACACACACACAGACCCCAGATGCACATCCACACAGACCAGAGACCCATACCCACACAGACCCACATCCATTCAGACCCAGACCTACATCCACACAGAAACCAGACCCACACACACACAGACCCCAGACCCACACCCACACAGAACCAGACCCAGACCCACACAGACCCAAACCCACATCCACACAGACCCCAGACCACACACATACAGATCCCAGACCTACATCCACACAGACCCCAGATTACCATTTACACAGACCCCAGACCCACATCCACACAGACCACAAACCACATCCACAAAGACCAAGACCCATATCTACACAGACCCACACCCACACTCAGACAGACCCAAACCCACATCCACACTGACCCCAGACCAACATCCAAACAGACCCCAGACCCACACCCACACAGACCGCAGACCCACATCCACACAGACCCAAATCGACATCCACACAGACCCCAGACCCACATCCGTCAGACCCATACCCACACAGACCACAGACCCACATCCACACAGACCACAGACCCACATCCACACAGACCCCAGACCCACATCTACACAGACCTCAGACCCACATCCACACAGACCCGACATCCACATCCACACAGAACCAGACCAACATCCACACAGACCCCAGACCCCATCCACACAGACACCCAGATTCACATCCACACAGACCCAAACCTACACCAAAAAAACCACAGACCCACGTCCACACGAACCCTAGACCCACACCCACACAAACCCACATCCACACAGACACAAACACATAGCCAAACAGACCCCAGACCAGACACACACAGACCCGAGACCCACATCGACACAGACCCCACACCCACATCCACAGACCCTAGACCCACATCCACACAGACCCTGACCCACACCAACACAGACCTCAGACCCACACCGACACAGATCCCAGACCCACATCCACACAGACCCCAAACCCTCACCCACACAGGCCCAAACCCACATCCACACAGACCCCAGACCCACATTCACACAGATCCCACACCCCCTTCAACACAGGCCCCACAGCCACATCCACATAGACCCACATCCACACAGACCCAGACCCACATCCGCACAGTCCCCAGACCCATATCCTCACAGACCCAAGACAAACGTCCACACAGACCCAGACTCACATCCACACAGACCCCAGACCCATATCCACACAGACCCTCTGACCCACATCCACACAGACCCAAACCTGCACCAACACAGACCCAGACTCACATCCTCCCAGACCCCAACCCACATCCACCCAGACACCAGACCCACACCCACACAGACCCACATCCACACAGACCCAAACCCACATCCAAGCAAACCCCAGACCACAAACACACAGAGCCCAGACCCACATCCACACAGACCCCAGACCCAGACCCACATCCAGACAGACGCCAGACCCACACACACACACAGTCCCAAGACCCACACCCACACAGAACCAGACCCAGACCCACACAGACCCAAACCCACATCCACACAGACCCAGACTCACATCCAGACAGACGCCAGACCCACACACACACACAGTCCCAAGATCCACACCCACACAGACCCAGGCCCAGACCCACACGGCCCCAAACCCACATCCACCCAGACCCGAGACCACACACATACAGATCCCAGACCTACATGCACTCAGACCCCAGATTACCATTCACACAGACCCCAGTCCACAAACCACATCCATAAAGACCGAGACCCATATCTACACTGACCCACACCCACACCCACAGAGACCCAAACCCACATCCACACAGACCCCAGACCCACATCCAAACAGACCCCAGGCCCACAACCACATAAACCCAGACCCACACCCACACAGACCGCAGACTCACGTCCATCAGACCCATATCCACACTGACCCCAGGCACACCAACACACAGACCACAGACCCACATCCACACAGACCCAAACCCACATCCACATAGACTCCAGGCCCACATCCATCAGATCCACATCCAAACAGACCCCAGACCCACATCCACACAGACTCCACTCCCACTTCCACACAAACCCCACTCCCAAAGCCACAAAGGCCCTAGACCCACATCCATACAGACCCAGATTCTCACAGACCCCAGACCCACATCCACACAGACCCCCAGACCCACATCCACACAGACCCCAACCCACATGCACCCAGATCCCAGACCCACACTCACACAGACCCAATCCGACACCCACATAGACCCAAACCCACATCCAAACCCACATGCACCCAGATCCCACACCCACACCCACACAGACTCAAACCTACACCCAGATAGACCCAGATCCACATCCACACAGACCCCAGACACACACACACACACACACACACACACACACACACACACACACACACACACAGTCCCCAGACCCACACCCACACGGACCCAGACCCACAACCACATGGACCCAAACACACATCCAAACAGACCCCAGACCACACACACACAGACCCCAGACCCACATCCACACAGACCCCAGATTACCATTTACACAGACCCTAGACGCACATCCACAGAGACCCAAGCCTACACCCACACAGACCCGAACCCACATCCACATCCAAACGGACGCCCACCCAAATCCACACAGACCCCCAGACCCATACCCACAAATAACCACATCCACACAGAGCCAGACCCAAATCCACACAGACCCCCGACCCATACCCACAAATAACCACATCCACACAGAGCCAGACCCAAATCTACACAGACCCCCAGACCCATACCCACAAATAACCACATCCACACAGAGCCAGACCCACATCCACACAGACCCCTGGACCCACACACACACACACTGACCCCAGAGCCACACAGACCCAGACCCAGACCCACACCCAAACAGAACCAAACCCACATCCACACAGCCCCCCAGACACACATCCACACAGACCACAGACCCACATCCACACAGACCCAAACCCACATCCACACAGACCACAGATCCCCATCCACACTGACCCCAGACCCACATCCACACAGACCCCAGACTCATATCCATCAGATCCACATCCAAAATGACCCCAGACCCACATCCACACTAAACCCAGACCCACAACCAAACAGACCCAGACCCACATCCATACAGACCCAGATCCACACAGATCCCAGACCCACATCCACACAGATCCCAGACCCACATCCACACGGACCCCAGACCACACACATACAGATCCCAGACCTACATCCACACAGACCCCAGGTTACTATTTACACAGACCCCAGACCCACATCCACACAGACCACAAACCACATCCACAAAGACCGAGACCCATATCTACACAGACCCACACCCACACCCACACAGACACAAACCCACATCCACACAGACCCCAGACCCACATCCACACGGACCCCAGACCCACATCCACACAGACCCCCAGACCCACATCCACACGGACCCCAGACCACACACATACAGATCCCAGACCTACATCCACACAGACCCCAGGTTACTATTTACACAGACGCCAGACCCACATCCACACAGACCACAAACCACATCCACAAAGACCGAGACCCATATCTACACAGACCCACACCCACACCCACACAGACCACAAACCACATCCACAAAGACCGAGACCCATATCTACACAGACCCACACCCACACCCACACAGACACAAACCCACATCCACACAGACCCCAGACCCACATCCAAACAGTCCCCAGACCCATATCCACACAGACCTCACACCCACGTCCACACACACCCAGACCCATCTCCACACAGACCCCCAGACCCACATCCACACAGACCGAAACCTACACCCACACAGACCCAGATCCACATCCACATAGACACCAACGCACATCCACCCCCAGACCCCAGAACCACACACACACACACACAGACCCCAGACCCACACCCACACAAACCACAAACCACATCCACAAAGACCAAGACCCATATCTACACAGACCCACACCCGCAACCACACAGACCCAAACCCACATCCACACAGACCCCAGACCCACATCCATCAGACCCATATCTACACAGACCCAAACCCACATCCAAACAGACCCCAGACCCACATCCATCAGAACCAATCCACACTGACCCCAAACCCACATCCACACAGACCCAAACCTACACCCACACAGACCCAAACCCACATCCACACAGACCCCAGACCCACATCCACACAGACCCAAACCTACACCCACACAGACACAAACCCACATCCACACAGACACCCAGACCCACACACACACACACACAGACCCCTGATCCACACCCACACAGACCCAGACCCACACCCACAGAGACCGCAGTCCCACATCCAAACAGACTCCAGACCCACATCCATCAGACCCACTTCCACACTGACCCCAGACCCACATCCACACAGACCCCAGAACCACATCCACACAGACCCACATCCACACTGACCACAGACCCACACCCACACAGACCCTGACCCACAACCACACAGACCCAGGCCCACATCCACACAGACACCAGACCCACATCCGCACAGACCCAAACCCACATCCAAACAGACCCCAGACCATACACACACAGACCCCACACCCACATCCGCACAGGCCCCACACCCACATCCACAGAGACCCAGGTACACACAGACCCAGACACACATTCACACACAGAACCCAGACCCACATCCACACAGACCCCAGAACCATATCCACACAGGCCCCACATCCACATCCACACAGAGCCAGACCAACATCCACACAGACTCAGATCCACACAGACCCCAGACCCACATCCACACAGACCCAGACACACATTCACACAGACAACACTCACATCCTCACAGACCCCAGACCTACATCCATACAGACACCACACCCACTTCCACACAAGCCCCACACCCTCATCCACACAGGCCCACACCCACATCCACACAGACCCAGACCCACATCCACACAGACCCCAGACCCACACACACACAGACCCCACATCCACACAGACCCCAGAACCAAATCCATCAGACCCACATCCACACTGACCACAGACCCACACCCACACAGACCCTGACCCACAACCACACAGACCCAAACCCACATCCACACAGACCCCAGACCCACATCCATCAGACCCATATCTACACAGACCCAAACCCACATCCAAACAGACCCCAGACCCACATCCATCAGAACCAATCCACACTGACCCCAAACCCACATCCACACAGACCCAAACCTACACCCACACAGACCCAAACCCACATCCACACAGACCCCAGACCCACATCCACACAGACCCAAACCTACACCCACACAGACACAAACCCACATCCACACAGACACCCAGACCCACACACACACACACAGACCCCTGATCCACACCCACACAGACCCAGACCCACACCCACAGAGACCGCAGTCCCACATCCACACAGACTCCAGACCCACTTTCATCAGACCCACTTCCACACTGAACCCAGACCCACATCCACACAGACCCCAGAACCACATCCACACAGACCCACATCCACACAGACCTAAACCCACACACACACACACACACAGACCCCAGACCCACACCCACACAGAACCAGACCCAGACCCACACAGACCCAAACCCACATCCACACGGACCCCAGACCACACACATACAGAGCCCAGACCTACATCCACACAGACCCCAGATTACCATTTACACAGACCCCAGACCCACATCCACACAGACCACAAACCACATCCACAAAGACCAAGACCCATATCTACACAGACCCACACCCATACTCAGACAGACCCAAACCCACATCCACACTGACCCCAGACCAACATCCAAACAGACCCAAGGCCCACATCCACACAGACCCAGACCCACACCCACACAGACCGCAGACCCACATTCATCAGACACACATCCACACAGACCACAGACCCACATCCACACAGACCACAGACCCACATCCACACAGACCCAAACCCACATCCACACAGACCCCACACCCACATCCATACAGACCCAGATCCACACAGACCCCAGACCCACATCCACACAGGCCCCACACCCACATCCATAAAGACCCACACCCACACAGTCCCAGACCCAGACCCACACAGACCCAGACCCACATCCACACAGACCCCAGACCCACATCCACATAGACCCCAGTCCGACATCTTCACAGTCCCCACTCCCACTTCCACAGAGGCCCCACACCCACATCCATACAGACCCAGATCCACACAGACCCCAGACTCACATCCACACAGACCCCCAGACCCACATCCACACAGACCCCAGACCCACATCCACACAGACCCCCAGACCCACATCCACACGGACCCCAGTCCACACACATACAGATCCCAGAATTACATCCACACAGACCCCAGGTTGCTATTTACACAGACCCCAGACCCACATCCACACAGACCACAAACCACATCCACAAAGACCGAGACCCATATCTACACAGACCCACACCCACACCCACACAGACACAAACCCACATCCACACAGACCCCAGACCCACATCCACCCAGAACCCAGATCCACACCACACACACCCAGACCCATATCCACACAGACCCCCAGACCCACATCCACACAGACCAAAACCTACACCCACACAGACTCAGATCCACATCCACATAGACACCAACCCACATCCACCCACAGACCCCAGAACCACACACACACAAACAGACCCCAGACGCACACCCACACAAACCACAAACCGCATCCACAAAGACCGAGACCCATATCTACACAGACCCACACCCACAACCACACAGACCCCACACCCACATCCATACAGACCCAGATCCACACAGACCCCAGACCCACATCCACACAGGCCCCACACCCACATCCATACAGACCCACATCCACACAGGCCCCACACCCACATCCATAAAGACCCACACCCACACAGTCCCAGACCCAGACCCACACAGACCCAGACCCACATCCACACAGACCCCAGACCCACATCCACATAGACCCCAGTCCGACATCCTCACAGTCCCCACTCCCACTTCCACAGAGGCCCCACACCCACATCCATACAGACCCAGATCCACACAGACCCCAGACTCACATCCACACAGACCCCCAGACCCACATCCACACGGACCCCAGACCCACATCCACACAGACCCCCAGACCCACATCCACACGGACCCCAGACCACACACATACAGATCCCAGACCTACATCCACACAGACCCCAGGTTGCTATTTACACAGACCCCAGACCCACATCCACACAGACCACAAACCACATCCACAAAGACCGAGACCCATATCTACACAGACCCACACCCACACAGACACAAACCCACATCCACCCAGAACCCAGATCCACACCACACACACCCAGACCCATATCCACACAGACCCCCAGACCCACATCCACACAGACCAAAACCTACACCCACACAGACTCAGATCCACATCCACATAGACACCAACCCACATCCACCCACAGACCCCAGAACCACACACACACAAACAGACCCCAGACCCACACCCACACAAACCACAAACCGCATCCACAAAGACCGAGACCCATATCTACACAGACCCACACCCACAACCACACAGACCCAAACCCACATCCACACAGACCCCACACCCACATCCATCAGACGCATATCTACACAGACCCAAACCCACATCCAAACAGACCACAGACCCACATCCACACAGACCCAAACCCACATCCACACAGACCCCAGAACCACATCCATCAGAACCACATCCACACTGACCCCAAACCCACATCCACACAGACCCCAGACTCATATCCATCAGAACCACATCCAAAATGACCCCAGACGCACATCCACACTAACCCCACACCCACATCCATACAGACCCAGATCCACACAGACCCAGACCCACATTCACACAGACCCCACACCCACTTTCACACAGGCCCCATACCCACATCCACACAGACCCTGATCCACACAGACCCCAGACCCACATCCACACAGACCCAGACACACATCCACACAGACCCAGAGTCACATCCACACAGTCCCCAGACCCATATCCACACAGACCACCTGACCCACACCCACACAGACCCCCAGACCCACATCCACACGGACACCAACCCACATCCACCCCGATCCCAGACCCACACCCACACAGACCCACATCCACACAGACCCAAACCCACATCCAAACACACCCAGACCATGCACACACAGACCCCAGACCCACATCCACACAGACCCAAACCTACCCCCATACAGACCCAAACCCACATCCACACGGACCCCAACCCACATCCCAACAGACCCCAGACCCACATCCACACAGAACCCAGACCCATATCCACACAGACCCCAGACCCACATCCACATAGACCAATACCCACATCCACACAGATCCCACACCCACATCCACACAGACCCTGATCCACACAGACCCCAGACCCACATCCACACAGACCCCAGATTACCATTTACACAGACCCCCAGACCCACATCCACACAGACCCCAGACCCACACCCACACAGACCCCACACCCACATCCACACAGATCCCAGACCCACATCCGCACAGACACAGACCCACATCCACGCAGACCCCAGACCCACATCCACACAGACCCCAGATTACCATTTACACAGACCCCCAGACCCACATCCACACAGACCCCAGACCCACAGCCACACAGACCCCACACCCACATCCACACAGATCCCAGACCCACATCCGCACAGACACAGACCCACATCCACACAGACCCAGACCCACATCCACACAGACACCCAGACCCACACACACACACACACACACACACACACACAGACCCCAGACCCACATCCACACAGAACCCAGACCCACATCCACACCCCCCAGACCCACACCCACACTGACCCAGCCCCACACCTACACAGACACAGACCTACATCCCCACAGACCACAAACCACAGACTGGTGCAATGGTGCATGGCAGGTGATAAAGGACAGGTTTCATTCCTAAGCACTGTCTGAGTTATTCACATGACAAAGAGTTGACAAAGCTTTTGTCCGAGGACCGGGGCTTTGCCAATATCAGCTCCAGTACTTTCTACCTGAACAGTGACCCATCCCAGTCTGTAACTGCTTTCTAGTCCCAACATAGACTATCTGCACGCCCATTGAATGGAACATAGATCAGCAACAATCCCACTGCTCCCAGGAGAGATCTGCAGCATATCTTCCAGCTCAGCAATATTCACTGCTAATACAGATTCCAACATTGACTCACAACTTCCCTCCCACTGATAGCATAGCCAGGTAGATCCTTCACTGATTGCCATGCAGCCTGCTGCATCCCCAGTGACTCCAACACAGCCCAGCAGATTAATGGAGCAACTCTCCAATTTGCTGTCATTTTAGGACAGCAATCCATCCTTTGTTCACAACATAGTCAACAACCCCTTCAAAGCACAACAGGACCTTCACTGCTGTAAAATGTGTACTTGCATTTAAAGTTACTTGATTAGAAGATATTTTTTGCTTTAATCTTTCAACAAACATCAGCTTACAGTGTTGTTCTCCAGCTGGTTACTGCCACTGTGTCTTACCAGACATATGGTAGCACATGAGGATGCCCAGCCAAAAACTTCACATTAGAGGTAACTTTAGCAACATGCCCTACTGTCAAAGTGTTCAGTTCCAGCAATGAACCACCTTATTGTTTATGTTGCAAGAATAATCTTATTTACACACCTTTCTTTTCTAGGTGCTGTACTTTGGTCCAGAATTTCCTGGAACTGTCCAGTGTAATTACAGTGTAACGGTGCTGTAGCGCCATGAATTTTGTGAGGAAGTCTGCCCGGTGCCTGGGCAAGAATGTTACCACATGACACAGGCTGAAGATCTTTAAGGAATTAGGGGGTTGCAACGCTTGCAATCAGATATTGTGTAGAAAGGACACTTTATCCTCATACTACAGAGATTAAAGAAACTATACTGCTAACTAAACCGACCCAACTGTCTTCTACTTCACAGTGTGACAAGACATGACAGTGTAGTAGACCATGCTGTTAATCTACCTCAAACCAAATTTGAAATAAAGCCCAAGGTGGGGCCAAAGTAACAAATGTATCATTCACAAGTGCCTTTTAATAGCACTAAAAAAATGTAAAGCCTTGACTCTGCAATGTACCATATTTGGCCAGGGCTCCTCTTGTGGATTCAACTGTGTATGTGTAATAATCCAAGTTAAAATACATTTGAAATAAGTATTTTGCTGCAGTTTTCATTCCTGCTTGCATTGAATTAGAGTGAAGTTCATGCCAGCTTCCCAATGGGGTTTCATTGCTTACTGATCTGGAGTAGTTGGTGGGTTAGATCATCCCAGCTGCCAAACTGTGATTTCTCCAAGAATATTCCTTGGGCATCTTTCCAAGGGCGACAATGTGCTCTTCCCACAAACGTCTACTACACACCACTCTGCCAGGCCTTTAAATTCTTGCCATAGTTGGAAGTTGGGCCTTTTCTCAGTAGTTTTTACCTGGCTCTAGTCCAAGTGCCCATACATGGCAAAACCACTGGTGTTTTTATAATCACAACCGGATAAATTCAACAAGATTAAAACTGTGTTTTTCACACAGTTTCCAGGTCAAGCTACAAACGGAATTGTAGGTTAAACAAGCTGATTATAGATCAACTAAAATGGGAATATTACACTCACCATAGAGGACATTACTAACTTGCTTCTTATTTTGTGTGGTACACCTACTTTGTTAAAGGCTTTTGTAGTCAGTGTGTAGAGCTGATTGATGAATTGAGGGTCAGCGATTGACTAAAAAGTTGCCTGGGCCAGGTGGCAGGGTGCCCAGGATTTCAAAGAAGGAGTGAATTTTGTACATTGAATAGCGCTGCTGAATTCCACAGAAATGGAAGCAAGAGAAATGGTGAGGCGAGTGACACCTCCCCACCAAAGCTACAAACACATGTGCACAGGTGAGCTGAGCTCACCAACTAAAACAAACTCATTTCATTTGCATAAAATTTTGTACGTTTCTCTCATGACATGCTCAGAGTGCCGGGGCTGTACTTCTTGAGTATCAGCAAGTGCTAAAGGACAGGTTCCAGCACAGTAAGAGAGCCTGGAGAGAGGGGGAAGGAGCACCAAACAAAACAAAAAAATGGGGTCAGAGATACCGTAGGCAGGAGGGGCAAAGAGCACAGATGCTTAAATGGAAGTTTATTCTCCCAGGTGCTGTATCCCAGGGCAGATGTCTCATTTACATGCAATTTTTCATGCTGCACTTCTACATGTCCTGTATCAAATTACTTGTATACTTTATTACATAATTTGCAGCACCAAAATAGGTCATTTGGCTCAACTTATCTATGCAGATGTATCTCCACATGAGTCTCCTCCCACCTGTCTTCATCTCACCCGATCAGCATATCTTCCTATTCCTTTCTCCTTCACGTGTTTTCCAGCTTCACCTTACTTTGCCTCACTTATTGCTTGTAGTAGCCTATGTTCCACATTCTAACCACTCTCTAAGTAAAGAAGTTTCCCCTGAGTTCTTTATTGGATTTATTAGTAACCATCTTGTTTGTATCCCAGGTATTATTTTCCTATGCGTCTCCTGCATTCATTCAAGTTTTAGGATAGTCTTCATGTGGAGAGTGATCCCGACATAGAATAAACTTCCAGCTGGAAAAGTGCAGGTTAAAATTCCTGGAATCATTTTAAAAAATCAATTGAATGGTACATTGGGGTGAGGGGGGATGTTAGAATCTCTGGATGGCTTAATCAAACTGAGCCAAAAGATGTTGCTTATCCATAATTAGCCTGTGATCCTATAAACTCAAAATCCTTATACTCTGGAATTATACAAAGGCAAATACACATGGGATACAGGGTAATTTGATAAGGTGCATTCAAAATTGGCTTAGTTGTAGGAGACAGAGGTTGATGACAGAAGGCTGCTTTAGTGACTGGAAGCTCGTGTCCAGTGGCGTACCACAGGGAGCTGTGCTGGGTCCCCTATTATTTGTCATTTATATAAACAACATAGATGATTATGTAGGGGGTAGGATTAGTAAATTTATGGATGACATAAAGATTGACTGAGATAAAAACAAAAAAACTGCGGATGCTGGAAATCCAAAACAAAAACAGAATTGCCTGGAAAAACTCAGTGGGTCTGGCAGAAGTGGCGGAGAAGAAAAGAGTTGACGTTTCGAGTCCTCATGACCCTTCAACAGAACTTGAGTTCAAGTCCAAGAAAGAGTTGAAATATAAGCTGGTTTAAGATGTGTGTGGGGTGGAGGGGTGGGGGGGGGGGGCGGCGGGGGGGAGCGGAGAGAGAGAGAGAGAGAGAAGTGGAGGGGGGGGTGTGGTTGTAGGGACAAACAAGCAGTGATAGAAGCAGATCATCAAAAGATGTCAACAACAATAGAACAAAAGAACACATAGGTGTTAAAGTTGGTGATATTATCTAAACGAATGTGCTAATTAAGAATGGATGGTAGGGCACTCAAGGTATAGCTCTAGTGGGGGTGGGGAGAGCATAAAAGATTTTAAGATATTTAAAAATAATAGAAATAGGTGGGAAAAGAAAAATCTATATAATTTATTGGAAAAAAAAGAAAGGGGGAAACAGAAAGGGGGTGGGGATGGGGGAGGGAGCTCACGACCTAAAGTTGTTGAATTCAATATTCAGTCCGGAAGGCTGTAAAGTGCCTAGTCGGAAGATGAGGTGTTGTTGCTCCAGTTTGCGTTGGGCTTCACTGGAACAATGCAGCAAGCCAAGGACAGACATGTGGGCAAGAGAGCAGGGTGGAGTGTTAAAATGGCAAGCGACAGGGAGGTTTGGGTCATTCTTGCGGACAGACCGCAGGTGTTCTGCAAAGCGGTCGCCCAGTTTACGTTTGGTCTCTCCAATGTAGAGGAGACCACATTGGGAGCAACGAATGCAGTAGACTAAGTTGGGGGAAATGCAAGTGAAATGCTGCTTCACTTGAAAGGAGTGTTTGGGCCCTTGGACGGTGAGGAGAGAGGAAGTGAAGGGGCAGGTGTTGCATCTTTTGCGTGGGCATGGGGTGGTGCCATAGGAGGGGGTTGAGGAGTAGGGGGTGATGGAGGAGTGGACCAGGGTGTCCCGGAGGGAGCGATCCTTATGGAATGCCGATAGGGGGGTGAAGGGAAGATGTGTTTGGTGGTGGCATCATGCTGGAGTTGGCGGAAATGGCGGAGGGTGATCCTTTGAATCCGGAGGCTGGTGGGGTGATAAGTGAGGACAAGGGGGACCCTATCATGTTTCTGGGAGGGAGGAGAAGGCGTGAGGGCAGATGCGCGGGAGATGGGCCGGACACGGTTGAGGGCCCTGTCAACGACCGTGGGTGGAAAACCTCGGTTAAGGAAGAAGGAGGACATGTCAGAGGAACTGTTTTTGAAGGTGGCATCATCGGAACAGATGCTACGGAGGCGAAGGAACTGAGAGAATGGGATGGAGTCCTTACAGGAAGCGGGGTGTGAGGAGCTGTAGTCGAGGTAGCTGTGGGAGTCGGTGGATTTGTAATGGATATTGGTGGACAGTCTATCACCAGAGATTGAGACAGAGAGGTCAAGGAAGGGAAGGGAAGTGTCAGAGATGGACCACGTGAAAATGATGGAGGGGTGGAGATTGGAAGCAAAATTAATAAATTTTTCCAAGTCCCGACGAGAGCATGAAGCGGCACCGAAGTAATCATCGATGTACCGGAGAAAGAGTTGTGGAAGGGGGCCGGAGTAGGACTGGAACAAGGAATGTTCCACATACCCCATAAAGAGACAGGCATAGCTCGGGCCCATGCGGGTACCCATAGCCACACCTTTTATTTGGAGGAAGTGAGAGGAGTTGAAGGAGAAATTGTTCAGCGTGAGAACAAGTTCAGCCAGACGGAGGAGAGTAGTGGTGGATGGGGATTGTTCGGGCCTCTGTTCGAGGAAGAAGCTAAGGGCCCTCAGACCATCCTGGTGGGGGATGGAGGTGTAGAGGGATTGGACGTCCATGGTGAAGAGGAAGCGGTTGGGGCCAGGGAACTGGAAATTGTTGATGTGACGTAAGGTGTCAGAGGAATCACGGATGTACATGGGAAGGGACTGGACAAGGGGAGAGAGAAGGGAGTCAAGATAACAAGAGATGAGTTCTGTGGGGCGGGAGCAAGCTGAGACGATCGGTCTACCGGGGCAGTTGTGTTTGTGGATTTTGGGTAGGAGATAGAAGCGGGCCGTCTGAGGTTGGGCGACTATCAGATTGGAAGCTGTGGGAGGAAGATCCCCAGAGGAGATGAGGTCAGTGACAGTCCTGGAAACAATGGCTTGATGTTCAGTGGTGGGGTCATGGTCCAGGGAGAGGTAGGAGGAAGTGTCTGCGAGTTGACGCTCAGCCTCCGCGAGGTAGAGGTCAGTGCGCCACACAACAACAGCACCACCCTTGTCAGCAGGTTTGATGACAATGTCAGGGTTGGACCTGAGAGAATGGAGTGCAGTAAGTTCAGAGAGAGACAGGTTAGAATGGGTGACAGGAACAGAGAAACTAACCTGTCTCTCTCTGAACTTACTGCACTCCATTCTCTCAGGTCCAACCCTGACATTGTCATCAAACCCGCTGACAAGGGTGGTGCTGTTGTTGTCTGGCACACTGACCTCTACCTCGCTGAGGCTGAGCGTCAACTCATGTTCATGAATATTGAATTCAACAACTTTAGGTCGTGAGCTCCCTCCCCCATCCCCACCCCCTTTCTGTTTCCCCCTTCCTTTTTTTTCCAATAAATTATATAGATTTTTCTTTTCCCACCTATTTCCATTATTTTTAAATATCTTAAAATCTTTTATGCTCTCCCCACCCCCACTAGAGCTATACCTTGAGTGCCCTACCATCCATTCTTAATTAGCACATTCGTTTAGATAATATCACCAACTTTAACACCTATGTGTTCTTTTGTTCTATTGTTGTTGACATCTTTTGATGATCTGCTTCTATCACTGCATGTTTGTCCCTACAACCACACCCCCCCCACTTCTCTCTCTCTCTCCACCCACCCCCCCCCGCCACACACCTTAAACCAGCTTATATTTCAACTCTTTCTTGGACTCGAACTCAAGTTCTGTTGAAGGGTCATGAGGACTAGAAACGTCAACTCTTTTCTTCTCCGCTGATGCTGGCAGACCCGCTGAGTTTTTCCAGGTACTTCTGTTTTTGTTAAAGATTGACTGGGTGGTTAGCAGTGAGGTTGAATGTCTTGGGCTACAGGAAGATATAGACGGGATGGTCAAATGGGCAGATAAGAGGCAGATGGAACTTAACCCTGAAAAGTGTGAGGTGATACACTTTGGAAGGAGTAATTTGACAAGGAAGTATTCAATGAACGGCATAACACTAGGACGTTCTGAGGAACAAAGGGACCTTGGCGTGTGTGTCCATAGATCTCTGAAGGCGGAGAGGCATGTTAGTGGGGTGGTGAAAAAGGCCTATGGGACACATGCCTTTATCAATCAAGGCATAGATTACAAAAGTAGGGAGGTCATGCTGGAGTTGTATAGGACCTTGATGAGGCCACAGCTGGAGTACTGTGTACAGTTCTGGCCACCACATTTTAGGAAGAATGTGATTGCACTGGAGGGGGTGCAGAGGAGATTCACCAGGATGTTGCCTGGAATGAAATGTTTAAGTTATGAAGAGAGGTTGGATAGGCTTGGGTTGTTTTCACTGGAGCAGAGAAGACTGAGGGGCGATCTGATCAAGGTGTACAAGATTATGAAGGGCATGGACAGGGTGGATAGGGAGCAGCTGTTCCCCTTAGTTGAAAGGTCAGTCACAAGGGAACATAAATTCAAGGTGAGGGGCAGGGGGTTTAGGGGGGATGTGAGGAAAAACTTTTTTACCCAGAGGGTAACGATCTGGAATGTTTTGCTTGGGAGGGTGGTGGAGGCGGGTTGCCTCACATCCTTTAAAAAGTACCTGGATGAGCACTTGGCACGTCATAACATCCAAGGCTATGGGCCAAGTGCTGGTAAATGGGATTAGATAGGTAGGTCAGGTGTTTCTCACGTGGCGGCGCAGACTCGATGGGCCGAAGGGCCTCTTCTGCACTGTGTGATTCTGTGATTCTGTGATTTACAGTTTAAATCACATCAATTTATAATATTGGTTAATAAAATGGTGTGCCATTCTTGCAATCACGCCTGACAACACTTAAACTTTATCCTAGTAACCAGATAGTATCAGCTTTGCATTTTAATGTTCTATTGTTGGACAATATCCTGCTGTGAATGCTGGGAATTGTAGTGCAATTCTTGGCTTCAGGTTTTGATCTAATTAAGCAAGATAGGACACTTTACTACAGCAATTATGCTTGAACTTTGGATGTGTTAGTTTAATTACATTTCTCCACTAAACTCCCTGAGTAACTGAGCACACATGCATTAGTTTATTTTTGAACAAAAATGCAATGTAATTTTTGGTAAAGGTCAGTGCACTGTCCTGGGCACCGATTATTGTCACAATAGCAGGAAATGAGAGGACATATTTCTCTACTCAGATCCCTTCTACTTGACTGGAAGCTCTGCTCTTCATGCAGTGGTTTGAACTGACTTGTAATATAATAAAATGCTGTGTCAAATTTCACAGCAACCAAAAGGCAGGTGAAACATGGATCCAGGGTTACCTTTGTTTAGTGGAGAAATCACAAGGCAAGTTTTACCAACAGGATGGATTTTAACCTTGAGGTGGGTTTATATGTGGACATGGAGTTAGAGTAACGGAAATTGTCAGTGTGTGACGAAGCCAGCTCCAACTCTCCAACATCTGGGCACTTGTTCCAACCACTGTCATCACAGATGAAGCCGACATGATTACTGACTCTGGGTGGCTACACGCACCTAACTCCCTCTGGAGAGACAGTGACATTTTAACCAGAATTTAAATTTAATGGGCTTCCTGAAACTCACCATTGAAAGGAAGGTGAGAAGAGAACAGCAAACCATGGGATTCATTAAACGTCAAGAACACGCAATGCTCACAGCTACTTTCTTAATGATAGGGTGACTGAATTAAATTGAGGGTGACTGAAAACCTTGAACATTTTCAGCTGATCAGAGAGAGCCAGCATTGATTAGTGCCTGGTGGAATTTTTTGATGAGGTGGCTAAAGTCAGAGAAATATCTATGAATGTTATTTATATGGACTTCCAGAAGGCTTTTGATAAACTCCCACATAACAGACTGTTAGCAAAAGTTGAAGCTCATTGAATTGAAGCCAAATTATTGATCTGATTAGGAAGTAGGCTGAGTGGCAGGAGACAGAGTGTAGGGGTTATGGACAGGTACTCTGATTGGCAGGACATGACTGGTGGTGCAAGTGTGAGGTCATCCTCTTTGCACCTAAAAGGGGTCAAACAGGGCGCTTTCTAAATGGTGAAGATCTGGAAACAGTGGAGATCCAAAGAGATTTGGGGTGCATAGATCATTAAAATGTCATGAATGGTACAAAATAAATCAAAAATGCTAATGGATACTCGAATACAGTGAGCAGTTCTGGGCACCACACCTTGAGAAGGATACATTGGCCTTGGAGCAGCATAGATTTACCAGAATGAGACCTGGACTCCAAGGGCTAAATTGAGGAGAGATTTCTCAGCCTAGGGTTGTCTTCACTACAACTTAGAAGAGCAAATAGGGGGAAACTATTTCCACTGGCAGGACTAGGGACTATTGTCTAAAGATTAGAGCCAGACTTTTTAGGATTGAAATTAGGAAACATTTCTTCACACGAAGGGTGGGAGAAGTTTGGAACTCTCCTCTGTAAACGGCAATTGATGCTAGATCAATTGTCAATTTTAGAGCTTAGGGATCGATAGAATATCAAAGGTATCAAGGGATGATGGGCAAATGAGGGAATAGGGAGTTGGATTATAGATCAACCATGATCTCATTGAATGGTGGAACAGGCTCAAGAGGGTAAGTGGTCTACACCTGTTCCTAAGTTCTTTCCTCCTATATGAAAAGGGTTTGTTGAGATTTCTTGTTTTAAGCGGCTACTTTCTGCATTTTGGGCATATTGCGACTTGGAAAAGAAGCCCTGCTTGCCTTAGCTTGGACCTCAGATGAAGATTACTGGCAGCAGTAACAGGCTGTTATGGAGAAACCGGTAGCTGTTCAACAGAGAGAGAGTGGGCATGGGATGGGGCCGGGCAGGATGGGTCAGGTGATGGGCAGCGGGGAGGGCAGTACAGAGAAGTGGAGGAATAAGTGGGGGGAGAAGCAGAAGAGGGGGAACGGAGGAGTGAAGCAGAAAGGGGGGAAGCAAAGAGGGGAGCAACAGAGGGGGCAGCAGAGTGGAGCAACAGAGAGGAGAGTAGCAGATGGAGGGGCAACAGAGGGAGGGCAGCTAAGCAGAGAGAAGCAGAGGGATGAAGGTCAGAAGAGGCATTACCATAACTTGGAATGTAGAGGCAGAAGGTTCAGCTTCCTGGACCGGAGGCTGAGGCTGGTCTATCAGGTGGTGACAAAGATGTGCAGTTGAATCAGGCAGTCCATATTTTTCAGGATCTCATCATTAATCTCAATCAATGGGGTGAGGTGTTGTGCTGTGGGAGGTAGTTGGAATACGACTTTAGTTTTCCAGGTGTTTAGTGAAAGACCCATTTTATCATCTGCTTCAGAGAAGTAGTCAACAGTGTTCTGGAGCTCAGTTTCTGAGTGAGCGCACCCAGGAACTTTATCTGCACACTGCAGTCTGTCTTGGATTGAAGGCCATGTAGGTTGAATAGTTTCCTGCCTGTTCTGTAGATTATCTTGACACCTGTGGGTAATTTGTTGGGGGTGAGGTGGAGTATTGCAGTGAAGAAAATGGAGAACAGAGTTGGTGCAATGTTACACCCTTGTTTGACCCCCATCTTCATTGATATACAGGCCGGGAATTTTCGTGCCCACAGGCGTCGGGCATGGTCAGTGGTGTGAGCTGACAATATGGCGTGATTGGTTTCACTGCGATGTGAAACCAGTTTGTGATCGTCTGCTCACCCTGCCAATGGCGAGCCGCATTTCCCACCATCAGACATGGGAACCTCATTGTGTTACTTCTGCATATCATTATCAGGCCAGCCTGCCGGAATCAGCCCCTGTTCCACCCACTGCTGGATCATCTGTCCATCAACAGGAAATCACGCCGATGTGCTTCACAACAGCATATAAAAGGCATGCACTTGGCGAGCTGCACTTTGAGGGGAACTCGGAGGTGAGTACACAGCAACGATGAGCAACGCTCGCCAGGGTCACCTGCTGGACTTCAAGCTTGAGGAGCATTGTTGGCGGGTATCAAGGGCAGCCCCATCATTGAGGTGACTTGTTGAGGGAGGCCATTGGCAGCCCTGCTGTTGAATTCTTCTTAACTTTCCTAACCCTGCCGCTACGACTTGGTGCTCCCCGGACATCCACAATGGAGGTGGAGGCAGCCTGCTCACTGCAATGCCCTGTCGGTGATGACTTTGGCAGATATCCTCTGGAGGGCTGAGAATTGGAGGACGCTGGCCTTGCTTTCGGGGTCCTGCTGTGTGGCAGTGGCACCCTCCTCGGCCTGTGAAGCTGGAGCTGCAGAGGTCACAGGAAGAGGGGATTCAGATGGGCTGGACACTCCCGGAGTCACCTGGGTGGATGACCACAGGGCATGTACCTACTGATTCTCCTCCCTACGGGTGCCCGAGGGCCCCAGGCTGACTCCTTGAGGAGAAAGGGAAGCTGGAGTAAGACTGAGCTGCCCCACATCCCTCTCACGTACACACTGTTGAAGAGCATTTATGGCATCAGTGATGGAGTTTAGCCCACACGGCAGTGCGGGAGCAACGTCCTGGACCAAGGTCTCCATGGCAGCTGGCATCCTACCAGTGTTGACCTCGGTGCGTTGTGATGCCGGCACTATCACCTCCTAGTGAAGGCGGACGGAGTCCTCCATTGTGCTTTGCAATCTGAGGAGTGCAGCAGACATCCCTTCCTGATATTCCTGAGTTTGCCTTTGCAGCTCCAGCAACTCAGGTATGACCGAGTACAGATGCTTGTCATCTGACTCAGACTCAGCAAATTTCTGGCCGCCAACAGTCCTTTGAGTGCCAGACACCAGAGAAGCTACTATTGCCACCTGCTGTGGATCAGACTGTGCAATGTGCTCACAGATTGTGATCCCGAGGATACTGTAAAGCTAGTTCCCACCGAGGTGTGTGTCTCTGTGCTGGTGGAGAGTGTGGGTGAGCACTGTGATGGGACTTCAAGGAGGGTGTCTCCTGACTCCTCTCCAGAGGTATTTTTGGGGCTTGATTGGAGGCCATGGGTCGTGAACTCCGTCAGCTATTTGGCAGATGTGCCTGTAAAAGCAAGGGGAGATTATTAGTACATGGCAGTGGCCTGTGAAACAGGACACATCACTCACAGCATGGTTGCCTGATGGATGTTGCACTGCTGGATCCTCACTTGGTAGAGCAGCGCTGACCTCACCGTCAGCACAGGGCAGGTCCAGAGCCTCACCGGCCTGCTGGATGGCTCTGATTTGAAAGTCCATGAGGAACTTGATTTCAGGCATTCCTCCACCAGTCTGAGACCTCTCTTGTTGTATGCCAGTTTGCCCTGCATGAATATAGATGGGGAGAAAGTATCGGATGCCTGCCGGGCCAGATGATAATTATGCCTGACCTGTGCAGGTGGTGAGTGGTCCCATGGACGGGATGAGGACAATGAAAGTGTGTGTGAGAGAGCGAATGGTGATATCCCTTGAACTGGCAGTGAGTGAGGGCCCTGTGGATGTGTGATGGGTTTGTGAGTGTGTGAGTTGAGAGTGATGAGAAGAGTGACTTACCCTGGTGGAATGGAGGAGATCATTCATCCTCTTGTGGCACTGGGTGGCTGTCCTCTTCTGAAGGCCGCTGGTGCTGACCACTCTTGCCATCACCTCCCAAGCCTGGTTGGTCACGTCGCTGCCCATCCTGCAGACAGAGCGGGTGTAGAGGACATTGCGACAGGCCTCCACAGCATCCAAAAGGCATTCCAGTGATACATCACTAAACCTGGGGCCTGCCTTTCGTGGACTTCTTCCCTGCAGTAGCATTGGGCTGGAAGCACTGAGATGTGTGTGCACGGCTGGACTTTAAATATGGCACCCAGCGTGATGAAGTGCTGAGGTGATGGCAGGCAGGCGAATGAGAGCCCACCTACCATCGAAATGGCATGTTTCCCGGGAATGCATAAATAACGAGGCGGGTTTGGGATGATACGGCGTGAAAACCCACCATTGTGGTCGGCGGGTAAAACATCGCTTTACCTGCCCGCTCCCGCATTTAGTGCAAATCTGAGCTGATTCTGCCCATGGTCTGTTGTGATTCCATTGGTGAGGATCACGGCTTGTGTGTCATCATGGAGGAGGTGGAGGATGTGGACAAATTTCTGAGGACAGGCGGATTTGAAGAAGATACTCTATAAAGCTCACAGATGACAAGAGCCAAACATTCTTGTGAGCTGGAAAATGTACAGCAGACACCCTAAAGCACTGCGGAAGTACCACCAGCAATGCCTTTTCAAGATCCTCAAAATCCAGTGGCAAGAAAGGAAGAAAGTCCAACATCAGTGTCCTTTTCCAAGCAAACTTCCCAACACTGAGGCACTTATCACTCAAAGGCAACTCCACTGGGCAGTGGCATTGAAATGCCTGACACCAGACTCGTGAAGCAACTGTTCTACTTGGAAAATGGTGCAGCAGGAGACTTTCAGGAGGACGGTGGAAATACATTAGGGATGTCCTCAAAGCAGTCGTGAAGAGACCAAAACACCCCTGCCGACTCATGGGAGTGTTTGGCTTGTGATCAACCAAAATGACAAAGATACATTCAGGAAGACACCAGACACATAGAAAGGCTTCATTGGGAACATGCAGACGTGAAGTCAAGTGTCGGAGAGAGGGCAAAAACCTCCAGGCACTTCATCTACCCAACCCTTCAAGCACCATCCGGCCTGCATGTGGCAGAGCCTGCAGGTTGCGCATTGAACTTATCAGTCTTCTCAGAGTCAAACCAGAGTGGAAGCAAGTCGTCCTCAATCCCAAGGGACATCCTAAGAAGAAGAAGAAGACTGCAGGCAGTGATGGGTGTAATGCTCTTTCCATTTCAAAGACCCTCGTTTTCAGATTTCAGAGATTACCCCTGCCCCCAGTTTCACAGCCGCCTCCTCCCCAGCCCCGATTCCCATCGTTTGCTGGCCTCGGCAGGTGCTTTCCCCAAGCTGGGCGGTGGTCGGGAGGTGGGGGGAGAAATTACCACATGGCGGCGGTAAATTTAAATTGCTGATCTCACAAGGGGCTAGAGCCAGTGCTTGGGATAGGAATCACCAATTGCTGGGGAATCCTAATCATCCCAGGAGCGTATGGAACCCATAACATGAAGGCAAGAAACTTGGACATCTCTTCCTGTTTTAGAGACTTAAATGAAAAATTAAATAGTAAGATTCAAAAGAAATGGATTGAAAGAAAAGATTTTTCAGTTTTTATTTCAATTTTGTAATTGGTTCTTTTCTTGGTATTGACAAAAACAGCCTTCATTATGGAAAAGAGCATGTCATCCCGTGACCTGTAATAAAGGGTGCTTTATATTCCAACCAAATAATGGCAATGCACTGTAAAAATGATATTCTATTGAGTACATTCACCGATCCCATGCTCCCAGCAGGGAAATACAATCGAAGGGAAGTGGAGGAACAATCCTTTCTCACCGCTTCTTCTGACCCATTGCCTTGGAAGCGTGGGATCGGTAAAGTTATACATGAGCTTTACTTTCTAGTTCCACAAAATTTGATTTAACCAGCCCTGTAAAAAATGTGATGAACTCATAGAATGATAGAGCGTAGAAAGAGGCCATTCGCTCCATCATGCCTGTTCTGGTTCTTTCAATGAGCTATCTGATTAGTCCTATCCCCTATTCATTCATCATAGCTCTTTCCTTTCAAGTATTCATTCTATTTATTTTTGAAAGTTACTTTTGAATCTGCTTCTATCACCTATCCAGACAATACAAACCAGATCACAAAAACATGCTGCATGAAAAGATTGCTTCTTGTCTCCTCTTTGTTTCTTTTGCCAATTATTTTAATTCTAGTACCAACCCTCCTGCCAATGGAAAGTTTGTCACTATTTACGCTATCAAAACCTGACATAAGTTTGAAGGCATCTATTAAACCTTTATTTATCCTTCTCTGCTCTAAGAACAATCCCAACTTCTCTCATCTTTGCACATAACTGAGGTCTCTCGTCCTGTGCACCATTCTAGTAAATCTCCTCTGCACCCTCTCCAGGACCTTGACATCCTTCAAAGAGCATGGTGCTTAGACTTGTACACAGTACTCAAGCTGAGGCCTAACCAGTGATTTATAAAGGTTTATCATTAAATTCTGGTTGAAAATCATATTTCAGTGTCTCATTCCTATTTCTGTCTTTTTTAATGGTCAGTCCTTAATGGAAGTGTATTTGTTCTTTCTGTAACACATGTTGCAAAACGATGATATGGAATGTCATGTCATTGACTGGGAGACAGCTCACAGATTAGATTGTCTGCTGCTTATTGAAGTCATTTTAGCTGAAATGTTTCAGTGTGTTAAAGTCACATTAATGTAAAAAATGTTTGATCACCATGACAGCAATTCTAATTTAAAATACATTGGAACTGCTTTAAATAAAAAACAGACGACATCCTAATAACTATTGTCTTGCCTCTGGCTGGGGATGATTAAGCAGTCAATTCTGGGCTGTGCATGCCCATATGACATAGGCCCGAAAGCTTTCAAGGGACTGGATATAAAAAAAAATCTGCTCTAATTGATTTAATTAAATTCCTGCTTCCTTTTGAATGTCAGGAATCTACATGAAAGGAAATTTCAAGGAAGCATGTTGTAGTAAAGTTTCTATCGGACCATCTAGACTAGGACAACCGACTCTGGTTGGGCCTACCCATGGAGATTTCATCACTGCTACCTCCAATGACCCAATCAAACAAACTGACCTTTTCCCATCTCCATAGTTCATTGATAATTAAAAAGTGAAAAAGCACACTTTCTTTTAACTCCCCTGTGATTCTTCTCCCTTTTTTTAATTCGCTCATGGGATGTGGATGTCATTCCCTAACTGCCCTTGTTCTGAGGGCATTTAAGAGTCAACCGCATTGCTGTGGGTCTGGAGTCACAAGTAGGCCAGACCAGGGAAGAAAGGCAGATTTCCTTCTCTAAAGGACATTAGTGAACCAGATGGGTTTTTACAACAATTGACAATGGACATCATTAGACAGTTCAATTCCAGATTTTTATCAAATTCAAAATCCACCATCTGCCATGGTGCTATTCAAGCCTGGGTCCACAGAGTATTACCCGGGTCTCTAGATCACTAGTCCAGGGACAATGCCACTGTGTCATCGCCTCCCCTCCGAGGTTGCTTGCAACAGTGTTCTGGAGATTAATCTTTAATTTCTGGAGTTTCCAGCATAATCCTGGAAGATTGCCAGCCCAATGTCCAGATGGCCCTCAGTGGTGACATGGTTAGATTGCGTAAACGATCCATGAATTGAGATGTGCTTGGTCTGGAGTATGCAAATTTATAGTCAGTCAAGCTTGTAATGTGGCTCATTCATACTTGCTAGAAGCAACGTGCTTTCATATGTAGGGACACATTCTCTGCAAACATAAGGAATATGTTCAAGCCTTGTGCCTTTTTTGAATTATCAGAGAGCTCGGGAAGCCTTAGTTCCCCATTGCTTTCTCCGAGGCAATACCTCAGCCAATCAGTGTTGACTTGCCAGTCAATCAGCACCCTTTTCTCTTGTAGTATAAATTGCTGTGATCATTTGAAATTTGTCATTCTTGCATCTGTCCTGATGAGTGCAAGATGAAAAGCTTTAGCAATGTGTCTCTCTTTTCAGCAATATTCAACTTATGAATTAATTGAATTTAAATTCCCACAGTTGCCGTGGTGGGATTTGAACCTATTGCCTGAATTTTTCCCTTGTCGGGTGCATGCAATCGGCTGACATGGGAGCCATTAGGAAACGGGCCCCCAGCCGCGATTTCACACCGGCTGGCCAATTAGCAGCCAGCCAGCGTGAAACGTGCACTGAAAAGCTCAGCGCGGCCTGGTTGGGGGCAGGAAGAGAGCGGGTAACAATGTTACCGTGGGCACGGCTGGGCGCTTACACTGAGCTTCCTGAAGGCAGACAGCTGCCTCAGGGAGCTGCAGACCTGTAAATAATAAAATAAAGTACGAAAAAGCTGCAAAAAATATTGATCCAGCACAATCAGGCATCTGAAAACATACCTCAAAAATGCTGTCCCCAGAAATTTCTTTTTTATTTTATTTCCTAATGGAGATTTCATCCAGCCCTTGGATGAAGTTGCATCAAAAATGTGAAGGCCGCCTGGCTGATTCGCCCGTTCACCCACTGTAAGGTTGGACAGGCCAGGAAAAAGCATTGACAATTGCACCAGCTTAATTGCCTGCTTAATTGTCAGTGGGCACACATCCGACTGCTGTGTGCACCCGCTGAGCGAAATATCGCGCAAGTGCGCAATGGCATCGGGATGCACGCCTGACATCATCTCGCACAATTTTACACCTGTTCGGGTCAGGCGCACACCCGCTCATGGAAGGTAAAATGTCTTCAGAGCATTAGTCCAGTCATCTGGATTGTTCATCCAGAAACATTACCACAATGATACCGTCCCTGACTAATGCTTATCCCTCAACAAGCACCCGTAAAATAGATTATCTCATGAAGTGGGTTCAAATAGGTCGTTCTTTGAAAGAGCTGGCACAGGCTCAATGGGCCAAATAGTCTCCTTGTGTGATGTACTACTGAGAGGTTTAGTGATCTCATTACTGCTTGTGAGATCACAGATTAGTTGCTGTGTTTCCATATTGCAACTGTGACCACAGGTAGAATTTAATCCAGCCTGTGGCAGCACGAAACATAGCGGAGACACTGTGCACCAGTCTCCCAGTGGCGGGAAAACCTCCCACAATTAAAGCAGAGGTGGGAACGGGCCAATGTGGGAGGTCAATTGGGCTCATTAATGAACCAGTGGACACCAATTATCCCTGGGTCCACCGGAAATTTAGTGGTGACTCAGGGATTAAATGGGAATCGCATGGCTATTCCCAGCCTCCCAAAGCCACCCAGAAACTCTCCCTATTGGGGCGGGGGGGCACAGGGATGTTGGTGGGGGGTGGGGGTGTGGGCGGTGAGTTCCTTGTGGTCAGGGACTCTGTGCCCGATTGAGGGACCCGGCATCAGGAAGGGATGGGCTGCTGAAAGTCACCTCGCTGCCCTTACCTCTGACGCCCCTGCTTCACTCTCCTGCAATCCCCTCCCTGCAACCCCCTTACATAACTGGGACCAGGAATCCCTGGTGAGTCCCTGGAGCATTACCAGCAGCAGCCATCGCTCCTGGTGGCGCTACCAATCAAGGAGAGCTGCCAGCCTCTGAATGGCAATAAATGCTGGCCTAGCCAGCAATGCCCACACCCCATGAACAAATAAAAAATGCTCTCGGCAGGTGGGATCCTAAATCCTGGGGAAAGCCCAACTTTGGCCAGTTAAATGCCCGAGAGTCAATTTGCTCAGCGCACTACCATAATGCCGCCCACCCCACCACTACAAAGTGACAAGTGTTTCCCACTGGATCTCCAGCTGGTGGTCAGGACCCATGTTGGGAACATTAAATCCAGCCCTACATTTCAAAAGTATTTCATTGTCTGTAAAGCATTTTGGGGAGTCCTGGGGTCATAAAAGGTGCTATATGAATGGAAGACTTCGTCTTTTTTAAAAGGTCATCGCCTCCTCCTCCTCTCTGCAGCACCTAGAAACTGAGTGTTCTCTAAACATTTCCTTTGAACTTCAAACCTCACCCCAGCTTCTCCTGGTGAAAACCAAGAATCCCCTTCCTCTCCACTTATTACTGACTGGCCCACCAATGGGAAATTTCCACTTACTATGGGACCCCTTAACCAGTGCCACTATCTTAAAGCTTGGTGATCCAATAAATTATAAGAAATTGCTGAATCGTTTTTCAAACTATTTTCATATTACTATGTGTAAAGCTGACAGTTCACACATGAGCATGTGAGATCTGTTGCAATTCAAAGTGCTGAAATTATCCAAATATATAACATTCGGGAGTTGTGCCAAGGCCATTAGCCATCTCTTCAGCATCATTTAAGGAATTATATTGTTCTGGGGTTATTACAGTATTACCAAATATGCATATGGTTTATTGCAACATGTTTCATTCCTGCCTATTTTATAATTGGCTATGTTACCCTTGGATATATAAACTATGATGTGCTCAATTTCCCAGGATTTGCATGTGTTAATAATCGCTCCACTTAAATGAAAGTCTATTTTGTTTGTGGCATAATTGTTCATTCAAGAATTTTCACATTTTATGCAGTGAACAATCAACTGGTTGTAAAGTCTGACCTTTGCTTTCACATTCCCCACGCACATTATCCCAGCTCTCTCTCAGTCTGTGCTGCTAATTAATATAACATACATTGGAACAGCGCCTTCCTGGACATACAAGATTATATTTGTACTGAAGCCGCAGTGAATTTGCTGCATTTGTCAATTAAAATGTTACGCCCCTTGGAAAGACAATTCCCTGTTGTTTATTGACAGTCACATGAACCACTGAAGCAGTCTTTTAAGTGACCTTTTTTTGTTGTGGTTGCCTCATTTTCAATTTAAATGCTAAGTCCAAGATTCAGATCAATGCGAGGATGTTAGTCGTGAGTTTTTCCTTTCAGAACTCAATTTTTTTTATCCTTTTTAGGTTCTAATGCCATAACTTCTGGGAATCAGAGACTCCCTTTTTGGGTAAATTACCTAAAGCATTTTGATCTTTATAAGAAGCAATATTTTTATATTACAGGACTCGACGTTGATTGTTCCTCAGTTTTCCCAAATACTTGCAAAATTAAAAGTCAAGGCAACAGTAAAAATTAAGACATAAAATACTGTTCTGACAATATAAAACTCTTCTACTACCTCTGAGCAACAGAGTTAGAAAGCGTAATGTCCTACATCCCAAGGTAATTACACTTCAGTTCTCGATGTCAGCAATATATTTGGGAAGCAATTCAACATTAATATGATCTCTTCCTCTCCTCCAGGCTACAGAAAAATATTTGGTGTGTCAGTAATGCTTTGATTTAGGTTCAAACTAGTTTCAATAATAATAGAAGTTTCGAGATGGCAGCAATTTTGTTCATTTTCTCACAGGATGGCTATAGAGTTGCCATTTCTGGAGGTTTCACCACCCAGCCTCCTGCCTCCGATCACCCCTGCCCGTTCAAACAGCGTTTTTCCCTAGCTCCAATATTTTTCTAACTGATAAATTAAAGTGTTCAAAGAAAATGATAAGAAAAATATATTTTGATCTCCCCTGTGTTCCACTCTCTAGCCTGATTTCACTCACTCCATCATTGGCGGCTGTGCCTTCAGATGCCTGGGCCCCGAGCTGTGGAATTCCCTTTCTAATGTTTTCCACCTCTCTATCTCTCTCTTGTTCCTTCAAGATGCTCCTTAAATACCCATCTCTTTGACCAATATTTTGGTCACGTGACCTAGGGTGGAATTGTCCACTCGCATTGGAGGCAGGTGTCACGGCAGGTGTGAGCCGATAATATAGTGGGAAGGCCAAAAATCGGCTTTGTGACGTTGTGAAACGTGTTTACAACCATCCACTCAGCCTGTCAATGGCAAGCTGTGTTTCCCACCGCCGGATGTTGGGAACTTCATTGTAATACATCTGCATATCATTATCAGGCCACCTTAGCAGAATTATCCCCTTATGCTGGATCTTTCAAGCATGCCAACATGTTTCACAACAGCATTTATAAGACATGCACCTGATGGGCTGCGCCTTGAGGGGAACTCGGAGGTGAGTGCACAGTAACGTTGGGCAGTGCTCGCAAGAGTTGCCTGTTGGACTTCAAGGTTGAGGCGCTGTGCGCTCAGGCGACGGTACAGGCAAGTTGTATTTTCCTGACTCGCTGACAGTGCGGTGCCAAGGGCAAGGGCTGCCCTGCAGTTGGGGCAAGTTGGGAGGGGGCCAAAAGGGCAGGACTCTGGTTGAGGCGAGTTGAGGGGTGAGGGAGCAAGGACAGCACTCTGGTTGAAACAAAAACAGAAATAGCTGGAAAAACTCAGCAGGTCTGACAGCATCTGCGGAGAGGAACACAGTTAATGTTTCGAGTCCGTATGACTCTTCATCAGAACTAAAGAAATATAGAAATGTGGTGAAATATAAGCTGATAGAGGGCCAGTGATAGGTGGAGGCAGAGAAGAGATTGCCAAAGATGTCATAGACAAAAGGACAAAGTTGATAGTGATGATATTATCTAAGGAATGTGCTAATGGTAACATCAAGGGTAGAAAGCAAGACAAGCAAGTGACAGATAGCCCTAGTGGGGGTGGGATGGGGGTAAGGGATCGAAGTAGGCTAAAAGGTAGAGATAAAACAATGGATGGAAATACATTTAAAAATAATGGAAATAGGTGGGAAAAGAAAAGTATATATTTTTTTAAAATATATAAAAAATTATAAATTATTGGAAAAAGGGGGATCGGAAAGGGGGTGGGGATGGAGGAGAGAGTTCATGATCTGAAATTGTTGAATTCAATATTAAGTCTGGAAGGCTGCAAAGTGCCTAGTTGGAAGATGAGGTGCTGTTCCTCCAGTTTGCGTTGAGCTTCACTGGAACATTGCAGCAGGCCAAGGACAGACATGTGGGCATGGCAGCAGGGTGGTGTATTGAAATGGCAAGCGACAGGGAGGTCTGGGTCATGCTTGCGGACAGACCGAAGGTGTTCCGCAAAGCAGTCACCCAGTCTGCATTTGGTCTCTCCAATGTAGAGGAGATTGCATTGGGAGCAGTGAATGCTGTAGCACTCTGGTTGAGGCAAGTTGTGGGGTGGGAGCAAGGGCAGGACTTTAGTTGAAGGTAATGCACAAGCATAGTGTGGTGGTGTTGGGGAGGGAAGTGGCCACGCATTAGGGAAACCTCGTATAAAGTGACCATTCCTCTGCAGCTGAGACAGTTCAAGCACAGCCACATTGATATGATTGGAGTCAGGCCTCTAGCTTCTCTGCCCACTCAAGCAACACAGAGGTACCAAAGTGCCACCAAATGCTCCAGAGCTTTTCGCCCCTTGAGCACAGACTGCAAACTAATGAGCATTGCAGTGGACTGCAGAACAATTGGACGATTGGGTAAGTTGTACAATCCCCTTGCTAAAGCTGGCCCTGGAGCAGTCACTGGTGGAGGCACTCACAGCCCCTGGCAATGTCATCATCCCGGTTTGGACCAGTCTCCCCCATGGTTCAAGCTAACAGTGCAGCCTTGCAGTGTGGGTTAGGAGGATGCCTGTACCTGAGCTGAGAGCACAGCATGCAGTCCAGTGGGCAAAGCTGCTGCCAATCGGTCAGGTGGAATGGGGCGGAGGAAGGTGAGGTTTCGGACAGCCATGCAGCGCACTAAACTCTAGCTATCCAAGTAGTGGTCAGCACTCTCCAGAATGAGTTAAGGAGCCTTCAGGCTTAACCAAGAGACATTCTTAGGACATCCAAGCTAAGCCACACATTTCTCTTTCTGTTCTTCTGAGGAAGAGTACATCAGGACGACGGAGCCTGGTGACCTAGCTGTATGCCTCATGGTTTACAGAGAGTGGAGACGAAGGAGAAGAGAGCGACTGAGGCACCTGCAAGGGCAGAGGGAGGAGCAGCATCCTCAAGAATAAGGGGCAGCTGTAGCTCCCGCACACGCTGCTGAAGAGGCACAGTGAGCTGTCGCTACTCAGTGCCTAGCTAGACCCAAGGTCTATAAATGCTGCCTTTCATTCCTGCAGATGACCAAGAAACAGTGTCACTGAAGACTGCGCATGTCTAGAGAACTGGTCGGTCACATCTGACACCTGCTGCAGGATTTGGTGCCTCAGGGACGTGGAGGGCATCCACTGCTCGTGGCTATGAAAATGCCATAGTGTTCAATTTCTATACCAGTGGCTCCTTTCAGGACTCCACAGGTGAATTCTGTGGGATATCACAAGCCTCCACCCACAAATACATCCATGAGATCACAGACGCCATCTTCACGAAGGAACACAACTTTGTGCATTTTGCCCGGGACCAGGAGAGTCAGAAAGCAAGACCGCTGGGATTTGCCCAGACCTCAGGTTTCCCACAGATGCGGGCTGCCACCGACTGCAATCAGTTTACGCTCAGATCTCCGTGGTAACAATCAGTGAATTATATCAACCACAAAGGCTTTCACTCGCTGAATGTGCAGCGTTGTGCCACCACCACAAATGCATCCTGCAGGTCTACACATGTTTCCCAGGAAATGTCAATGGCTCCTACATTCTCAGTTGGTCTAAGATCCCTGACATCTTCCAGGGACCACAGAGGCTTCAGGATTGGCTCCTCAGGAACAAGGGCTACCCACAAAGGCCGTGGCTGATGACACCTGTGCGGCAACCTCAGACTGCAGCAGAGCGACGCTATAATGAGGCTCATGCTGCAACTCGCACTTTGGTGGAGCAGACCATCGGGATGCTGAAGATGAGGTTCTAGTACCTGGACCAGTCTGATGGAGCCTCACATACAGTCCACAGAGGGCGTCATGCATTGTCGTCGCAATGGCAATGAGGGTGAGGAGGTCCTCGAAGGCGAGGATGCTCGCACTGGCCAGACGAGGCAGGTGGGCTCAGGAGCCCTTGTAGCTGCTAGGTTTGTGGAGGGTGGTGACAACATGCAGTGAGAATACCCCATAGATCCTCACATAGCATCTGTGAACAGTTGACACCAGTCTGGCTTAAGGCAGCGCGAATACCCTCAGTGCTCAGGCTCATATCATGGAGATGCAGCGGAGGCCCTAATAGTCACTTGATTCCAGGAGGGTGATGACGACATGCAGTGAGGACACTCTATAGATCTACACATAGGCTCTGTGAATGTCTGGCTCCTGTCTGGCCGAGGGCAGCTCGCTTGTGCTGCTTGATCAGGGTCATATCATGAAACGTTAAATGCATCTGATCCTCTGTCATCTTTCAGTACCTGACCCCTTCAGGAGCACAGCGTCACAGATGCGGAAGGGATGGGGGACCAGCCACACCTTAAAGGTGCTGAGAGCACACGGAGAGAATGACAGAACTCTGTGACGCCTGCCCACGACATTCTGGCAGCAATGACCAGGACCATCGAGGTGCAGATATCAGTAATGTGCCCAGTGAGTGTGAGGACGGACCATCACTTTGCTCTGAAGGTTACGCACTGCACAGGGAAGAACCCTGGACTGAGGCACCTGCCTTTATCTTGTGCAGGAACCAAGGTTTCACATCTGAGTGACATGAACACTGATCATCATAACAAGGAGCCATAGACAAGGAGACATTCTTGTGAGTTTATTGACAATAGTGAACATTATGTACAAGCAATTAAAACCCATGCCCAGACTTTGCAACTACATCTTCTTAACCTTCCTAACAGATGACAACTCCATGTACAGTCAATGTGCACAAAAGCAAAAGAACTGTGGGAGCTAGAAGTCTAAAATAAAAACAGAAAATGCTGCAAATACACAACAGACCAGGCAGCACCTGTGGAGAGAAATAGAGTTAACATCTCAGGTCAGCAGATCATTAAATCAGCTTCTACCACCATTTCAGGTAGAGCACTCCAGATGTGGACAACTCTCTGAGTGAAAATATTCCTCGTCTCCCCTCTAGACCTTTTCCTAATGATTTTAAATCTATGGCTCTTGGTTATTGACCCATTCACCAGACGGAGTAGATTTTTTCCATCAAAATCTCTCATCATCTTGGAAATCTAGGTCGCTATTTATCCTTCTTTGTTCCAAGGACAGTCCTAGCTTTTCCAAACTCTCCTCATAACTAAAGTCCCTTATCCCTAGTAACATCTTGGTGAACCTCTTCTGTACCCTTTCTAAGAGCTTTACATCTTTAGGTACAGTTCCTAGAATTGTCCACAATAGTCTAGCTGAGATCTAACCAATGATTTATAAAGTTCTGGCATAATCTCTTTATTATTATATTCTAATCCTCTATTGATACATTCAAGTAGCCCATATGCTTATCACCTTGCCACGTCACCTTTAAGGATTTGTGTATGTGAAGACTATGGTCTCTCTGCTAATCTACATTTTCAAAATCTTGCCATCTCTAGTATACTGTCTTTCTGTATTAGTTTCCCAAAATCCCTCACTTCAAACTTCTCTGCATTGAACTCCATCTGTCCTGCTTCTGCCTATTTCACAATCTTGTCTATGTCACCCTAAAGCTTATAACTATCCTCATCATGATCTACTACTTCAACAGGTTCCATACCATTTGCAAACTTTATAATGCTGCCCCTTATACCTGAGTCCAGACCATTTATAAAAATTTTGAAGGAAGAGTAATGGACCAAAAACTGGTCTCATTGCGTACTCCTCTTGTTTTATTTCAAACTCTAATTTCAATGGAGAATTTTTAAAATGTCATTACCAGATGTGTAACAAAGTTTCTGCAGAGCTAGTATTCATGAATCCAGATTACTCTTGAATAAAGAAACAGTTGATGTTTATTCCTTCTACAGATGGTTCAATTTCTGAGTAGCTCAACTTTAATATGACTACATATTGATAACGGAACTGGGACAGAGCATGATATATTGTGTTCTCATCCCACTGATGTACATTACAAAGAATTATATTGAATTTCCAACCCAAACTGTGCCTGTGTTTGTGCTGCTGAAGAGTCCCTCCCCCAAACTTCATCTCATTCTGTTGTTAATTGTAAAAGGGATTTGTTTCCAGAAATAGTTCTGACCCAGATTTTATATCAGGCACTCCATTACAAGAAAACTCTGACAATTCCACTTCCAACAACCTCTGTCACACATTTTAATGAGAATAGTGAACCCAAGCAATGAACCAAACCTCACTTTTTTCATTAAACAGTCAGGACTGGGTAAGACTGGTGGAATTTGAATTCAATCCATAAATTCTGGAATTGAAAGCTAGTCTCTATAATGGTGACCATGACACCTATCATCGATTGTCCTAAAAACCCACCTGTTTCACTAATGTCCTTTAGGGAAGGAAATCTGCCGTCCTTACCTAGTCCGGCCTACATGTGACTCCAGACCCACAGCAATGTGGCTGGCTCTCAACTTCCCTCTGAAATGGCCTAGCAAGCTGCTCAGTTCAAGGGCAATTAGGAATTGGCGACAAATACTGGCCTTGCCAGGAACGCCCACATCCCATGAAAGAGTAAAAAAAGGTGCAGATTGCCCCAAGAATGGAACAATTTCATCAGTGATCCTAAGGCAGATGTTTGACAGAGCGGAGATATGTCCCATTTGTTACAGTGAGAAGCCCTGTATTAAATATTTTACTAAGGGTTCTGCAACTGGCTTTCATATGGCGACAACTCTAAAATGGATTCTCCACCTATAAGTGGGAGAGAGTACTCATCATCTTTAGTGTTTGTGCTGAAGGGCCTCATTGTTCTGTTGAAGCCACGTTGATGGCCAAAGAATCGCCTGATTAGCTGGACTGCCTAACAAGTCGCAATTTCAATGTTTCTAGAGGGGGAGAAATAATTAATATGATTCACTGGAACATCAGTTGCTTAGAGCTCTAATGGTCTTTCTTCTCCACAGCCTTTACAATTGTCCCACCTGGATATCCTTGGCTGATTCTGCCTTTTGACCCTTACTTTGATAATCATATTGGGAGCAAGAACGGGCTGTAGAGGCAGGGGTTGGGATGTGTCGAAATCTGGCTGAGTTCCAGGGTGTTCCCACTGGTGACTCCAATCCCTGATCCTGACAGAATCCACAGAGTCGTAATAAGGTCACCTTATTGAAGTATTGCTGGTGGGCACTCATTAGATGGGGTGCCATGCAAAATGCAATGGTAGCTTGCTCACCTTGGGGGAGGGGTGAAGGGTGCACTAGAAAATAACCTCAAGGTTCTCCCATTAATAAGATGCCCAAAGATATCACCGAAGGGAAGGACGAGAGCTTTCCTGCCAGGGTACTGGCATCATGTTCCTGGTTTAAAAAACTTGACTGGAATAAATCAATGGTTTTTTTTTTACCTGTATCTACAATGGGCAGAATTTCCCATTCCTGTTGGCGTGTGTGAACGGACAATATAGCAGGAAGGCCACAAATCAGTTTTATGCCATCATAAAACAGTTCGCAATCATCTGCTCCGCTTGTCAGGAACTTCATTGTAATAGATCTGCATTTCATCATAAGCCCAGCTCACCAGAATCAACCCCCCACATTAAAGTTACCGCCCACATTGATGGTAAAACACATTGGTGCAGAACACCCCTTGACATGTGTGATGATCAGCAGCTGGGACTTACCATCAGGGCTTGCCCACATCGTGGACATCCCAGGAGCAGAAGATGCTGAAGTCATACAGCAACCAGACCCTGGAGGAGTGTGCATCGCACGCTGGGTGGATTCTCATGGACATGGCTCCGCCCCAAAGGAGCTCACGGAAGGTGGAAGATCACCATATGGGGTCTGCTTTGGGACTTCACTGTCTAGGCTATGGTCTGCGACATATGATCGTCCAGGGGGGTGGAGAGGAAGGCCTACATGTGACTGGTAGAGGAAGGTGTGCTGGGTGGGGTGAGGTTGAGAGGGGGGCAGCAACAATGGTGTTGGGGGATGAGTTTGGGAGGGAGGAAGCTATGGTGTCGGAGGGGGTGAGGTTGGTTTGCAGTGGGGTATGGAGGAGGAGGGTGTAAAGGGAGAAAATGCAGCAACTGGGGACCTAGGTGCAATGGGGAGGAAGGTGTAAGGGAAGGAGTTCAAAGGACTTCAGGTGGAGGAAGGAGTTTGGCAGGGGAGCAGGACTTCGGGGAAAGGAGTCCAGGGGGAGCAAGAAGTAAGGTTGAAGGAGTAAGAGGGGAGGAAGGAGTAAGAGGAAGAAAGGGCTAAGGGGTGGGGAATATCCGAGCGAATGTGCAAGGGAAGGGTCTGTGGAGGTGATGACTGCCTCCTGGGGAACTAAATGAGGGTGGGTGTGGTAGGGGGGAGTGGTGAATATGAGAGAGGACAGGGTGAGCCGTTAGGGTGGGAGGATGAGGGTGCGGTAATAGCGGTAGAAGGGACAGTGAGGGTGGCTGGTGGGGTCTCGGAGATACAGGTCAGCTCGGATGGACAACTGAAAGAGGAGCCCAGCAGACAGCATTGAAAATGCTCGGGACAGTGAAATGAGTGTGATGGAGGAAGGCTCTGCGTATGTGGGAGAGTTTTTGCATGAGGCTCCGAAAGGCCCTGCCACACACACACCTCTCCCTCCAGAATCACTCACAGGCCAGCTGCGTGCAGCTGAACTGCTAGTGGGGGTGGGGATGCGGGGAGAGGACTCACGAAGCCTGTAAATGAAGCTGAAAGACAACATTATACATTATTCAGTGAAAGAGAACATATTTTCTGATTATAAAGTGACAATATGTGTTCATACATGCAACCACGTGATCAGGATTTCTTAACTTTTTTAGGCCTATCACTTCTTCTACTTGCTGCCCTGACATCCATATCTGGAGTAGAGACAGCCTGTGCAATGGTTGGCCCTGTTGCCTCTGATGACTTCAGCCTTGGGGGGCCCCGGTTTGCTTTGGCTGTCCTCCTGTGGGGCAGCTGCTCCCTCTGTGGTGACAGAGGACGAGGTTGAGGGAACTTGGAGGGATAGGACAGCCTCTGAGATCCCTGAGTGGACGACCCAGGAGTGTCCAGCTGCTGCTCCTCCTCCCTTCAGGTGTCCGTGGGTCCCGGCCTGACTCACTGAGGGGAAGAAGCACCTGGAGGGACGTCGAGCTGCCCTGTTTCCTTCTTGTGTTGCCACTGCAGGAACCCACCCATGGCTCCCGCAGTGGAGTTCAGGTCTGCACACATCTCCTCATTCTGCTGGACAAAGGTCTCCATGGCATCCGCCAACTTTCCCATGGAGACTTCCATACACACACATGTGGGCACCACTTCATCAGAGAGCAGGCGGATGCACTCCTCCGACTCATGTGCCACTCTGTTGAGGGCTTCCAACAGCTCTGTGTGATGTTCCCACACCTTCTGCTGACTCTCCACAATGAGTTGGAAGGCCGAGGCTTGTCATCTGACTCAGACCTCACAGATGCCTCTTCTCCAGGAGCCTTCTAAGTCTTGGGGAGTTCGGCTGAACCTGCCTCCACCTGCTGCAGACCCATGTCCGTGCGGCGACCACCAGATTGTGAACCTGAGCCTGCTCTAGATCTAGGTCCCACGGAGGAGTGTGTCTCTGTGCTGGTGCAGGGTGTGGGTAAGCGCTGTGACAGGTCTTCCAGGCTGCTTATTTCCACCTCTTCAATGGAGGAGGTGTCCTCTTGTCTAGAGGTGAGGACGTGGATGGAGTTGAGGGACTGGCTGGCTGAGGGTGTCGGTTGCTTGGAGAGCTGCCTGTGAACCAAAGTAGAGATAATTCGTGCATGACAGCAGAGTCAAAACAGGAGAGAGAGCACTCACAGCTACATTGAGAGAGGGATGATGTGGTGCTGGATCCTCATGTGAGTGTTCGCAGCCAACATCACCGTCACTGCAGGCATGGTTCATGTTCTGATCAGTCAGTGTGATGGCACACTCCTCAAAGTGAGTGAGGGGCCTAACGTGGGCCACTCCACCCCCGGCCTGGGACCTCTCCCTGCTGTTGTGAGCCAGCTTCTCCTGCATGAAAACAGATGGGGAGAGTGTGAGCAGGACACGTGGCACTGTGTGGAATATTTGTGTGGTGAGCGAAGACATGGACGGGATGAGGCCGTGAGGTCCAGAGGATATGAGTCTGATGGAGATGTGAGGGTATATGTGAGAGTTAGTGATGTTGTCCCTTGAGGTGTGAGATCCCTGTGTATGTGTGATGGGTTTGTGAGTGTATGAGTCAAGAGTGATGAGAAGAGTGACTTACCTTAATGGAACGGCTGGCCATTCTGCACTGGGTGGCTGTCCTTTTTTGCAGGGCATTGACACTGACCACCGCTGCCAACGCCTCCTGCTGGATTGGTGATCTTGCTTACTGGCCTTCGTCCAGAGCAGGGTAGAGAACATCACGGCGGGCCTCCATTACATCCAATTGGTGCTTGAGGGAGGTGTTGCTAAATCTGGGGGCAGCATGTTTCCTCCCTTAGGCAGCCATCAGTTCGCAGCAGCTGCCTATGCTTTGAAGAGTGCTAGGTCTTTGCAGGGGTGGCCTTTAAATATGGTGCCTGGTTTACTGAAGGCCTGAAGTGATGGCAGGGCGAGTGAATGAGAAGACAGCCAGCCAGTAACCTGGCGTGTTTCCCAGGAATGCATGATTAATGATGCGGGATTGGGGTGATATGGTGCGAAAACCCGCCATTGTGGCCAGCAGGTAAAACATCCTTTTTCCCGTCTGCTGCCGCACTTAGTGCAAATCTGGGACGAATCTGCCCAATGTCGTTTTAGGGCAAAAATAAGTAGTTTAAAAAAAAGGGGCAGGAATTGTCATTCAAGTTTTTTTATTCTTAGGATTAATTGGCACTGCAGGAGCATGGTGCCAGGACTTGTCAACAGCACTGACTGGACATCTGGAATGTTTTCTGAGATGCAGATGCAAACCTTTAGCACTGACCTCTACTAAGATTAGAAACCTTGACTGTTCTTGGACAGAAACTGACCCTTGAGCTCACCAAACCTGTGCCAGCATTTCTCTCCTTACGAAGCTACTTTGAATCTAACTCTCTTGCTTGTTGTGTCCCCTTCAATATTTCTCTTTTTCAAGCGTCTAATTCCACTGTTAAAAGAATTTATGGACTTTATTTCAACAATGGTTTGTGGCAGTACCAACTGCTGTGTAAAGAATTTTCTATAACATCACTTAAATTCTTTTGTGGTTATCATAAATTTGGGCCCTCTAATTACTGCTCACCAACCAGTGGAAATAATCTAGCACAATTTTCTTCTTTTATAGCTCTTTCTAATCTTGCAAACTTCAATCAGATCACCCTTCACCCCTCCAGATCTTGAGTAAAATCCTAACTTCTCAAGTCTCACTTGATAATTGCACTCCCTTGTCCCAAGTAACATGCTAAGGAATCTATATTTCCATTGCTTGTACATACCTTTGTTACCTGTAGACTTGACTCTTCCAATGTAATCCTGGCTGGGTCTTCTACGTTTTACCCTCTGTAAACATGAAGTCACCAAAAACTCTGCTGCCCATGTCTTAAATGGCAACAAGTCCTATTCCTCTAACACCCCTGTGCTCATTGACCTACTTGGCTCCCAGTCAAGCAACATCTTGACTTCAAAATTGTCATCCTTGTTTGTGAAATCCTCCATGATCTTGCCCTTCTCTATCTCTGTATCTTCTCCAGTCTTACAACCCTCTGAGAGATCTGCGCTCCTCCAGTTCTGGCCTCTTGAGCATCCTTTTTAATTGCTCCACTATCGATGGCCATGCCTTCAGTTGCCCAGGCCCCAAGCTCTGGAATTCCCTCCCTACGCCTCTCTGCCTCCCTACTTTGCTTTTCTCCTTTAAAACTTACCTCTATGATCAAGCTTTTGGTTATTTGACCCAGTACCTCCTTATGTGGCCTCCATATTTTGTTTTATGATACTTCTGTGAAGTGCCTTTGGGACATTTTGTTACGTTAAAGAGGTTATATAAATGTAAGCTGTAGTTGTTGTTGTATATCCTTCCTGTAATGTGCAAAGCTCTGCTCAGTATTCCAGCTACAGTCCAACCAGGAATTGTACAAGCTCAACGTTCTTTCTTTGCTTCAATTTCTGTGCCTGCACATACAAAACCAAGGAATCCATTTGCCTTAACAATGTGCTGTCCCTTTTAATAATCCGTGTACTCATAAATCAAGGTTCCTCTGCTCCACTGCTCCATTTAAAATCTCAATGTTTAAGGTACAATTTTTTTCCTATTGTTACTTCCAAAATGCACTGTTTCATTCTTTCCTGTACTGAACTTAACACAGCACATTCATTCCCATTCTCCCTTTAAGAAATCTGCGCTGGCTGGCCCTTATTAACTCATATTTCCCCAAGTAGTTAGTAACATTATTCCTTATCAGGAGACAGTAGCATATTGGTAATTTCGCTGAATTAGAAATCCAGAGGCCCAGGCTAATGCCTGGGGACATAGGTTCAAATCCTATTCTTAAATTCAATGAATAAACCTGGGGCAGAATTTTGCCCTTGATGGGCGGGTGGGCCCCACCAGCTCGGCAGCGGGCAGGCAGCCGATCGCCGCCACCAAAATGGGCCCCGCTGCCATTTTAAGTGGACAGGCCAATTAAGGCCCACCCAGCGTGTCGCCCGACAGGAAGCACTATGCGCTTCCTGTGCGGGTGGGGGGGGAGGGATTCCCCAACTGTCAGAAAGCACTCTGTAACGCATGCGCACGAAAGAGCGCACATCCCCCTGAGGCTAAGTGCTGCCTCAGGGAGATCACTGAAACTCTGTGAAAGTCTAAAAATAGAAAAATTAAAAAATCATTAACATGTCCCCCTCATGTGAAAATGTCACACGAGATGGGACATGTTAGTGAAGAACACAAACACTTTATGAAAAGTTTTTAAACCCAATATCAAACCTCATCCCGTACTGGATGAGGTTTGCAAAAAAATCACTGTCTGTTGGGCCCATGCGCTGATCTGAAGTTCACACGGGCCCCTCAAAATCCTAGTTGATTGGAGAGTTAGTGGCCTTAACAAGCCAGAAGATTCAGCCCCTGGAATTGAAAGCTAGTCTCAGTAATAGTAACCATGAAATTATAATTGATTGTTATGAAAACCCATCTGATTCACCAATGTCCTTTAGGGAAAGAAACTTGCTGCCCTTACTTGGTCTGGCCTACATGTGGCTCCAGATCCACAGGAAAGTGCTTGACTCTTAACTGCCCTTTGAAATGGCCTAGCAAGGCACTCAGTTCAAGGGCAATTAGGGATTAGCAACAAATGCTGGCCTTGCCAGTGACATCCACATCCCATGAATGAATAAAGGAAAGAAAAATTATAAGATTGAGTAGTTTACCCAATACAGAAACATTTGAATGATAGTGTACTTTCACAATCACAGGGGTAAGCCTAATTGGCCAATAAAATGTCCTGCCTCATTCCTGTCCCCTTTTTAAATACAGAGCTACATTTGCCATCCTCTAGTCCTCTGGCCTAATTTTCCTTTCTAAAGAATCAACTCAATGGAGCATGGGGTATGATCAATGCACCTCCCTATACTGGACCATTTGTGATATGGTGGAATCAATGAATGCCACCTTTGACTGGAACACAGCTGCCTTTTTATATAATGTTGCCTTCTATCCTTAGGTGACAGAGAACAAGGCTGTCCTGAGACAGCAGGGAGAAGTAATGTGTTGACAAATCACCCAAGGATGCATGGTTAGTTCAAACCTCAAAGTGCACTGAAGTGTTTAATGCATAAGTCATCCCATGCTTTCAGTTTTATATTGTGTGGGATATGGGAGTGCCCAACATAAGGTCAGAGGAAGTCCAGGCAGTTTTATGTTTGACATGTGGCCAGCTGTCTCAATTCAACACCTCATCAACGAAAAGTACCCTACCGAGGTGAAAGTGGGCACTGTACAATGATGTAAGAGGAATGGGAGCAGATGAACAATAGCATGGTCACAGGCAGCTTTTGGTTGAAGAGAGAGAGAATCATAGTACCTTGTAGCACAGGAGGAGGCCATTCGGTGCATCATACCTGTGCCATCTCTTTGAAAGAGTTATCTAATTATTCACACTTTTGCTCTTTTCCCATTACCTGTAATTAACTCCCATTTAAGGAATTACCCAAAACAAAAACAGAATTACCTGGAAAAACTCAGCAGGTCTGTTTTCCAGCATCCGCAGTTTTTTGTTTTTATCTAAGGAATTACCCAACTGTCTTTCAAAAGTTACTTTTGAAACTGCTTCCATCTCCCTACCAGGTAGTAAATTGCAGATCATAATAATTTGTTGTGTAAATGCTTTTCTTCACAGCTCTGTTCTGATTCTTTTTGCCAATTATCTTATTTTGTTACCACTCCTCATTCCACTGGAAAAAGCTGCTTCTAATTGAGCCCATTGCAACCCTGTCAGAGATGTAGCAAAGTGCAAAGCTTTAAGGAAAACATTCTAAAGTGCTGAGCCCAGGTGACTGAAAGCTGCCCAGCTCAGAGTGGAATGGAAAGAGGGAATGCAGAAGAGGTCAGAGTCGGAGAGCAAATGTTAGCACAAGGGGCTGGAGGAGGTTGCAGAGAAACGGTGGTGCGAGGCAGTGGAAGGACTTAAAGATGGAGTAAGGATTTGGAATGTTTTGTATTGGGGTTTGGGGAGGGTCAGTGGTGGTCAGCAAGTGGGCTAGTGCATGAGTGGGACAGGATACATGTGGCTGAACTTTGGTCAAATTAAAGTTTGTTGAAGGAAGAGGATGGGAGAGAATTGGAGTGGTCAAGTATGGCGGTGACAAAAGCATGGATATGATGATGATACAAGGAAGGGAAGAGAAGCCCTTGCTGCATATGCAGTGGATGTCTTTGGATATGTAGGATTCTGCCTGCAGCTGGCTTTTAACTCCTTATGAGCAGATTTAAAAGGGGCAGTCACTAACCCAATATGGGCTACAAAATTGGAATTTTATTTCATCATGGGGTCCTTTTTAGAAAATGCTGCTATTTCAAGTGATATGGTTGTAAAGATTGAAAGTCTAACACGGTATACAAACAATGTATCTTATTTTTAAAAAGCTTCACAGACCTGTCTCTAACATTTGCTTTGTACTCAAGACTCAACCATGGATAGTTGCACATGATTGTCTTTTCATTCTGTCTATATATAAATATTACAAGTTTAGGAAAATGATGAAGCAATGTGAACAAGGCATATTCAGTGACTGTAGTCAGGGTACCACACTAGAGGGAGCTACAAGTAACATTAATTTATATTGATAGTGCTCAACTCTGGAACACAGAAACACACAGACCATTACCCCAGTCTCGATAAAACAGAGCATCACGAATCTCAGCGTCCCCTCCCACTAGTAATCATGCAATCTTTTGTGAAAGTGGAAAAAATAGATTTAAAAGGGCCCAAGGCAATTTGGGGGAGAAGGGGAAAAACATCTGGGAAATTCCTCTCTGACCCTAGGTGAAAGCTAATACAGGTTCAAGGAGATCATGGTGACGATGACATACAAGCAGAAGTCACACCTACCTTCTTCATGCCCCAATATCACCCACTGCAAGGAATTTATCCAGTCCTGGCCAACATTTGTCCATCGACTAAAATTAGTTTATCTGATCATTATCACATTGCTGTCTCTGGGTTCAGGCTGTACACAAACTGGCTGCCACACTCTGTTACACTACAACAGTGAATACATTTCAAAAATACTTCACTGGCAGCAAAGGGCTTTGGGACATCCTGCGGTTGTAGAAAGGCACTATATAAATGCAAGTCTTTTTTTTTGATCTGGGCATTGGATAAATTCTCCGATCCCACACCCCGCCCCCAGTGAGGAGGCATACTTAAAGGGAGCTCAGGTCAGAGAATCGGCTCTTGTAGATGTTTGTAGATCTATCTCAACTCGCACTGCGTTCCAGTGCAGCTGTGCACCAACGCATCCCGGGTTGAATTCACCATCTTTATTTTCACCTCCTTGCAGATTACATTACCTCATTGAAAATGATAAAAGTTCCACATGCATACAATAAATTTTCTAATTGGCTTTACTTCTTTCTATGATGACTTTTTCTTTTCAAACCTTTGACTGTGGTTTCGCAAGACTGTAGGAGTAGTTTTGTAATCACATCTGGTAACAATACGCCTGATGCTCTGCAGACTTGGTGCTTCACATAACTAATTTAAGTGACTAAGAGAATGAAATGAATTGAAACTGGTTGCTGAAATTTCCTATGAATAACCTATTTGGGGTGAAATTACTCACATTCATTCTATGAATTACAAACCACTTAATTTCATACACAGAAAATTTACTACTTTGGGATATAGTTAACACTCTACCTTATTTTCCCATCAGTTAATATCTTGCATTGGCATGTGGATACAACTTTCATTTTTAATAATTTTAACAGCAACCACTTGCATTTAAATCCATGTTTTGTTACCTCCAGACTCTTCCAGCTGGTCTCCTGTGTTCAATTTTCCACCTCCTGTAAATTTTAGTTTATCCAAAACTCTGCTATCTGTGTCCTAACTTTCATCGAGTTCCGCTCACCCACAACCCTGACATTTGCTCAACTACACCAGCTCACAGTACACGTAGGTGTAAATTTTAAAATTCTTATCCTTATTTTAAATCCCTCCATGGCATCATCCATTCCCATCTCTGTAATCTCTTCCAGTTCAACCATTGGCTTCCAACACTGTTATTCTCCAACTCTGACCGTTTCTGAATGCCCACTTCATTCGCCCCACCACTGGTGGCTGTGCCTTCTGCTATGTGGGTCCGATGTTCTGGAATTCCTTCCCCAAACACCTCTGCCTTTCCACCTTTTTTTCCTCCTTTAAGATGCTGCTTAAAAACTACCTCATTGACCAAGTGTTTGTTCACCTATCCTAATGGCTCCTTTGGCTCAGTGTTGGCTTCTGTCTGATTACAAGGAGTGGCTTGGGATATTTCACTATGTTAAAAGTGCTATCTAAATGCAAGTTGTTATTGGTCTTGGACAGCATCTTTAACATAGTAAAACATCCCAGGTTCTTCACAAGAGCTTATAGTCAGACAAAAAAACCTCACCAATCCAAAGAAGGAGATATTTGGTCAAAGAGGCAGGCTCTAAGCAGTGTCTCAGAGAGAGGTGGAAAAGCAGGGTGCCTTATGGAGAGAATTTTAGCGATTAGGGCTAACCATCTAGGTATGGCTGCCAGTAGCAAGGTGAAGGGAGTGGGGGATATGTGTAATGTTCACACACATAAACAGAGATTTCCACAGCTCTTCCAGTGATGTTAGTGGACTGGAGCTGGATCTGTTCCAAGGAAATTCCAGGCCTGTATTTTCTGCTGGTATTCTCTGTTGCTTTTATATCCAACTTCTTATCCAATGCCATATCCACCCAAGATTCCCATAGATTTTGGTTATATTAATAGTCTCTTATATGGAATGCTGTCAAAAGCTTTCTGAAAGTCTAAATAAACTGGTGAGTTCAACCATCTACTTTATTCGTGGCGTCTTCAAAGAGTTTGTCTTCAAAGGTTTGTCAAACAGGACCTTCCGCTTCTAAATTCAAACTATTTCCATTACAGAGTCCACAGATTAACTGGTAGTTAGCTACTTGTAATTACTAGTTATGCTCCTCCTAATGTTAAGCACTTTGAGGTAGATTTCCTCACATGGGGATCACTATAGAAATACAAGTTATTGATGTAATTCTAAAACAGATTATCTGGTCTTTATCACATTGTGTTTGTGGGAGCTTGCTGCATGTAAATTGGCTGCTGAGTTTCCTACATTACAACAGTGAGCACATTCTAAAAGTACTGCATTGGCTGTAAAGCGCTTTTGGATTTACTGAGAATGTGCACTATATAAATGAAAAGCTTCCTACTCTATGTAGTTAATTAGATTACCAACTGGTTTGAGTTTGTGGAAGACTGTTCTAAAATTTACTACAGAATCTACTCATGTTGGATGGGTTATTGAATTTCATGTTATGCAAGACCTTAGCAATATTGTATTAGAAACTGTCGAATTCAGGTCAAAGAAACAGTCTAATTTTCTAACTGTTACTTCCTTTTTTAAAAAATGTAATATAAACTGTAGTTTGGACATAACGGAAAGTACCCAGAGGGGATTACACAGCTCTGCCTATTTACTATCACATTTTCAATTTGGTTTTATTGTACTGAAATGATTGTTCCAAAGAGAAAAAGAGCCCAGAATTATTTCCAGCATGGCTGCAGATACTTATCTTCAGTAATTATATGAAAATTACTTCTGGACAAACAGCCCATTGGTTGACTATTACTGCCTTCTTGCTATTGTATGAGAGGCACACAGTTTTTTTTCTTAGTTTAATACTTGCAGAATGAATACACCCCTGCAGATTATTTTCACATGTCCAATGTATACTTTGTGAGCACTTCACTGCAATATTGCTGTGACAGAACTGAATATTGTGGTTCGATAATGAATGACTTGGGTTCTGATCCAATCAAACAAGCTCTCCATTTGGACCAACTCATGGAGGAAGAGGTAGTGATTTTAACCTTACCAGCCTGGCACAAACTGGACAGATAGGAAGTTAAAATCACCCACACTACATAGAATTATCATTTGGGTCATGTATTCTAACCCAATAATTAAAGGCAGAGCTCTGGTGGCTCTCTATCATTTTTATTCCAGTTAACAGTCTGTTGGACATTTATTTCACAAGGAGCCACCAGGAGCTGGCAGGACTACAATTTAAACTGTGCGCATCCTGAGCAGGCAGCAAGACTACCTGCCCAAATCCAGCAGGGGTCCTTTTTAAAGTTTACATGTCATGCCCTGTTGATGCCATTGAGACCTGACTGTAATTTTAACTAAAAAAAAAGGAAAAAAAACACAATTATTTTAAACCTCCCATTTGTTTCCTCCCCATAGCTGGGCCCTAGAGCTTAATCACTAAATCCTGGAGTCTCTATGAAGACTGAAGGGTTGGCAACTGTCCAGAAGAGGCCCCAAAAAGTATTATTTTCAAAGGTTGATATTGTTTTCCTCATTGAGCTGGGAGGAGCTATGCTCCTATGTTCTCCAAAAAGAAGCCATAGACCTCCCCTGCCTGATCCATTCCCTCTACTAAGGTTGCCAACTCTCCAGGATTGGCCTGGAGTCTCCAGGAATTGAAGATCAATCTCCAGGACACTGCTGTGTGCAATCCTGGAGAAAACTCACCCAGACTTGAAAAAGGATTGTCTTTTTTCATCATTTTCTTTGTACATTTCTCTTTACCAGATATAAAAACATTGAAAATTGGGGAAAAAGGGCTGTTGGCTGACAATCAAGCATCATCCAACTGGGTAATGAGTCTTTTTGCTTTCCAATTGGCATAGGAAGGCAGTACGTCACAAGGATAGACGTGTTGGCCGACTAATGGCAAGAGCATGGGGAGAAGTCATGTGATGAACCCTCCAGGAATACACTTAATCACAGTTGGCAACCCTACCTGCCCCCCTCACCATGACCAATTGCAGAACCCCCAAACCCTACTGCAGCCACCCTTCTGGCCTGCTGTCCAACCCATGACATTTTTTTTCCTCTTGGAGAGTCATTGGTAAATGATCATTTAAAAATTAATATTGATGCCAGGTTTAAAATGGAAAGGATACAGTTTAAGATTCCTGCATTTCTTAAAAAAGACATTGGTGAAGTCATTATTCACAAAGGTAATTAACTCAAGTTCTAAACTGAGAATTATAACATCCTTAAGAAGGGGATGGCTTTAACTGTTGCCTAAACAGGGGAGAAAACACACCTGTGATTATTTGAGCGGCACCATTTTTGGTCCTGGCTGCTGCCAACACCATTGCTCACTGTGACATAAGGGAGCCACAGAATCAACTATACATGCCCGGCGTTGGCTGTGGCATTGGCAGTAAATGCAGCCTTTAGTAATCTGATGTTGGCACACACTTCCTGTTAACTTTATCGATTATAAATTCCTACAGTGCCGCTACAGACGGGAGAATGTACCTCAACATGATAAATTTATATGGTAGTTTACATATTAAAATGGACACAAGAATTGAGAGTGGAGTAACATAATAATAAGGACAGGATGTTAGACTTTAAAGCAGTGACTGAAACACTTCTGTGTGCCCTGGTCCAAGCTTTTAATCCTGCCTTACTGAACATTAGAATTTGTCTTGACTTCCTGTGTTCAACAGCACAGGTGATATATATTTAGTTACTGTCGTTGCTGTTGAGATCATTTGGTTTCTGCTTCCTTGCATTTCAATCATTGCAGTTGAACAATCAATAAACACACATTATTTATCATTGCAGCATGTAGCTAGAGTAACAAAGATCATAGAATCTTACAGCACAGGTGGTCATTCGGCCCATTGTGCCTGTGCTGGCTCTTTGAAAGAGCTATCCAATTAGTCACACTTGCCTTTCCTCTTTCCCAATAACCCTGCCATTTTTTTCCACTTTGCGTTCATCCAATTTCCTTTTGAATGTTATTATTGAATTCGCTTCCATCACCTTTTAAGGCAAAGCATTCCAGATCATAACTACTCACTGTGTAATCTATTTTTTTCCTCATGTCTCCTTGGCTTCTTTTGCAATGACCATAAGTCTATTTTCTCTGGTTGTTGATCACTGTGCCACTAGAAACAATTGCACCTCATTTACTCTTATTAAAACCCTTCATAATTTTGAACATTTCTATTAATTCTCACCATATCATTCTCTGCTCTAAGGAGAACAATCCAAAGTTTTTTCCAATCTCTACACATACCTGAAGTTTCCTCATCCCTGGTATCATTGAAGGAAATCCTCCTTTGCCCATCCTCGAAGGCCTTGTCAGACTTTCTAAAGTGTGATGCTAAGAACAGGACACACTATTCCAGCAAATGCCTAATGAGTGTTTTATAAATGTTTAGCATGACTATGAAGATTTAGCATAACTAGAAGGACTTTTTCTTGTGAATAAGGATTGCCATTAATGCTTAGTGACTGCATAATGCTTCACACTTCCAAAGCAAGAGCAGAATTTGCTTATTTAACATAGAAAGGAGCCAGTACTTAATTCTTGTCATAACCCGCAAATGCAAATCTTGAGTGGTTTGTGAATGTCAGCTGTGCTCAAGGGCTGAATTAAAGTCCTAATCTCACTGCCAACTTTTTTGTCTTTATTCATATTAATGTATTATCATTATTATCCTCCCCACCCATTTTTCCAAATGACATTTATACTAATAGACAAAGTGGAATGAGTAAAGATAATGGAATGTTGGATAAAGGCAATTAACATGATAATAATATGGGAGGTGAGGTTTGGGCCATTGTGTAATGTTGTATTTTCAGATCCACATGTCACAATGTAGTATTGGTAGTTTTTCTTTTCTCAGTTCAGTTTCCCAGTAGCTGATTACAAGGAAGTGAACCTCATTTATCAACAAATTTTCTAGAGCAATGCTTATGCTGACTCAGAGGGTTTTGTTACATTATTGGGGTTACTGATTTATGGTCACTGAGAAAGTGAGGAAAAACAGCTTGCATTTACATAGCAGCTTTCACAGACTCAGGATGTTCCAAAGTGCCTCACAACCAATGAAGTATTTTGGAAGTATAGTCACTGTTGTAGTGTAGGAAATCCAGCAGACAGTTTGGATACAGCAAGCTCCCACAAACAGCATGAAGTAACCTATTTTTAATGCTGTTGCTAAGGGACAAATATTGACAAGGGCAAAAGCAGAGTAATTTTCCCCAGTGTTCTGGCCAATATTTATCCCTCAACCTACCTCACTAAAACTAATTATCTGCCAAGATCTCATTTCTGTTTTAGGAGCTTGCTGTCCACAAATTGACTATTTTCTACATTACAATAGTGACTACAGTTATTGCTTTAAAGTGCTTTGGGATGTCCTGAGGTCAAGAAAGGTGCTATATATCTTCCTTTCCTGAGAACGTGGCAGTGGGTTTTCTACTTTGAACCACTGCAGCCCATGTGGTAAAGCTGCTTCCACAGTGCTGTTAGCTCGTGGGTTGCATGATTTTGACCCAGCAACAATGATTGAACAGTCATATATGCCCAATACGGGACAGTGTGTTATTTGAAGGGGGAATTTGTAGGTGATGGTGTGTCTGAGCCTCTGCTGCCCTTGTCCTTCTAGGTAGTGGAGGTTGGGCATTTGGAAGGTGCCATGAAGGGAGGCTTGGCAAGGTTTCAGAACTGAATCATGGGTTCACATCAATATGGCTTTCCTCACAAACATCACAAATGACTCTCCAAGCGCAGAGCTGAGGGCCATGTCTTAATAGTTCAAAGTGCATTGTGGTGCTTCAGATAACTAAACATGCTGAAATTTAGTTGGGGGTGCATCGGCGGAGGGGGATGGGGTGAATTGAAAGCCCTTTGGCTCCTGTGCACTTACTCTACTGGACACCAAGGAGAGCTCCCTGTTGTTCAAAACAAGACCACATTAAATCTCTATTAAATGTGGACAAAAGGATTTATAATGAAATGTAAAAGTAGGGACTGAACATCTGACTGAATTATATCTGCATGTCCTGGTTTACTATACCTTGTCCACACACGCTGCTTCCCTGAAAGACTACACATGGTCATGACTGATTCCCTGTATGCAGTATCACAAGATCAAATAATGTATATCATATTTTACTTGTGGTGATGCTGCTGCATTTAACATAATTTATGTGCCTGTATGGTTAAAATATACAGGGCAGGGATGCCATTTTATAAATAAATAAATTAATAAAGCAACACTGTTAATCGCAGTGGCTAAGCAGGCTCAGGGGAGCCCGAACATGAGAGTACTGTCAGGGTGCAATAAAATAAAATAAGATGGAAGGGCCTATGCTGCAAGTCCTGAAAGAAGCAACATTAAGTTAGATTGGTTTGTGAAAAAGGCCCAAGGATAGCAGTATACAATGAAAATGAGGCTGTGACAAGGCCAGAATCTTGGAAGGCCCAAATAGGAGAAAATATTGGAGGAGGACCAGCCCAAGAGGAGAGTGCCAACATGTGATTACAGCAAGTCTGAGGTGCCACCTCCAATGGAGATTAAAAACCAGTACCAAAGGCCTGAAGGGAAAATGAAGTGATTGGGAACAGGCCACAAACCGGAGGGAAGAGTAAAATCCGGAAAAACACAAACCACAGTTTAAAGTAGAAAAATTGCTAAATTTCAATTAAAAGTTATAAATAATGCCAAAATGTTTGAGTTTATGCCAGTTTGGACTTCAATGGACTTCTAGCAGTCTAAGAGGGGTGGAGAAGATGGACCCAGTAACGCTGGGAGTTGGAAACAGGATGCTCTATAGCGCCACTTACTGGACAATGGTCAGGAACTACAGTGTGACTGGCCATCGTTGACAGAGGCAACGATCCATTACAAATGTTTATACAGTTGTACATGATGACATAAGCATACTCAAAGCTTGTGACAATAGGAAGGAAGTTAACAGGAAGTGAACACGATATGCAAGTTTTTTAAAAATAAGTATCAACTGGTAAGTAATTTTATATATTTATGCACATACATAAGGTAGCAAAGATATTTGAGACTCTACAAACGAGCTCCACAGTTCTCCCTACTGGCAGTCTGCAACACCCGCTTCGCCATTCTAATTGTTTGCATAAGCAGTTTCAATGTTAAATGTTGACAAAGCAGGAATAAAATTAGAGACAACTGGTTGGTCTGGAACTGCAGGCTTGCACAAGATTTTAATAATATGTATTATACTAAAATGGGCACACAAAAATGAAATGCAGAACAAAAGTGTTGGGTGAAAAAAATAGCTTCATGCTCGCTCCACCCACTGGACAATTTTAAATCATTGTTAATTCTGCAATACACATCATTGGTCACGAGGACACAGTAATTGTTTGCACATTGCTTAGAATTGCATATCTCTGTAAGTTTCTACAGCAGTAAAACAAAATTCAATTGTAGCTAAATTCTGCACCCGATGAACTACCCGATTGGCATCACATGCTGCAATCGGCGATCAAACACTGCCGCAACTCATCTAAAAATAGGCAGCAGCTAAACATCTTGATATTTCATGATTTTCTAAAAGGCTGCTGAGGTGTACATTGTCAGATCCAGTTATCTATTTCATGTTGTCTCTACACTAGTTACACCAGATACGCTTTAGTTTGTGGACCTTTCATGTTGAAATGTTCTGGTCCAAACATTTTGATAGCGTTTCCCCTCCCCATGCCTGCAAGCAGTAAATTGGTAACTATTTTATTTTCGATCTAACTAAACTCGTGTAATTAACAAACTCGAAGGAGCAAACTCGGAAAGCTCCAAGCCATTTTGTTTTTGTAAATTTCACTCCCACTTACATTCACTCCACGAGATCAAATTTGCATTTTGACTGAATTTGTTCTACGTCCTTGGTATATACATTTTATAAGGGTTTTGCTTGAAATTAGAGACTTGTGAAAATTTTAAATAAACTTCTCATTACCGCCCCCTTACTGTCTGAATTCGCCCCAGGATGGATCATCTGCACTTTCTTGCTAAGTGTTTGTTACTGTTAAAATAAGTAAAATCCAAAAAAGTGCAAAATTCCCCTCCCACAAAAACACACGCACAAATTTGAAGGTCACTGCTTGTTGATATATAGAGTCGCAGTCAAATAACTCTCGAGTTGTTTTTTGTTCTGTATCTATGCGCAGTATAAAAGAAACATGAAATTAAATAACCAGTTTGGAGGGGGGGGAGGGTGGATACACATGCTTGCGAAAGCTTTTCCGCTCGGGCTGTGTATCTGTATTAATATCATTCTGCTTTCGCGGTACAGAAATAGACTGCAACATAAACGAGCTATTTATGCTGCGGGTGCCGAGATCTATTTTGCTGCAGTTATCGTACAGATGACATACATCTACCACTTAAAGGACCCGAGTCCTACACTTCCCTCCTGCATTCTGTTCCATAGCTCTAGAAAAATTGGAATTAATTAATTATTAACCAAATGTTAGTGTGTCAGGGTTACGCAAATCCAACCCAAGCATTCAGACATGTAGTATTGTGAATATTAAAAACAAGGGGTGGGGAGGGGGAACATGCTGCCCAGCGATGGGGCAGATTTGAGTTGAGAGCCTCTACCGACACCCAGACTAGTTGAGCCTCCCAGGGCTATACAATGCAAGAACCCCAAGGCTGGCAGCACCCGGAGCTATGCAAGGTAATGCAGTAAAGGTTAATACACCCGGGACAGGCAGCATCTGAGCAGTGCAGGGCAATGCACCCTGGACAGGCAGCAGCTGAGCAGTGCAGGGCAATACACCCGGGACGGGCAGCAGCTGAGCAGTGCAGGGCAATACGCCCGGGACAGGCAGCAGCTGAGCAGTGCAGCGCAATACACCCGGGACGGGCAGCAGCTGAGCAGTGCAGGGTAATACACCCGGGACAGGCAGCAGCTGAGCAGGGTAATACACCCGGGATGGGCAGCAGCTGAGCAGTGCAGCGCAATACACCCGGGACAGGCAGCAGCAGTGCAGGGTAATACACCCGGGACAGGCAGCAGCTGAGCAGGGTAATACACCCGGGATGGGCAGTTTTGAATATACTTAACAACCCTGCCTCTGCAGCCCTCTGCGGTAAAGAAATCCACAGATTGACTACCCACAGAGAGAAGAAATTCCTCCTCATCTCTGTTCTAAATTGGTGCCCCCTTACTCTGAGATTAGGCCTGTGGTCCTAGACTCTCCCACAAGGGGAAACAACCTCTCAGTACATACCCTGTCAAGCCCCCTAAGAATCTTATATGTTTCAATAAGGTCACCTCTCATTCTTCTAAACTCCAATTAGTACAGGCCCAACCTGCTCAACCTCTCCTCATAAGAAAATCCCTCCATCCCCAGGATCAACCTAGTGAACCTTCTCTGGACTGCCTCCAATGCTAATAAAACTTTCCTTAGATAAGGGGACCATAACTGTTCACAGTATTCTAGGTGTGGTACAACTAGCGCCTTGTATAGTTTTAGCAAGTTTTCCCTATTTTTATATTCCATTCCTTTTGAAATAAAGGCCAACATTCCATTTGCTTTACCTATTAACTGTTGATCTTGTATATTAGCTTTTTGGGATTCATGCACGAGGACCCCCAAGGCCCTCTGTGCTGCAGCTTTCTGCAGTCTTTCTCCATTTAACTAACATTCAACTCCTCTATTCTTCCTGCCAAAATGCATAACCTCACACTTTCCCACATTATATTCCATATGCCACATTCTTGCCCACTCACTTAACCTGTCTATATCCCTCTGTAGGCTCTTTGTGTTATGCTCACCACTTGCCTTCCCACTTATTTTTGTGTCATCCGCAAACTTTGTGATAGTACATTCACTTCCCTCATCTATGTCATTAATATATATTATAAATAATTGAGGTCCCAGCACTGATTCCGTGGCACTCTACTAATTAGAGGTTGCCAACCTGAAAATGCCCCCATATCCCAACTCTGTGTTCTATTAGTTAGCCAGTCCTCTATCCATGCTAATATACTAGCTCCAGCACCTTATCTTATTAAGCAGCCTTATGTGTGGTGCCTTATTGAACGCCTTTTGGAAATCCAAATATATTAATTACATCTACTGGTTCCCCTTTATCTATCCTGCTTGTTACCTCCTCAAAGAATTCTAATAAATTTGTCAGGCAAGATTTCCCCTTCATGAAGCCAAGCTGGCTCTACTTGATTATATTATGTATTTCTAAATGCTCTGTATTACATCCTTTATAATAGACTCCAACATTTTCCCAATGATAGATGTTAAGCTAACTGGCCTATTTTTATCTCTCTCCCTTTTTTGAATAAGGGTGTTACATTGGCCCGTTCTCCAATCGTTTGGGACTTTTCTAGAATATAATGATTCTTGGAAAATTGCCATCAGTGCACTCACTATCTCTGCAGCTATTTCCTTTAATATTCTAGGATGCAACCCATCAGGTCCAGGTGACTTATCAGCCTTTAGCCCCATTAGTTTCCTTAGTACTTTTTCTCTAGTGATAGTTATTGTTTTTATTTCCTGCCCCCCTTTTGCCCCTTGATTACTGAGTATTTTTGGAATACTATTAGTGTCTTCTATCATGAAGAAAGTATTTATTCAACTCCTTGCCATTTTCTGGTTCCCCATTATTATTTCTCCAGTCTCATTCTCTAAGGGGCCTATATTGACTTTGGCCTCTCTCTTCCTTATACATTCAAAGAAGCTCTTACTGTCCATTTTTATATTACTTGCTAGTTTACCCTCAAAGTTTATTTTCTCCCTCTTCATTTTTTTGGTTATCTTCTATTGGTTTTTAAAACTTTCCCAATCCTCTGGCTTACCACTAATCTTTGCCACATTGTATGTTTTTTCTTTCTTGTTGATACTATCCTTAACTTCTTGGTTGACCATGGTTGGTTTATCTCCTTCCTACAATCCTTCTTCCTCACTGGGATATCTCTTTGTTGCAAGTCATGAACTATTTTCTTAAACGTCTGCCATTGTTCATCAACCATCTTTTCTGCTAAACTCCTTTCCCAATCCACTCCAGCCAACTCTGCCCTCATTCCTTTGTAATTGCCCTTATTTAAGTTTAGTGTAGATGTTTCCAAACTAAGTTCCTCACTCTCAAACTGAATGCTAAATTCCACCATGTTATGGTCACTGTTTCCTAGGGAATCCTTTACTCTGAGATAATTTATTAAACCTGCCTCATTACAAAATTGCCAGATCCAAAATAGCCTGACCCCTGGTTGGATCCACAACACATTGTGCTAGGAAACTGTCCCGAACTCACTCAACGAATTCCCTGCAATTTGATTTTCCCAACCTATGTGGAGATTAAGGTCACCCATGATTAATGTGCTGCCTTTTTTACATGCCATCATTATTTCCTGATTTATTCTCTGTCCAACAGCATAGCTACTGTTAGGGGGCCTATAGACTACTCACACCAGTGTCTTCTTCCCCTTGCTATTTCTTACCTCCACCCATATGGATTCCACATCTTCTGATCCAAGATCATTTTGTGCTATCATACTTATTCCATCTCATACTAACAAAGCTACCTCACCACCCTTTCCTTCCTGCCTGTCCCTTCGAAAAGTCCCATATCCCTGAATATTTAGTTCCCAGCTTTGATCTCCTTGTGACCACGTCTGCGTAATGGCTAAAAGATCATACCCATTGACCTATATTTGTACCATTAAATCATTTATTTTGTTCCGAATACTACGGGCATTTAAGTAAAGAGCCATTAATTTTACCTTTTTACTATTTTGTTCCCCCTTTGACTCGATTTACGGCTTTGTTTTATATTTGTACACTCTGTCCCTTCCTGTCACATTCTGGGTATCATTACCTAAGTAGATGCCCTGCAATGCCGCCATATCCTTTTGCTTTGTAAGCCTACGTGTCGCCTCTACAGAAGACTCCCCCACTCTATTTAGTTTAAAGCCCTCTCTTAGGCCAGCCCGAGTTATTCTATTTGCCAGCACACTGGTCCCAGCGTGGTTCGAGTGAAGCTCATCCCACCAAAAAACACGGGACAGGCAGCAGCTGTGCAGTGCAGGGCAATATGCCCGGGACAGGCAGCAGCTGAGCAGTGCAGGGCAATACGCCCGGGACAGGCAGCATCTGAGCAGTGCAGGGCAATACACCCGGGACAGGCAGCATCTGAGCAGTGCAGGGCAATACACCCGGGACAGGCAGCATCTGAGCAGTGCAGGGCAATACACCCGGGACGGGCAGCAGCTGAGCAGTGCAGGATAATACATCCGGGACAGGCAGCATCTGAGCAGTGCAGGGCAATACACCCGGGACAGGCAGCAGCTGAGCAGTGCAGGGTAATACACCCGGGACAGGCAGCATCTGAGCAGTGCAGGGCAATACACCCGGGACGGGCAGCAGCTGAGCAGTGCAGGGCAATACACCCGGGACGGGCAGCAACTGGGGTGAGCAATACAGTGCAATGTAACCGGACCAGGCAGTAGCTGAGCATTGCAATGCTTGCATTCCTGGCAGTGGAGCTTAATGCACAGCAAGATCCCACAGCAGCACTCCGGGATCTAGGGACTCCAACCTCTTGACGTTTCCCCAGAGTTTTCACTTTCGCCGTTCCTTACAAATCCTACTTGGAGAAAAGAGAGCGGCGGGTTCGCGCTCATTTGCGTGCGCGCCCCCGTAGCTCTGAGTCGCTGCGGGAACCCCCCTCCGCGGACGCGCGCTGACGTCAGGCTGCAGGTCCTGGCAGGACGATAGAGCCCTCGGGAGCCCGGGTTAACGGGTGTTGACGAAACACCCTCTCCCCTTCCAGCTTCCCTTTACTCATTGACACTAGCCAGCCCGCTGGATAAATTGCAACCTCTCAGCTGGCAAGCCAGAGTGGCAACTCACTTTGCAAAAAAAAAGAAAGAAGATTAATTAAAACAGTGGGACTTTAAGGGGTTTTTTTTGTTGCAGTTTTGCTGAGGGAAGGCATGCAAAAAGTAGGCGGGGGGTGGAATTGCAGAAATGAACTGCAGACAGCGGAGATACCGGAGTTGGCAGGGCGGAGAGAGATGAATTGGATCTTGCAGCATCTCTGCACCTTCCCGTGAAAGCTCCTTGCAGCTGTCAGGACCTGGCACATTCATTCAAGCCAAGTTTGGGAGCAGAATGTCCATTTCAATCAATTGAGCAGGCGATATGGAGCCGGACTCTGTCAAGGTATTAAACTGCTTTCTGCTATTTCTGTCCCCCTGCTCTCCAAACCACTCCAACTGCCTCACTGCTAACCATTTGTCAATAAGGTGTAAAAGTTTTTTTTAAAAAAAGGGAAATAATTTAAAAAGCTGCCCTGAAACTCCAGAAATTGTTCCAAACATATTCTGGTTGCTTAAAGAAATCGTCCTCCACAGTCAATTTTTTTCTCTGTGTAAGGTTTTTTTTTTCAATATTTATTATTTTTTTAATTAAAACATTTCTCTCCCATACAGTGGGTTGGTTCTCCGTGCGGTTTACACGGAGCCTACATTTTCTACAAAGCTTTCAAATTTCGTCTTGAAGGCAGACCAAGAATCCTCTCCCTCGGAGACTTTTTCTTTGTAAGATGTAAGCCAGGAGCGCCGATTTGCATAGCAGAACTCCAGCTGTTGTGGGAAGAAAGGAACAACAAGCAACTTCTGTCTAGTTCCAAGCTCTACTTTCTCCCAGAAGATACTCCCGAAGGAAGGTCGGTCGGCCACGGAGAGGTGATGACCCCCCCTTTGATTCGCTTCATAATGTATAGGTGTTGTTTGTTTTATGAAATATGAGCTGTGCACTTTGCCTTTGATAGATCAGCATTTTCTCGTCATAAGCTTCAAAGTAAATATTTATTGAAATGTTTACACACTGTAAAAAGCCTGGGGAGTGGGGATATATTGGCATTCCCGCCCCCCGGTCGTAGTTAGGGCTACATTCAGTGACTCGGGGGGGGGGGGGGGGTGGTGGGGGAAGGTTGGTGGCGGCCGCACAGTGTGATTAAAAATATTTAGCATGTACTAAAGGGCGGAAATTACGAAACGGGGGATGAGATCAAAGCCACTCTATGGAGGCGTGTAACCGGGTGAAAAGGGACAGGTACAGAATAACACATTGAAAAGCTCTGCATCCTGGATGTCTTTACAACGAGGCATGTTATGCAGCAAGCCAGATAGATTTTTTTTTGGAGGGGGGGAGGATTGTCAGCATGTTCTGTGCCTTTTAATGAAGTGTGTAATGAAAACCCAGTCTTTCCATGTAAACATCCAGCGGCAGATTCAGAAGAGAAAAAAAAACTGTTAGCGTGCCAAGGAAACCAGCCTCCCTCAATTTTCCATGCAATGACGCAAGTCTTTAAATAACTTCTCATTATTAAAAAAAAAATCGAAATCTGATTGTTACCATATAAATACATTAAAAAGAACAGCGGGGATTCTGGATTGCGCTATGCTCTGTAATTTCTGTTGTGTGTGAAAATCGATGATGAATAGTTACGCATTGAAAGTTCTGGTTTAACGTGACGTGTAAATAGCCTTGCGTTTTTTTAAGCTGCTTTTTACAGTATGCTGACCGGGGAGAGAGGGCTGCCGATCCCTGTATTGCATTGTAAACACTAGACTTGAGGCGACTGGTTGTACCCCTGAAAACACGTCTTGTCTGTACGCTGGAGTTAATTGTGCATTCTGAGAGGCTGGCCGTGTCAAATTACCTTTTCATATCTGCAACAGGTTTAGAAGCAGTTAAAATCTCATATCGCCTCTTTTGTTGCTTTTGGTTCAATATTAGGGGAAAGGCTTGTAACCACATCGTTACCATTTAGTTCAACCTCCTCTAGATAATTATTAAATACATTGTTACCAGTTTATTAAAACAATTAAACATTTTAGTGACTTTTCTCGAGTTCTGTTTCGCTTCCCCCTGTCTAACTTTTCCTGTGCAGCGCTCTCTCTCCCCACCCCCTTATTATTCGCTTTTAGAAATTCATTACTTGACGCGGTTTACCGAGCTGGGGAACAGAATCAAATAACGATCACAGATCCCGTGACACTTCTCGGCAAATCTCTTCTCTGTCTCTCCCCCCCCCCCCCCCCCCCCCATCATGCTAAGCAGCTGAAAACTATTAGCTTATGGGGCAGGGTGGAATATCTGTGAGAATGCCACAATTTAATAGCTTTATTTTTCGCATTTGTCCCTTGTACCTCCCTTACTGACGGCCGGCGGCAAAGCCCACGAGTGGTTTTCTCAACGCGAACCTGTTGGATGATAATTACGTTTATTCAGCTAAATAAACTCAAGGAAGTCGCACTGTGACCTTCAATAAATTGAAAACATTGCCCAACTGTTCAAATATATAATAATTGGTTGCAAATATACATGCGTATGTGTGTGATTACATATATATTTGTGTGTGACATTGCGGTTCAAATTGTGCTGATCTTCAATTTCTGATATTTGAGTCAAAGGCCCAAAAGTTGCTGTTAATGATTAGCTTCCAGTTAATATTGTCCGGAAACTCCTCAATCATCTGCTGAGGTGCTGTGTGAGCTGGAAGTTTACTCTCTCAACCAGACCTTGCATTTATGCAAATAGCTTGTGTACTCCACAATCACACAAGGCTAGGAGCAGGTTGTAGTTTCCAGATGCTGTCGAACTTCACGCCCGCTGATGTCATTTCCCTTCTGGCCAGAGTTAGTCATTCATTAGCAAAGGGAACAGGAGTAGAAACAGCAACAAGCGCGCGCACACTGATCCTGAACCTGGCAAAGTGCCCAGAGAAACTCACACTAAGATCCACTGAGCCCAATACGAGAGACTCCCATTAATAATTACGCTGAGGCAGTTGTCACACATTTTAATAGGTGCGCTAAATACAGATGGATTCTTGTCAGGGGTTGCTAGCTATCGCCTATCTCACGTTGTATCCTCCTTCAAATTACACCAGCTCTCTGCCCAGGAACGGGAATTACAAACTCATTGACTAGTCATTGCGAGTTAATCTCGAAATTAAAAAAACCCAAAGGAAATCATTGCTCCTTTTAAAAATGTAAATACCAATTGCAAATATATATGTTGCCAAATTTATATTGACTTAATATAAGGGCAGAATGGGCCCTTTCAGTGTGAAAACATAGTTGCAGCCCCATTAAATCTGTATTGGATTGAAAATAATTTATGTAAATACTGACATTTTTCAAAAGTAAATCAAATATTTTCTCCATTTATTATAAGCACAGGTGTTATCATTGCATCTATTGCATTTTGTGTTTTTGATGTACAATTTCAATAATAAATCTAAGTAAAACTAACACTTCAAAATTCTGGCATTTTAATTCCTTTTGGGCCCTTTTTAACCTTCTCAGTTATGGTTTAAAGGCATCTGTAAATCAAACAAGGAAAAAAGACAAAAATAAAAATAGCTGGAAAAACTCAGCAGGTCAGACAACATCTGCGGAGCAGAATACAGTTAACGTTTCGAGTCCGTATGACTCTTCATCAGAACTGAGGGAATATCGAAATGAGGTGAAATATAAGCTGGGTGAGGGGGGTGGGACAGGGAGAGCTGGATAGAGGGCCAGTGATAGGTGGAGGCAAAGGAGAGATTGTCAAAAATGTCATAGACAAAAGGACAAAGGGGTGTTGACGGTGGTGATATTATCTAAGGAATGTGCTAATGGTGACATTAAGGGTAGAAAGCAGGACGAGCAAGTGACAGATAACCCTAGTGGGGGTGTGGTGGGGGGAAGGGATCAAAATAGGCTAAAAGGTAGAGATAAAACAATGGATGGAAATATATTTTAAAATAATGGAAATAGTTGGGAAAAGAAAAAATATATTTAAAAAATATAAATAATTGGAAAAATGGGGAATCAGAAAGAGGGTGGGGATGGAGAAGAGAGTTCCTGTCTGAAGTTGTTGAACTCGATGTTAAGTCCAGCAAGCTGTAAAATGCCTAGTCGGAAGATGAGGTGCTGTTTGCATTGAGCTTCACTGGAACATTGCTGTAGGCCAAGGACAGACATGTGGGCATGAGAGCAGGGTGGTGTATTGAAATGGCAAGCGACAGGGAGGTCTGGGTCATGCTTCAGACAGACCGAAAGTGTTCCGGAAGGCTGTCACCCAGTCTGTGTTTGGTCTCTCCAATGTAGAGGAAACTGCATTGGGAGCAGCGAATTCAGTAGACTAAATTGAGAGAAGTGAGAGTGAAATGCTGCTTCACTTGAAAGGAGTGGTTGGGCCCTTGTACGGTGAGGAGGGGGGAAGTAAAGCGGCAAAAGACCATTGACGACATGGGTCAGACCATGGTATCTATTAAGATATTCTACCCATCCCAGAATCTATTGCCATGTACCTATGAGGCAGATACTACAAGGGAAGCTGAAAGGTTAGGGTGACGTTGGTCAAATTTGGAGAAAGTGAGTTACTCAGTAGAACAACAGGGAGAGATGAGCAGGGAAAATACTTTTTTATTCATTCATGGGATGTGGGCTTCATTGGCTGGGCCAGCATTTATTGCCCATCCCTAGTTGCCCTTGAGAAGGTGGTGGTGAGCTGCCACCTTGAATCGCTGCAGTCCATGTGGTGTAGGTACACCCACAGTGCTGTTATGGAGGGAGTTCCAGGATTTTGACCCAGCCCAGCAACAGTGAAAGAACGGTGATATATTTCCAAGTCAGGATGGTGAGTGACTTGGAGGGGAACTTCTAGGTGGTGGTTTTCCCATCTATCAGCTACCCTTGTCCTTCTAGATGGTAGTGGTGGTGGGTTTGGTAGGTGCAGTCAAAGGAGCCTTAGTGAGTGCCTGCAGTGCATTTTGTAGATGGTACATACTGCTGCTACTGTGTGTCGGTGGTGGAGGGAGTGAATGTTTGTGGATGTGGTGCCAATCAAGTGGGCTGCTTTGTCCTAGATGGTGTTAAGCTTCTTGAGTGTTGTGGGAGCTGCACTCATCCAGGCAAGTGGGGAGTGTTCCATCATACTCCCGACTTGTGCCTTGTAGATGTTGGACAGGCTTTGGGGAGTCAAGAGGTGGGTTATTCATTGCATTATTCCTAGCCACTGACCTGCTCTTGTAGCACAATACTTATATGGCTAGTCCAGTTCAGTTTCTGGTACACAGTGAGGTACACACTGCCTGAAAAGGTGGCAGAAGCAGATTCAATAGTAGCTTTCAAGTGGAAATGGGTCATGTACTTGGAAAAGGAAAAAAAATTGGAAATCTACTGAAAAGAGTAGGAGGAAGACCTAGAGTACTATGTGCAGTTTTGGTCACCTTACTTAAAGAGGAACATATTTGCATTGGAAGCAGTTCAGAGAAGATTCACTGGGATGAAGTGGTTGTCTCATGAGGGAAGGTTGAGCAGGTTGTGCCTACAATCATTGGAGTTTAGAAGAATGTGAAGTGATCTTATTGAAACAAATAAGATTCTGAAGGGGCTTGACAGGGTGGATGCTGAGAAGACGCTTCATCTTGTGGGGAATCTAAAACCAAGGGGCATGCTTTCAAATTAAGGGGTCTCCCATTTAAGATGGCGATGAGGAGGAATTTCTTCTGAGGGTCATTGGTGTTTGGAATTCTGTTCCACAGAGAGCAGTGAAGGCTGGGTCATTGAATATATTCAAGGATGAGTTAGACAGATTTCACAGGCAGGAAAGTGGCATTAAGGCCACAGTCAGATCAGCCATGATCATATTGAATGGCAAAGCAGGCTCGAGGGGCCGAATTGCCTACTCCTCCTAATTCTTGTGCTCTTATGAGTGACACTCAGCAGATAGTTCTTTCTGGCACAGGCACAACTGGCTGAATGGATAACTGCCCTGTATGACTTTATAATACATTATGTTTGTATGTGCTTGCTCAAATTTTCTTAATCAGGCTTTTGTCGCACAAAAAAAGCCTTCCATCTAAACTCTAATCTACCTTTTTAATGCTGTGCTTTGAATCATAAGATGCTAATTGTGCCTGCATATTAAATCTCGCATAAATATGCAGTATTAATAAAAGCAAACTATTCCAGCAAAGCTGAATAAATTGTAGTTCATCTTCACTGTACAGTATATTAATGTCGCACTCCCCAGAGGGGATCAAATCTAATGAATACAGTTATGCAAATCTGAATTATAGTACCGTATATTTTTGGCAACATTTTTTCCAAGTTTTGCATTTCTTATCATAAGCACTGCTTGGATACTGAGAGCATTATCGCTTTTTCATTTAATATGCCAATTATTTGAATAATGTCAGCTGCTTTGAATTTAGTAATAGGAAAACTGCAATATATTTTTCCCCCCAAGAGTCAATTGTCTATTTCAGAATTCAAATCTAGCAAGCAGTATTGCATGTGTTAAGACTGACTTAAAGTGGGTCAGTCACAATAAAGGCTGTAACTGAAGATATGCTTAAACAACTTTTAAATAAGCTATAGTAGGAGAAACAATAATGTAAATTAAAATAAAGAGCAATATTGTGATGTTTCAAACAGCCCTGTAGAAAGGACCAGGAAAATAAATGCCTCGGAATGAAATTTAACATTTGTAAAAAGGCACTCTCAGTCCTGCGCTGGTATGTGTAATTTTAGAGGTTTTAAAAACTTGCTTTCAGAGATATATAAAAAAAAAATGATTGTTTGTTCAGGAAGACGGGAGAGAGGGAAAAAGAATTTAACTTTAGTGCCAAATATGTGACTATTTTAAGTTAAAATTACCAAATACTCAAACCATTCTGTCCTCAAATAGTATTGTGAATTGACTAGTAGGTCTCTAATTAGTTTTTGCAGTTCTTTGCTAACTTTAATTGTGAAATGACTGGGTTGCAAAGGTTACACAGTATTCTGTTAAGAGTACAGGATTTTATAGATCAGTTCAAGTTTCCTTTGGTATTGATCTAGAGTGTATTGAGTGCTCTGGCATGCTTTCATGTAAAGGTGCAAGGATTGTATACGTGGTCAGTGTGAGTTTTGTTATCTTCCAGTTTTCAATTCCTTGTAACTGCACAGACCATAATTGGAATACAACACTGCTGCTGCAATGATGAGTTGCTAAGCTAATCAAAATAAGTTGTAAACAAGTATCCACATGACTTAAATGCCAAGCATTAACATGCATCTGTTGCAAAGCAGTACACGGGCAAGACTAAAGGCTGTTGGTATTGGGGGTTTCCAAATTTCCTAACCCACGTTTGAGTTCTACATCCCAGAGCTCCTGCCCTTGAAGTCCAGGCAACTCGATGCTGCATCTTGCTGATATTTTTCTGGTTTGAACGTTGTAGGCCTGGAAGTTTGGAAAGGGCTGGTGGAGAAATCATCAATTACAAACATTGAGATCTGTTAGTACCAGCATCTTGAGATAGACTAAGTGGGGTAGGGATTTGAACTTTACCTATGTGACCCTGAGGCTCCTTGGCATGCACTTATGCAGCCCAGTAAGAGTGGTGCTCACTGTTCTCGAGCACTGGCAACTTGAGTTACAAGACACTGCACTGATAGATATGTAGGTATCCACATAGTGAAGAACACAGTGGGCTGAATAGCCTCCTGTACTGTAAGGTACTATATGTAATCAAATAGCACTGAAAATGTGGCAAAGTCACCCAGTGATCTAGAGGATAAAGGTATCCATCTCAAGTTGCTGGTGCTAACAGATCTTGATGTTTTTGATTGAAGGTTTCTCCACTAGCCCTTTCCAAACCTCCAGGTGCAGTATCACTACTTAAAACCAAACAATCCCAGGTTTTTGCTCCTGATGTCTGCTAAGCTAGTCAGTCACAGCGAAGGGCTTGAGCTCTGGGCTTTGAAGGTACAAAAATGTTCAGTCCTCCCATCACCAGCAGTCATCCAGTGACATTTGCAGAAAGGCATGTGCATAGATATTGGGCGAGAATAGGAGTGGGCTTGGTGCTGATGCCTCCTGCAGTCGAACAGTGTGTTGCCACTCATTGTCCAGCTTCATGCATGTCAAAGCGACTTGCATTTGCATAGCACCTTTCACAACTATTGTAAGAACAAAGATTAAAGAGATTGTTTGATATAATAAACTGTACAAAAGCTGAATCAAAGATCACCAAAATGCATTTTGCTTTATTTAGTGAAAACATTTAATCTGCATCATAAAAGATAGAAAATAAGTAATAGTTTAGCACAGTGTATAATTTTCAGGTAATCATATTACAGGAAACTTTGCATGTTCAATAAATGCCAGTAAACTTTATAATAAAATGTCACTTACAGTTAGCAGTGAAATTGTATGCACCCATCCATATAATAATGTTACTTAATGTATGGTTTGCTCTGTTCAACCCTTTGATAAACCAGCTAGCAAAAGAAAGAAAATCTTATACCTTTCACATCCTCTGGATTTCACAAACCGCTAGACAACCAATTAACTGCTTTTGAAGTGTAGTCACTGTTCTAAGATAGAAAATGATGAATGGTAATTTGAATAGGAGTATAGCTGGTGCCATCTGGAGAGGACTGTGGACAAGAAAAGAAAAAAACAACTATAAATATATTTTAATACCGTTTGTTTGTCTTTTCTAATTTTGCTATGGTTTCACGTAACATTTTTAAAAATGCTATTGTGCAGTCTGGTGTTGGGACTTCAGATAATTATGGTTTCATGATTGAAGCTAGTGTAAATCGGTTATGGCAATTATGACCCATTGTATGGTCACTCATAAAATGTGTAATATAATTTACGGTTCAAAATGCATATGCCATTCATACTTATAACTTACTGGGCTTTGTAAGGTTAAAAACCTAAGTTTAATGTTGATTTATAGCATTGCTTCATTGTGCGTTTTTACTAATTGAATTTACAACAAGAATAAAATTGAAAATCTAGGCTTTTTGAGAATATGAATTACTAGATAGCCACTTTACATAAAGGCTTTACTCATTCCTGTAGGCATCATTTCTCATGCTGCTAGGTCAGTAATTCAATAGACAGCGAAGCAGGTGTACTAATCTGTTTTGACCTGAGGAATTCTTTCTGTGACCTCATGAGGCAACAGACTGAAACATTCTCAGCATGACAGATTTTCTTTCTTTTGCTAGCTGGTTTATCAAAGGGTTGAACAGAGCAAACCATACATTAACTAACATTATTATATGGATGGGTGCATACAATTTCACTGCTAACTGTAAGCGACATTTTATTATAAAGTTTACTGGCATTTAGTGACATGCAAAGTTTCCTGTAATATGATTACCTGAAAATTATACACTGTGCTAAACTATTACTACTTTTTCTATCTTTTTTAAGATGGGGATTAGATGGTTTCACTAAAGTAAAATGCATTTTGGTGATCTTTGATTCTGCTTTTGTATGGGTATGTTATATCAAGCAATCTCTTTAACCTTTGTTCTTATGATTTACAGGCACCAATAAATCTTTAGGCGCTGTTACATTTGTTTCCTTCTTTGTATCCGGGGACTTTATATATATATATATATATATATATATATATATATATATATAAAAAAATCTAATGAATTTTTTTTTAAAGTTTTGGCTTTGGGCATAAGGTACTATACAGCTAGAAGCTTTTACTCATTATATAAGCCCACTGTTAAAAATTGTATTTGGATAAGCATCTGGAAACCCTGGCATGAAAGTTGATTTGATGAACTTTGGGAAGTGATTGTTTTCACATTCTCATATTACAAGCATTACTGCCTACACAGCTAGCAGATGTGTTCATCAAGGCAGCAAGTATGAAACAGAATTCAAACAAATCATCCAACAACAAAAGATTCAAAATGGATAACAAAACCTGAAAAATGCCTTTTATGTTTGATGTGTTTCCTGCGTTCTGGCTTTATGTCGCTAATCTTATTTCTGCAAACTAATACAGGCGGTGTGTTTCATCATTGATAATGATAGGCTTTTAAAAGAAATATAAACTTAAAGCATTAATTGTGTTGATGGTGTGAGGGTGGGCAATCAATTTACAGCATGTTTAATTGAGATCTTCAATGTTCTTTTTTAGAAAGGAAGAACTTGGGTTATTTGGTTAGAATTTAAGGAAGTGTTAGATTTCAAATGGTTTGGTGTGGCTCCATTAGTGCATTTTAAGTATACTCTCTTCTGTTGTTTGAGATGGCAGAATCTAAGTGACAGCCAGAATAATCTCAATTGATTACTCCAACAATGAAATGCAAATAATCAGTACATTCTTTTCATACTTTTTGCTAGATTAGCTTTATAATCGTAGACATATTAGTAATTTACAGAATATCAGTCATGCAGTATGAAAGCATGTCATGAGACTTGAAGGAACCTCAAAAGGTTTAAACAAAAATAACGATGGAAATGAATCTTAAGATTCTGTAGAACGATTATGTAGAACATTTGGAACCTTTCTAACGTACTCCTGTAGAATGTCTTTTAAACCTTGTCCATTGACCTTCTGAGCACAATACACAAACTATTGGACTAACAGTTGATACTAAGATTACACAGATCTTGTTTACATTAATTATTTGAACCTGCCTTAAACAAATGTTTGCATTTGATTCTTAATCTGCCAGTAGAATTTTGTCTCGCTGATTCTATTTGCAAATGTGAGCGAAATATTAATTTGTGACCATTAGGCTCAAAGGTTGCTGGTTGGTTTTGCTGAGCTCAGTTTTATGCTATCCCTAACAGAAATATATTGAGAAAAGAACTAATTCCTAAAGAAAAACTTTAATATAAATCCATTAGACAAGCAGAGTGGTGCACTGTGATGATGCACCAACTGAATGTACTCCAGAGCGATAGCACACTGTCTCATTTCTGTGATCATTCATGCTGTCTGGCAGTAATATAGCATAAGAGAGCAGATGGCTCTTTGGGGGATAGGAGGAAAAACTGGAAGGAAGGTCACCCTGCGCTGCTCATTGCACTTTTGAATAGTTTATTACAGATTTGAATTTCACGTACCTGATAGCAGGTTACCTGCTCATTCCCTCAGTTGGCGACTAATATAGGAGAGTCAGTAACCAAAGGGCACAGATTTAATATAATTGGCAAGAGAATCAGGACAGAAATGGGAATTTTTTATGCAGTGAGCTGTTGGAGTGCACTGCCTGAAAAAGTGGTGGAATCAGATTCAATAGTAACTTTCGAAAGGGAATTGAGTAAATACGTGAAGGGGAAAAAATTGCTGGACTATGAGGGAAAGAGCAGGGGATTGGGACTAGTTGGATAGCTTTCTTAAAGCACAGTCATGATGGTCCACATGACCACCTATGCTGTATGATTCTATATTTCTCACTAAAGATGCAAAGGGAAAAATAAGTTAAAATTGGGCAGTAATTTAAGAAATCTATAATTCAAGCATCAACAGAATTAATTTTGAAACCTTTGTGAATGTCACAAGGTGCATATCAGTTAAGTAAATATGTAACTGGTGTAAAATGTAAACCACAGAGACCTTTAAAATGATAGGTTTTGTTAGAGTGGATAGAGAGAGAGAATGTTTTCTGTTGTGTGGAAGGGCGTATCTAGAGGCCATTAATATAAGATAGTCACCAAGAAATCCAACAGGGAATTCAGAAGAAACTTCTTTCCCCAAAGAGTGGTGAGAATGTGGAACTCACCAGCACAGGGAGTGGTTGAAGCGAATAGTGTAGATATATTTAAGGGGAACCTGGATAAGCATATGAGTGAGAAGAGAATAAGTGGTTACAGTGGTAGATTTAAATGAGAAAATACAGGAGGAGGCTTGAGTGAAGCATAAAACCAGCATGGAGCGTTTGGGCTGAATGGCTTGTTTCTTTGTTGTAAATCCTATGTAATCCTATGTAAAGGATGCTGCAATGCACCATTCAAGATAAGCTAGGTCATGTTACTATTTCTTTGTTGTTTCTGGTATTGTTTTACAGGATGAAGTTGTAGCTGTGTCGGAGAAAGTAGTCGTGAAGCTGGATGACCTGATGAAATGGGCATGCTCGGATTTCGGCTCATGGACACGGGGCCTTGGGGCTGTGTCACTGAAACCTTCAAAGAGAAAGGAGCTGGTGATGAATGGACAAAAGGAAGTCTTGCATCAGTATAGGCAATGCACCCTCAACAGTGGCCTCAATTTCAAGGATGTGTTAAAAGAAAAGGCTGACCTTGGTAATTATTTTATTTACTTTTTTATTTTTGCACTCAAAATTCTAATTTGAAAGCTCTTTTTTTCCCATTATCTTTTGATTCAATTTAAGGTTCAGTTGACACTGAGCAGATGTGTATATTCTCACTAAAGTTAGTAGGTCTCTGGCGGAATTTAATTGCTTGCAATTTGACTATTGCTGTTTTCAGCTATTGTGACATTTATAATGTTTTTGCATCACTGCTGCCCCTCCATGGAGAATTCTAAGTTTGTTGTTATTAGACATGCAAGCAAAAAAAAACATTTAAAATGTTTGATTTTCTTGTTTTAATTAAATCATAGGCCACTGTCAAATATAAGTGTTATGCAATGAAACTGCACCAATCTGTCTACCTGTTTTTGCCTCCAAATTTTGACAAAATCCTGCACTTTGTTGTCACAATATTTGGGCACAGTTTTGTCGACATTTATTATTCAGTTTTGCTATGTCAACTGTCACAGTGCAATACAAGCTTTTGTCACTAGGTGGCTCCATGGATCGTACTTCTGAATTCTCTTCCAAAGTTGTTGCCTTCTTTTATTGGGAAAAGATGTCAAGTGAACGTGGGCAACATTGTGGAAAAAGTCCAAATATTTATTTAAAAGCATTCTTACCTTTTCTGCCATTTTTTATTTTGGTGAGTTGTTTTATTCGATCATGGGTTGTGGGCATCACTGGCAAGGCCAGCATTTATTGCCCATCTTTAATTGCCTTTGAGAAAGTGGCATTGAGCTATCTTCTTAAGTTGCTGTAGTCTGTGTGTTATAGGTACAGGCAGAATGCTATTAGGCAGAGGTTTTTACCTGGCGACGGTGAAGGAACAGCAATATACTTTGTAGTCAAGCTGGTGTATGACTTGGAGGGGAATTTTCAGGTGGTGGCTGCAGGTTTGAAAGTTGCTGTTGAAGGAATCTTGGCGAGTTGTTGCAGTGCATCTTCTGGATGGTACACACTGTGTCAGTGATGGATGGGGTGCCAATCAAGCGAGCTGCTTTGTCCTGGATTTTTGTCAGGCTTCTTGTGTTGTTGGAGCTGCACTCATCCAGGCAATGGTAGAGTATTCCAGCATACTTGACTTGTGCCTTGAATATGGTTGATAGGCTTTGGGGAGTCAGGAGATTAGTCACTTGTCAGATAACACACAGCCTCTGTCCTGCTCTTGTAGCCACAATATCTTTCTGGCTGGTCCAGTTAAGTTTCTGGTCAGTGGTAACCCCCAAGATGTTGATGGTGGAGGACTTGGCAATATTAATGCCATTGAAGGTCTTGGGGAGATTACTAAATTTTATGTTGGTTGGAGATGGACATTGTCTGGCATTTGTGTGGTGCGAGTGTTATTTGCCAGCTGTCAGTCCAAGCCCGATTGTTGTTGAGATCTTGTTGCTAGTGGATGTGGACTGATTCAGTAATGTGGAGGTGCAAATGGTATAAGCGCTTCCATCATCAGTGAGCATCCCCACTTTTGACCTTATGATGGAATAAACATCATTTATGAAGCAGTTGAAGATGGTTGGGCCTAGGACACTACCCAGAAGAACTCATGCATTGATGTCCTGAGACTGAGATAATGGGCCTCCTATAACCACAACCATTGCCCTTTGTGCTGGGTATGGCTCTAACTAGTGGAGAGTTCTCCCCCTTGGTAAAATGCTCCATTGATGTCAAAGGCAGTCAACTTCTCCTCACCTCTGGAATTCAGTTCTTTTGGAACCAAGGCTGCAATAAGAGGTCAGGGGCCGAGTGTCTCTGACAGAACCCAAATTGAGCAATAATGAGTAGGTTATTGGTGAGGAAGTGCCGCTTAATAGCACTGTCAACAACACCTCCCATTACTTTAATAATAAAAACAAAAAACTGTGGATGCCGGAAATCCAAAACAAAAACAGAATACCTGGAAAAACTCAGCAGGTCTGGCAGCGTCAGCTGAGAAGAGCAGAGTTGACGTTTCGAGTCCTCATGACTCCCATTACTTTGCTGCTGATAGTGTGGTGAGTTGGATTTGTTCTGCTTTTTTGTAGGACAAGACATACCTGGGCAATTTTCCATATTGAGATAGATGCCAGTTTTGTAGCTGTACTAGAACAGCTTGGCTAGTGATCTAGCTAGTTCTAGAGCACAAGTCTTCAGTACTACAGTAGGAATGTTGTCAGGGCCTATAGCCTTTGATATATCCAGGTTACCTCCCCATTATCGTGATATTGCATGGTGAATTGAATAGCTGAGGACAGTGAAGGTGGGAACCTCAGGAGGAAGCAAATGTGCTTCATTCACTAGGCACTTCTGGTTGCGAATGCTTCAGCCTTATCGTTTGCACTGATGCGCTGGGCTCACTCATCATTGAGGATGGGGATATTTGTGGAGCTGTCTCCTCTTGTCAATTCTTTTAATTGTCTACCACCATTCACAACTGGATGTGGTAGGACAGCAGAGCTTAGAACTGGTCCTTGGTTGTGGAATAGCTTAGCTCTGTCTATTGTATGCCGCTTCAGCGGTTTATCATGCATGTAGTACTGTTATAGCTTCAACAGGTTAATACCTCATTCCTACACTCATCATTGCACGAGGATTGGATCACTGGCTTGTTGGTAATGGTAGAGTGAGGGCTATGCCAGGCCATGAGGTTACAGATTGTGGTGGAATACAATTCTGTTGCAAATGGCCCATGGCACCTCATGGATGCCCAGTTTTGTGTTGCTAGGGTTGTTCTGAGTCTTTTTTATTTAGTACAGTGGTAGTGCCACACAGCCTATTCAGAATAGTTGGTCTATTTAGAATAATACCTATCTATATGGTTACAGCATACCAGTTTCTCACTGGTTCCCCTTCCCTAATATCAGTGCAGTTTTAAAGAACATGGTAAAACCATCAAGAATCGTAGCAAATGTGGAATCAAAGCACCTAATGCATATGGTGAATACAAATATAATTGATTGTTCTGTAAAGTAAGACAGATTTTGCATCATACCAATTTTGTCAGCACAATATTAAAGGTAATTTTGTCTAGGGCTGCTGAAGACAAATGTTCGAGTGTGTTTTATTGCAAGTTATGATGTGACTAAAGATTAATACTGCAATAGTAAGCCCTTCAGATCACTAGCAGTACTGAAAGGGATTTAAAAGTTTGGTTTATGCACATCAGAAGTCTACTATCATGTTGCCTGAAGCAAGTAAACAATTTGGCATTTAAAACCTAAAGATGGTAGCCCAAATGGGCACATCTGAGGCCCTATGTGTTGATCCAGAATAGTTAACAATGTTTGGATGTTTAAAAAAAAAGAAGCTTGCTCAATAACTTTCAAAATAACCTTTTCTCTCCTTTTCTTCTACCTTCCTTCTATCTTTTCACACTGCACTCTCTAGGTTTTTGCGCATGGGACTGCCTCTGTTTCCGCAATGGCTTTTGTGAAGCATGTTTTGTCAGGCATGATCATCGCCCTTTATGCTTTCTACTGCCCTGAAGTCGAGACCAATACTGCCACAAGGCCCAGCCAAGAATAGGCAAAAAACCTACCCAAGGAGTGCAGCTGAACTCCAAATGCCAGTTGAGAGTGGGATATCAACCCAGATTCCAGCCCTGCAGCTACTAATCTAATTATGTTAGGATTGAGGTTGCATCTCTTAAATTAAGATGCTAATTTGATGAACTGCATACATTTCAGAGGCATTAATGATAATCTTCCAGTCTTCCTTAGACACAGGGGAGGTACCAGAGGACTGGAGAATTGCGAATGTTACACTCTTGTTCAAAAAGGGATGCAAGGATAAAGCCAGCAACTACAGACCAGTCAGTTTGACCTCAGTGGTAGGGAAATTTCTGGAAACTATAGCTTGGGACAAAATCAACAGTCACTTAGGTACGGGATAATTAAGGAAAGACAGCATGGATTCATTAAGGGAAAATCATGTTTAACTAACTTACTGGAGCTTTTTGAGGAGGTAACAGAGAAGGTTAAGGAAATGCTGTTGATGTGGTGTATGTGGATTTTCAAAAGGCATTTGATACAGTGCCACACAACAGACTTGTAAGCTAAATCCTAGGTTATGGAATAAAAGGAAAAGTAGGCACTTGGATAAGAAATTGGCTGAGTGACAGGAAGCAGTAGTGATAAATGGTTGTTTTTCAGATTGCAGGAAGGTCTGTAGTGGAGTTCTCCAGGGGTCAGTGTTGGAACCCTTGCCGCTCTTCATATATATTAATGATCTAGACTGTGGTGTGCAGGGCATGATTTCAAAATTTGCAGAAGGTGTGAAGATTGGGAGCGTTGTCGACTGTGATGAGTATAGTCTTGAACTTCAAAAGGACATAGATATATTGATGGATTGGGCAGACAAATGGACTTGAAATTTGATGCAGAGAAGTGTGAGGTGATTCATTTTGGCAGGAAGAATGTGGAGAGACAGTATAAAATAAAGGGAGAAACTCTAAAGGAGGTGCAAGGACAAAGGGACCTCGATGTATATGTGAATAAGTCATTGAAGGTGGCAGGGCGTGATGAGAGCAGTTAATAAAGCATATGGTATCCTAGGTTTTATTAAAAGGGACACTGAGTACAAGAGTAAGGAGGTCATGTTAAACTTGTATGAGACACTAGTTCGGCCTCATCTGGAGTACTGCATTCAGTTCTGGGCACCTTGAAGCATGTGAAGGCATTGGAGAGAGTACAGAGGAGCTTCACAAGAATGATTCCAGGGATAAACAGCTGTAGCTATGAGGATAGATTGGAAAAGTTGGATCTGTTTTCCATGGAGAAAAGAAGGCTGAGGGGAGACTTGATAGAGGTATTCAAGATCCTGAGGGGTATGGACAGGATAAATAGTGAGAAACTATTCCCACTCAAGAGAGCATCAAGAACTAGAGGGCACAGATTCAAAATAATCAGCAAAAAAAGTAGAAGTGATGTAAGGAAAATTTTTTTCACTTGGGGTGTTTGAAGTCTGGAATGAACTTCCTGAAAGGGTGGTGGAGGCAAGTTCGATTGAGGTATTCAGAAGGGAATTGGATTACTATCTGAAAAGAACAAATGTGCAAGGTTATGGGGACAAGGCAGGGGAGTGGGATCAGGTAGTATGGCCAGTGCACTCGATGGGCCAAATGGCAGCCTCTTGCACTTTAAAGATACTTTGATTTGCTAAATATACAAATGAGTCATTATCAGCTAGTTTTGAGCAAGTGCCAATCAATTAATTAATTGCTCTAACTATATCAGTATTGAAACAAGTGACACAGTAAACCAATTTTGGACTGGGATACACGACCAATTATCCATTCAGTTTATCAGCTGCTGAATAAGTTTTGTATTGAAATTTAACATGATCAGCTATAAAATGTCAATGTGAAGTTCAAGCTTCTGGGTTGTTTCAATAGTTGGAAGTCATATGATTTTTTTAAAAAATGCTTTCATGGGATGTGGGTATAACTGGCTAGGCCAGCATTTATCGCCCATCCCTAAGTGCCCTTGACAAGATGGTGGTGAGCCGCCACCTTGAGCAATTGCATTCCATGTGGTGTAGGTGCTGTTAGAGAGTTCCAGGATTTTGACCCAGCGACATTGAAGGAATGGGAATGTAGTTCCAAGTCAGAATGGTGAGTGGCTTAGAGGGGAAATTGCAGGTGGTGGTGTTCCCATGTATCTGCTGCCCTTGTCCTTCTAGGTGGTAAAGGTCGCGGGTTTGGAAGGTGCTGTCGAAGGAGCCTTGGCGAATTACTGCAGTGCATCCTGCAAACTACTGCCATTGTGTATCAGTAGTGGAGAGACTGAATTTTACATAGGATTTACAGCACAGAAACAGGCCATTCAGCCCAACCAGTCCATGCTTGTGTTTATACTCCATTGAGCCTCCTCCCATCTTTTCTCATCTAAATCTACCATTGTAACCATCTATTCCCTTCTCCTTCATATGCTTATCCAGCTTCCCCTTAAATATATCTACACTATTTGCTTCCGCCACTCTCTGTGCTAGTGAGTTCCACATTCTCACCACTCTTTGGATAAAGAAGTTTCTTCTGAATTCCCAATTGGACTTCTTGGTGACTATCTTATATTAATGGTCTCTAGATATGCCCTTCCCCACAAAAGGAAACATTCTCTCTCTCTCTATCCACTCTAACAAAACCTTTCATCATTTTAAAGGTCCCTGTGATTTACATTTCAGACAATCCAAATTTTCAACCAGTTATATATTTACTTAACTGTGAATGTCACAAGTAGCATATCAAAGGTTTCAAACTGAATTCTGTTGATGCTTGAATTATAGATTTCTTAAATTACTGCTGAATTTTAACTTCTTTTTCCCTTTACACCTTTAGTGAGAAATATAGAGTCATACAGCACAGGAGGAGGTCACATGGACCATCATGACTGTGCTTTAAGGAAGCTATCCAATTACTACCAGTCCTCTGCTCTTTTCCCCCATAGTCCAGCGATCTTTTCCCCTTCAAGTTGAAGGTGGTGGATGGGATCTTGGCTCAAGCAGGCTGCTTTGTCCTGTTTGGTGTCGAGCTGCTTGTGTTGTTGAAGCTGAACTCCTCCAGGCAAGCGGAGAGTATTCCATCACACTCCTGACTTGTCTTGTGGGTGGTGGGCAGGCTTTATGGAGTCAGGAGGTGAGTTACTTGCTGCAGAATTCCCAGCCTCTGACCTGCTCTTGTAGCCACAGTATTTATATGGCTAGTCCAGTTCATTTTCTGGCCAATGGTAATCCTCAGGTTGTTGACAGTGGGGGATTCAGCAATGGTAATACCATTGAATGTCAAGGGGAAATGGTTAGATTCTCTTTTGTTGGAGAAGGTCATTGCCTGGCACTTGATATGGCGTGAATGTAAGATATGGTATTAAACCTTTGAAACTACGAAATAATGTGTTCATACTGCAAGTCTCTTGCTATCTTTCTCAATTTTGAGATGCATTAATTACATTTTGCAATGCGTTTGTAGGATTTCTTTTTAAATTAAAAGTAAGAGAGTCAGTCATTTTATGTTTGTGTCTGCTAACCAGGTGCCAGCAAATGAACGTCGCTCAGTAGCAGCAGGTGTCACACTGTCATGCGTGTTAGTAAGTGTGTGATGCTTCAAATAGTATAAAGTAAAGGTTCTTCAATATACATAAAAACTACTTGCCAATGGAAAATATTTCTGCTTGACTTCAGGGTTTCACTTATTAAGAAAAGAAAGGGAATCTAAACTCTAATTAAAGGTGCAGATCTGCAAAGAGCAATGACTCTAGCTGATCTGATGAAAGCAGAACATTTCGTCTTGCAGTTTTAAAGGAACGCTGATGCTCTTTAACAGCAGAATAATACATGGCATGTGAAATAATGCTCCTGCAACTTATAAACAGTACGTAAAATTATAAACAAAAAATAAACAACTCACTGGCTGCTATTACTAGAAAACGACCTGTAGTACTGATAATGGTGAGTCAGAGGGTGCACTACTTTTTAAGGTCAGGGACATTATACCATGTGAAATGTAGGTGTGTCCCTTCAGGGCAACAAGGTTAATTACTGTCATGTAAACACTCTTCATACTGTGGTTAACGTAGAGATGGCAGACACTCTGCATCTGGTCTTTGCATTCATGGAAAGTTATACTTTTTCCGTTAAAGGTGAGTGTGACATGATCCTTCAATGTGACAAAGTAGTATGGCAGAGAGGAAATGTGTGACTGGCAAATCTCCCATGCCATTCCTTATGGATGTGCTGCTTTATGAATGTGAGAATGTTACACGGTGTGAAACTGAATAGGGGTAACTTGAACTTAAATGTTTTACCAGGAAGCTGAGGGGATACGGTCAACTCACCTCAGCTCCTACACCACCATTCTACACCCCATTTGATTTGAACCTTTACATTGGGTGGAAAGCAGCCTTGGCTTTGCATCTTGTGCTTTCGATAAACTCTCTGAGAATGTGCCTTAGAGATTGAAATCCAACCTATTTGGGATCAATTGCCTATCCCTTGTAAAAGTTTGGAGTTTCTTGAACCCCTCAATGGACTCAAGTCAACTCTTAGCTGGCAGATTCCACTAAGGCTTACGGAAAGCATGAATGGTAGAATTCCAGGGATAGGCTGGGCATTCCCTCAAATACGCCCCCTTGATTGAGCAGGTCAGATAGAAGATGGGCTCACAACTGATCTCCCATCAGAATTTAAAAAGCCTTGGCAAATGGGAAAGAGCCCTGGCATAAGTGGGTGTTGCCCTAAATTCCTGCCATTCGCTCCTGCAAAAAAAAAGGTCTCTATATCAAGCAATCTCAATAACATAAAGCAAGCCAGTGATTAACTCAGTGACTGAAATTTCCAGTTTACTGACCTCTCATTGACCTCAGCAATTTATAACCAGTTACAGTTACCAGAAGTTGCACAGGGAGTAATTGAGCCAGATTCGCACAGGCCTGATTAACAGCTAAACAGCACAACCATACTTCAGATCCCACACTACCTATGAGCGCTGGGTGTCTGCTCATGTAGAGGAAAGTGTTGCATCTACTGCGCCTGTAGCTCATGGAAGAAATGCTCATGGAAGTATTGTCTCCAATACCGTCTTGATACAACAGTCCTAACTGAGGAATTTTGAACAAGTGCCCACCTCAGTCATGCTTCAACTTAGTAAATCATTGCACTTCAGTTGCATCAGGAACTTCGTCCACACGTATTAATTCTGTGCTTAAAATTCTATATATACCAATTTACGCAAGCAAATGTTTGTGTCACTACTCTTATTCATTCATATCCATGGTTTACATATTGAGGCAGAATTTTTTCACGTGCCTGAGATAGCGTAGCATTTTCTGGACAAGATGCAATATGGATAGAAGCCCAGCTCTCTCCACTCTCGCATTGGGAATTTGAAACTGGGCAGTGGTGATCTCTCATGCTGTATGTAAATCTTTGTCAAATTAAGCTTGGATCACATGCTACTTTTGGGGGATAATGTTGAGCTTCAGTGCCTCCCGATAATGGGAGCTGTGATGAATGAAGGCTGAAATTCAAGATTTCTAGCCTGAACCACCTCATTATTGAACGTTTGATCATCCCTTTGCCATTTTTGACTTCCCTCACAAAATAACTTTTAGCTAGACCTTTTAAATACTGTAAGCCCTGTCAGCTAGCAAAATTCCTTGAGGTGGGGGGGGGGGGGGCGCGGGGGGGGCGGGGGCGGTCCCTGATTGGCCAATGCAACTTTGTTGGGAGATTGGCGGGAGACCTTGGGTAGACAAAGGTACCTGCTGAGGTCATGGGTGACCGAAAACAGAGAGCCCACCCAACAAACCGAGGAAATTCCCAGTGAAAATTTCAAAAACGGCCCGCGTTTACATAATGCCTTAAGATATTCAGTTAGGATAGGAGCAGCAGAGCTTTGCGTGAACTCTTCTGGGGTGGGTGGGGGGAAGAAGGTGCCGCAATTCAGATTTAATAAATCTTGCATGGAATTTCTCGCAGTGAGTCAATTGTAGTCTTCAGTTGATATGGGGGTTAGAGGGTGAGTTAGGGAGATAATTCATGCTTTCAACCTTGATTTGTTAATTTTCATTATAAATCCATTGGCAGCAAGGTTTAATTAGTGTGACAAGTGTACGTGGGAAATCTCCATCATACATAGGAATGTAAAATGCAAAATGTTAAAACATTTAGGCTGGTTTTGTAAGCAGTGTAACTGGAAGGGTAACATTACAAAGATATATTGATAGATGAAGCGAATGGAACAAAACTGTGGCAAATGGGTTTCAATGCAGACATATGTGAGGTAGTCCACTTCGGAACTAAAAGGGATAGAACAGAACACTTTCCAAATGTCAAGAAAGCTAAATAGTGGAGGTCCAAAGAGCCTTGGGGGCTGATGTACATAAATCATTAAAACGTGATGAACCGTTACAGAAAATAGTCAGAAAGGCTGGCCTTTTTATCCAGAGAGCTAGAATACAAGGAGGTAGAAGTCATGCTTTAGCCATACAAACACCTGAGTATTGTGAGCAATTCTGGACATCACACCTCAGGAAGGACATATTGGCCCTTTTTGGAGATGGTGGGGTGAGAAGGGGCAGTGGGAGAGAGATGGACAGGTGCAGAGTAGATTTACCAGAATGATGCATAGACTCCAAGGGTAAAATTACACAAACTAGAGTTCTATTCCCTGGAATTTGGAAGGTTAAACAGTGAGTCAATCAAAGCTTTCATGGCTTTAAGGGGAACAGATAGGGGAGATAGAGAGAAACTATTGGTTTGGAGTCTAGGGCTAGAGGGCATAGTCAACGTTAGAGCCAAATTTTGAGGAATAAAATTAGGAAACACTTCTACACATAGAGTGGTAGAAGTCTGGAGCTCTTCTGCAAATGGCAATTTAAAACTGAGATCAGTAAGCTTTTGTTAACCAAAGCTATTAAAAGATACAGGAGCAAAGGCTGGTATATGGAATTTGGTACACATCTGCCATGATCTTATTGAATGGTGGAACAGGCCTGAGGAGCTGAATAGCCTATCCTGTTCCTACTTTGCTGTGGAGTACAGGCAAATATCGTATTTTTAACATGATAGATAATCAGCGATGACATTGCATTCAGTATAACGTTATTGAGATGTTAAAAAACAAGTCTGAATAAAAATTTAATTAAATGCGATAAGGCACTTATCCTGTTCAACATCCTTCATGAATGGTGCCAAACTTGCTTTAAGGGCAGACCAGATTTGTAGGGGTTTTTGTTGCCTTCTAGTTTCCTGAATTGTGCAATCAATAAGCAAACCTTGAGTGTGTTAAAACCATTGCAATTTTTTTAATGCTATTTGATTTATGTAATTTGACAAAATTCATAAGGATTGCAATTAAAATTTGAAATACCTTTACCTCCAGTTGTTGAATTCTTGGGTCGATTTATTATTCTAATTGTCTGAGAAAATACCTTGAAATTTGTACAAAGGCAAAAATATCAAACGGAAACACTGGTTTCCAGTTTGACTGTATTGTTTCCTAAAAGAGAAGTTTGAATTCTGTTTTGGTACAGCCCTAAAATCTTTGGTAATTTCTGTGCACAGCAAATAGCTTCTATTTGTGGAAGCTGTTTTCAGTTTCCATAGCGCATTAGGATAATTGCCTTATTGTATTTTATTAATATAGTTTTAAAAATTCTGAGTGCCTTTCCTTATCTTAGAGTCTGAATAGAACCTGTGATGATGACTGTGATTAATAGCTTCCAGGCCAGCTTGTTGAAAACAATTGTTCATCTAAATCTCTGTCGAAATATGACACAAGTGCGTCAAAACTATTTCTAATCATGTTTCTATTTGAGAGTTGGTACAATAATTGAATTTGTAAGGAATGCATGTGAAATTATTGCATTAACTCAGTCAAATAATAGATGTCCCGTAATTTGTAAAATGCGCTCTTATCTATTTGGCTGCCTTGTTGCCTCAGGTTAAAATAAAACGTATGAAAAGCTGTTGGCATCATTACTTGTAAGCCTGTAAGAGAGAAGAGATATTGCAAAATGGGCTTATTTTTCTCTGTGAAACACCAAATATATCAGTATACCAGTTTAAAAATAGAATCTTCTAGGAACAGAGTAGGCCATTCAACCCCTATTCTGCCATTCTTCTAGATCATGACTGTAACTTAACTCCATTTACCTGCCTTGGTTCTATTTCCCTTAATACCCTTCCCTAAAAAAGACCTATTAACTTCAGTTTTGAAGTTTTCAATTGATCCCCATCCTCAATAGCTTTTGTAGGGAGAGACCTCCCAATTTCCACTAACCTTTGTGTAAAGGAATGCTTTCTGGTACCACCTGTGAGCGGCTTAGCTGAAATTTAAAGTTTTTTTTATATGTTAGACTCCCCCACTAGCCTCTTATCTCCTTTTAATCATCTTGAACACCTCAATTTAATCACCCTTTAATCTGTTCTCAAGTGCAGTTGAAAAAAAATATTGAAATGGTGCTGCCAAGATGTGTTTGCAAGACTAGAATATGAAATTAAAAGTCTAATGATGACCATGAAACCATTGTCGATTGTTGTAAACACCTACCTAGTTCACTAATGTCCTTTAGGAAAGGAAATTTGCTGTCCTTACCTGGTCTGGCCTACATTTGACTCCAGACCTACAGCAATGTGGTTGACTCTTAAATGCCCTCTGAGCAAGGGCAGTTAGGGATGGGCAATAAATGCTGGCCTAGCCAGCGACGCCCACATCCCCTGAATGAAGTTTTTCAAAAAAACTAGTAATAATATTGGGAAGAAAAAACAAATGCTTGCATTTACTGAAAAGAGCAAAACAGTTGTACACAAATATCTAATGGCCCAGCTATTTTAGCTTTGCATGCTTTGTGGGAGTGAAAGGATGCTTTCGTAGCAATTTTAGTTGCTTATGTGAGGTCATTAAATGCTTCCCATTTAGTTTCTGGGTCTGAGTTTACCTTTGGGCAGATACCCAGGTGGGGTTGGTATAATCATCTTACCTACCCTAGTCCAAAGGGCTGGGGACCATTTTAATAGTTGAGCTTGTTTCTATTCAAACGTCAACCTGCTGATGCAGATATAGCGCTTGCATATGGCTTGGGGGTGGGGTTGGAGGGGTTAGTGGCAACGAGAAATCTGCATGCCCCTACATGGAGCCGAGGTGTAGATATAGACTTTAAATGCCAATTGCACACCAGTGTGAGTCAGCCTGATGCTCTTAAGTTATGGTCGGGGGCAGGGGCTGTCCATCTATTGGTCCCCCAAAATTGCCTCGCAATCCTGTGTGGTCAATTTACATAGCTTGGGTAGCCTGAGAGCTCTGTGTTCAGCTGATTCTAGCTTCTTAAATATCTCTCACTCCCTTCGCCCCATCATTGGCAGCTGTGCCTTCAGCTGTCTAGGCCTCATTCTCTGCAATTCCCTCCCTCAGCCTCTCCAGCTCGTTCTTAAAGACCTTCCTTCAAACCCACCCCTGTGACCATGTTGTCAGCCTCCCAATATCTCATTCTTTGGTAGTGTCAGTTTTTTAATCTGATTTTATCCCTCAGTGAAGCACCTTGGGGCATTTTGCAACATTAAAGGTGGTATATAAAATGCAGGTTGTTGCTCATCTAGATATCTCAGCCATTCTTTACACCACTTTGACCCAACTTCACAACAGCACCTTGCCCCCCTTCAGCGTGATGCTTCCACAATTGTCCACAGGCTCCCCCTGACCTAACTGTGTGACACTGCTAATGCTGACCACTTAGGTTAAAACTGCCTCTAATCCATTTCATTCTGTCTCACGGACAACTTGAGTGAGGAGACTTTTACCTCCTTGCTCTTAAGTTGAATTGAAACCTGTGTTTCTAAAGTGAAAGGGCAGCGAGCAAACCCGCAGACTCACTGAAAACGTAAAGAAATGAAGCTGTTGCAATGTTCGTTTTACTGTGTGAAGCTGACGCGCACGGTTTCCTCCAAGGTAAAATGCATTGCACGATGTTGTTTGTATATCATAAAATCAACCAAGATATGTCAAAACAAAGTGGAAATCAGAATTACAGTACACTCTAAAGATGCAAACATTCACAATGCCGAATCTGTGGTGATTGTGGAGATTCTGCACAGATATTCTGAAATAAACAGCACTGTATCTTAATTGAATCACATTAAAGAGGGCTGGATTATGTTGTCATTTTTTTGAACAGATTGAAAACTGCTGGGTAGAAAAAGCCTGGACTAATTATGCAGTATCTATAGTTTTTACTTGCAACCTAAAACAGGAAACCACTAACTCTCCCAGTCTTCTGATTCAAAAGTAATTTGGAAATGAAACCTATTATTCTTTCTGTTTTGAAGTTGCCATCTCGTTTTACAAGGAAATAATAAGTGATTGGGCTATGCATTTGTTTCTAGTTGGATTGTTAAGATCCAGGGATGCAATCAATTTTATTTTGGCTGGAAACTTGATTTTCTGCAACCAGACTGGGTTATAGTCACCTCAGCGACATGGGTCCAAATTTTTTGCCCTTTTTGTTTCATCCTCCCCAATGATTGATGGCACTTGTAGTGGGTATCCTATGTGCTTGTAGCAAGCTTGTTGTCTAGCAGAAAGGAATGAACAGTGATTAATCTGTTAACTCTGTTTGGCACTGTGCCCTTTTGACTTTTGCTGTTTTGCAAGGATACTCTTTGACTTGCAAGTTTTATTGGTATATATACATAAGAGCTGCAGTATTTTTTTTAAAGGATTAACAAATTAAAAACTTCATCATTTAGAGAGAGAGAATAAACAATATTAATTACAAGAAGCAGTGGAAAGTTGTTATTTTTGGAGCAACTTCATTCTGCCCATGAACAGGCTTGTTTTAAATTGTTTTGTATGCAGTCTGTGTGCCATGATTCTTTTTTTTTTTTGCTGACATACTGAAAATTTACATGTTCCTTTATCCATTATGAAACACTGAATCTGTTCATGTGCAGTTAGTTTCCTCATGACTGCAACTTGGCGCAGTGCCTGCAATCTGAGTCTGTATGATGTAAATTGTGAGCTAGGGCATAAAAAATGCATTTGTAGTTGGAAAAGTGTAAACAGATTGGAAAATTAAGTAAAACAAGCGGGTGATTAATCGTCTTCAGATTTCCATCTGCAAATTGTTTTTTTTCCTGGTCTCCCTAATGAACCCATCAGTATGTTTCGAAGTACTTGTTATAATATTTTATTCCTTGCACTGAATAATAGTTTCAGTGATAGGCTACAAAACAATATGGGCTTCTCCCAGGGTGACCTTTTAGGAAATGAATAGTTTTATTGTCTGTCCTGTTTCTGCGACTGAAACAACAGTGTGGTTTATTAATATGACTCATCGTACAAATGAAATAGGCCTCAAAAGATTTTATTTGTTTTTATCTTTTCTAATCAGTTGATTTGCAGTCATGTTCCTGCTTTTCTGATAAGCTGCCTGGTGTGGTATTTTGATTAAATATGCTGCTAAATTGGTGTTTTGAATGGGGTTTTCTTTGACACGGTATAAATCGAGAGAAGACCAGCTCAATGGGCGGTGTCGGAGTGGGGTGTGACTTCTCCCGCCTGTGAGGTTCGAAAGGATACCTCTCTTTTTGTGAGAGTTTGTCTATGTGTGTGCACATCGTCCTGCTTTAACCTACCTGGCTTTCCTTGCTGCACCTGAAGACCCAACAAGGTGACCAGATTCAGAGGAGTGGCCATGAACAGCAGTCAGAGTTGAATTTCTCGATGCTGGGATTTATCAGGGTATGTTTTTTGAAGCATGGACAGCCAGTCCGCAGTGTACAGATTCCGCAATTGGTGATATGAGGAGTAAATCCTTTTAATTGAAATGAAAATAAGTGAGACGGAGAAGTGAAGACCTGCACTTGCATTCTCGTGTTAATAGGCTGTGTTGTATTCTCTCAAGTGAATGCAGGATGATTTTTCTTTTAAATTGCAAGTGTGCCTAATTGTCAGAAAGTCTCTCCTCAAATGAGGCTGAGTTGTCCCCTTCCCCACCCACTAGTTTTTGTGCTCTATATATCTCAAGCAGCAGGCCAGTGATAGAGATGGACCTTATGATTTTGTCTTGGGGATCTGCCAGTGTTATGCTTCAGGTGGTCACTAGGGGGAGCATAAGAGTGGCCCTGTTTGGTGCTTTCATGGGTAACAGCTGTAGTGGGGAGTGGGGGCAGAGGGAGGAGTTGAAATTGGTCTTTGGTGGTGTGCAGTGGTTGGCAGCGTATCAATAGCTGGTTTTCCACCCTGCCTGACTTCAATATCAATATAAAAAAATATCGGCCAGAGGGCACAAGGGTTGCTGATTCGTGACTGCCTGTTTTGTAGCGTTCTCTCAGATTAATTTCTCCAGCCCATCCTGATCTCTGTTTGTGCCTCTGCAGCCCAGAACGAAGTCCATTCCCAATATGGGGGTGCCACGCGGCAGATAATGGAAGAGTTGGCCATTTAGAAATCTGTTTTACTCAGCCATCATGAAGTTTTTCTTTAACAACTGGATATACTTGAGGCCTTAACAATTCACACGTCTGAAGGGAAGGAGGAGAGATTGAGAAAAACAGGGTAGGAGAAATCCATAAAGTTACTTTAAATAACGAATAGTAATATTTTTTAGTGTTGACCCTGAGTTGAGTTTCAAACCCCACACCCAGTCCATCTTCATAATGTTTCGCATCAGCTGTGGCTCAGTGGGGAGCACTCCTGCCTCTGAGCCAGAAGGTTGGGGGTTCAAGTCCCAGTCCAGATACTTGAACACAAAAATCAAGGCTTGTACTCCAATGCCACACTAAAGGAATGCTGCAGTGTCAGAAGTGCCATCTTTCAGATTAAATACCATCTGCCTGCTTCATTGGATCTAAAAGATTCCATGACACTGCTTCGAAGAAGAGTAGGGGAATTCTCCCCAGTGCCCTGGCCAATATTTATCCCTTAATGAACATCGCAAAAGCAGATTTTCTGATCATTCTTGCATTCCTGTTTGTGGGAACTTGCTGTGCATAAATTTGCTGTCATGTTTCCTTTTTACAATGATGATGACACTTCAAAAGTACTTTGGCTGTGCAGCACTTTGGAGAATCCTGAAGCAATGAGAGGTGCTGTATAGATGCAAATCTATTTTCTTTCACCTCCAACTCTATCTTACCCATGTTGCTGAAACTCGCCTGCACTTTTGTAAACTCCAGGCTTGAGTTCTCCAACAGTCACTCTCCAGACTCTTCCCAAGCTCCCAACTCATCCTTTGTCCCCCAATCCTATCCTGTATTGAATGGCACTCACCCACCAATCTGAATTCACCAACTGATACTGGGTTCTTTGTTCCCCAGGATGTTGACTTTGAAATATTTTGCTTCATTTACAAATCGCTGTTGTACCTTGTGTCATTCAATTTCTCTAACCTCCTCCAACCCCGAACATGAATCTGGTTCACTGTTCGTTCACCGTTCATTACTCATTTCCCATCCCCACTTCTGCAAATACTTGCTGTTCCTCCCTCTCCTCCACACCCGTCCCCCACCCCACCCCCATCCACTATTGGTCTCACCAGTGTAATCTGGGATTCTCTTTCTGAACCTCATTAAAATTACCACCAGTTAGCAGTACCAACTCCAGTTGGACATATTCCTGGTCACATGACATTTGATAGTGTGACACTTGATCACATGACTCTCACTGTGGTTTCCTAATATTGCACTCACTGTGGTTTCCTAATATTGCACTCGCTGTGGAGAAGTGGGGTCTCCAGTAGCTGAGTGCAGTAAGCTTCCTTTTCCGTGGCGGGGGCCGGCAGCTGATTGGCTGCAAGTGATGCCACTTCAGAAAGCGTATTTACATGCGCATTGACCAATCTTTCCTCTTGTACTGCTAACAGCAGTATCCAGGAGACTAGGTTTGGCTGCCCATGGCTGCATTCTGAGATGTGAGCTCTTGGAAAATATAGAGAAAGTGACACAGAATTAGAGATAATACATTCTTCTAAATGGGGCAGCATGTCTTGAACTGCCTGCCTAGACTAAGGGCAGTGTTGATGCACCACAGATCCATCAGAACTCGCACCTTCCCTGCTGCTTGGCATTGGCTCCTGGCTGTGTTCCATTTCATTTCTGGCATCCTCAACCATGCAGATCCCATTATCTGCAAGGTAATGGAGAAGTAATCAACAAGACCCGTTACCTATCATGTCAGTTACATAGTTTTGTTGCAGGTTAAAGCTGATAAAAACCATCAGGATCTCTGTGCCTGTTTGTCTTTTACATAGAGAAGAGTTGGAGGTTATTTATACTCCAGATATTTTTCACAGATTTGGTGTCGTTAATTCCAACCTGTAAGTGAGCTCTTGCACCCTAGGACCTGGAGTATATCTTTTGCCCACCCAATATGTATGTAATTTTGTTTTGTTCTTTCACAGAATGTGTGCTTTGCTGGCTATGCCAGCATTTATTACCCATCCCTAATTGCCTTGCTGCCAAGCCTTTTTCTTTAATCGGTTCTCCAAACAGTTTGTTTTTAAAGTCCTGTTACGCTGGTGAGCCATCTTCTTGAACTACTGAAGTCTGTGTGGTGTGGGTACAACCACAGTACTGTTAGGGAGGGAGTTCCAGGATTTTGACCCAGTGACAGTAAAAGAATGGTGATATATTTCCAAGTTAGGATGGTGAGTGACTTGGAGGGGAACTTCCAGGTGGTGGTGTTCCCATCTATCTGCTGCCCTTGTCCTTCTAGGTGGTTGAGGTTGTGGGTTTGGAAGGTGCTGTCGAAGGAACCTTAGTGAGTTTCTGCAGTGCATTTTGTTGATGATACACACTGCTGCCACTGTGCATCGGTGGTGGAGGGAGTGAACGTTTGTGGATGGGGTCCCAATCAAGTTGTCTGCTGCACATTTAACACCTGAATGGTGTTGAGCTTCTTCTGTGCACTCATCCAGGCAGATGGAGAATATTCCATCACACTCCTGACTTGTGCCTTGTAGGTGTTGGACAGGCTTAGGGGAGTCAGGAGGTGAGTTATTTGCTGCAGAATACCCAGCCTCTGATCTGCCACAATGTTTATATGGCTAGTCAAGTTCAGTTTCTGGTCAATGGTAACCCCCAGGATGTTGATAGTGGGGGATTCAGCGATGGTAATGTCATTAAATGTCATGGGGAGATGGTTCGATTTTCTTTTTTTGGTGATGGTCATCGCCCTGCACTTGTGTGGCGCAAATGTCACCTGTCATTTATCAGCCCAAGCCTGGATAATGTCTAGGCCTTGCTGCATTTGGACATGGGCTGCTTCAGTATCTGAGGAGTTGCAAATGGTGCTGAGCATTGCGTAATCATCAGTGAACATCCCCACTTCTGACCTTAGGAAGGAAGGTCATTGAAGCAGCTGAAGACAGTTGGGCCTAGGATACTACCATGAGGAACCCCTGCAGCGATGTCCTGGAACTGGGATGATTGACCAGCAACAACAACAACCATCTTCCTTTGGCTAGGTATGGCTCCAACTGGTGGAGAGTTTTCCCCGATTCCGACTGACTCCAGGGTTTGCAAGGGTTTCTTGATACCACACTTGGTCAAATGCTGCCCTCTGGAGTTCAGCTGTTTGGACTAGTGCTACAATGAGATCAAGAGCTGAGTGACCCTGTTGGAACCCAAACTGAGCGTCAGTGAGCAGGCTGTTTCTGAGCAAGTGCTGTTTGATAGCACTCGACAATGCCTTCAATCAATTTGCTGATGATGGAGATTAGGCTGGGGCAGTAATTGGCTGGATTGGATTTGTTCTACTTTTTATGAACAGGATATACCTGGGCAGTTTTCCACATTGCCGGGTAGATGCCAGTGTTGTAGCTGAACTGGAACAACTTGGCTAAAAGTGTGACTAATTTTGGAGCATCAGTCTTCAGCACTATTGCTGGAATATTGTCAGGGCCCATATCCTTTGCGGTATCCAGTGCCTTAAGCCAATACCTGATATCACATGGAGTGTATTGAATTGGCTGAAGACTGGCATCTGTGATGCTGAGGACCTCAGAAGGAGGCAGAGATGGATCATCCACTTGGCACTTCTGGCTGAAGATTGGTGCAAATCCTTCAGCCTTATATTTTGCACTAATGTGTTGGGCCTCCTGCATCGTTGAGGCTGGGAATATTTGTGGAGCCTCCTGCTCCAGTGAGTTGTTTAATTGTCCACTATCCTTCACAACTGGATGTGGCAGGACTGCAGAGCTTAGATCTGATCCGTTACCTGTGGGATTGCTTAGCTCTGTCTATCAAATATTGCTTATGCTGCTTAGCATGCAAGCAGTTCTGTGTTGTAGCCTCATTTTTAGGTATGTCTGCTGCTGCTCCTGGTATGCCCTCCTACACTCTTCATTGAACCTGGGTCGATCCCCTGACTTGGTGGTAATGGTAGAGTTGGGGGGTATGCCAGGCCATGTGGTTACAGATTGTGGTCGAGTACAATGCTGCTGCTGATGGCCCAGAGCACCTCAAGGATGCCCAGTTTTGAGATACTAGATCTGTTCGAAATCTATCGCATTTAGTATGGTGGTTGTTCCACAAAATACGACGGAGGATATCCTCAATGTGAAGATGGGGCTTTTTCTCCAAGGACTGTGTAGTGGTCACTCCTACCAATATTGTCATGGACAGATGCATCTGTGACAGGTAGATTGGTGAGGACAAGGTCAAATAGGTATTTCCCTCTTGTTGTTACCCTCATCACCTAGCGTAGACCCAGTCTAGCAGATATGTCCTTTCGGGCTTGGTCAGTCATGGTCACATACCCTCGGATTGAGCAGATAAATCCCCTTCCCTGTATTTTACTGCTTATATGAAAGTAGAGGAATAAACTTTCTTCTTAACCATCCCTTACACTATAAACGATCAACAAGTTTATTAAATACTAAATGGATAATTCAAGGGTAGAATTGGCACACTGCAGGTCTACATTAGTTACAGGTTTTTTACTTGGAAGATAAACATAACAGTTATATCTGCTGTGCTGAACGTCTACGAGAACTCGATGCAGTGAAAAGTCCTTGAATGTAATCTTACAGTGGACCGAGGAAGACTCTCCGAGTGCATTTGTTGCCTAATACGATCTGTCCTAACTATCGTGTTGATGCATTCTAACTATTTGTCCCACTATAACTCTGCTGGTCTCACTCTTTCTGTTCCATTACACTGTCTGATGCGTTGCACCATGCCTTCTACAGCTGGATTTCTTTGGCTGTAAATTTCTCTATGTTTAAAGGTACACACCGCCCTACGATTGTCTTACAAGGCAAAGCTCGTCTTCAGTCTGAGGCAGAAGTGCCCCAGACCAGTGAGTGCCCCATCCAGCAGCTTAGCCGAGGGCTCCTGAGTCACATCCATTCAATGGATTGGGCCATTGAGAAGAAAATCAGAACTTGCGGCCACTGACCCGGGGGTCCAGTGCTCAATTGCTTAATATTCTTGAAGCCTTTAGTTGCTTTTGCTGACATTATCGTGAACAGCGGCAGAATCCCAAACACCCTGCATCTGAAAGCACCGGCAGGTGGACTACCTCAAACCCGGTTACCCAAAAAAAAACCTAGCGGCATCCAAAAACAGGACATGTTTATTATGTTCTATGCATCAATTTTAGTTGAGAAAAGTTGAACTTGCCTGTTCCACTGGGCTGGGCTCTGCAATGGCACAATGTGACTCCAGGCCCCTGAGCAGCTTCGCGCTGCTTCCCTATCCCGCACTCCATGCGACCCTTGACCCCCTCGTGACCTGGCATGACCCGAAGCACCCAGCCTGCCTGACCCAGAATCCGGCACGGCCTTGGCCCTGAGGTATTCGCCTAGGGTGGTACCTGTGACGGTGGTGATAGCTAAAAATAAAGATTTAGCAAACTTGTAGTTCTCAGGGCTTACTGGTGAACTTGGAAGTCCACGTACATTTTGCAGCTACTGTACAGAATTAATTTTTTAAATTGTACAATATTTAGTAGTGTTGTGACATGTTTATGAAGTACAAAAGCAAGGATGTTGCATTGAGCCTATGTAAAGCTCTGGTTAAACCATAACCAGAATATTGTATCCAGTTCCGGTCATCACATTTTAGCAAGGATGTGAGGATCTTTGGGTGGGTGCAGAGGAGATTTACCAGAATGGTTGCAGGGATGAGGGATTTCAGCCACCAAAGTTAGTTTGGAGAACCTTGGAGTAAAGGGGATTGAGGGGAGATTTGGTAGAGGTGTACGAGATTATGACACATTTCGATAAGATACACCAGGAAAAGCTGTTCCCATTAGCTGATGATACAAGGACTAGGGGACATGGATGCGTTGAAGAGGTGGTGGGGCAGGGAGTAGAACAGGTGGAGTGCTGTGGTGGATGTGAGGAAGAACTGATGCGAGTGAAAATAACCTGGAACTCACTGCCCAGGAGGGTGATGGAAGTGGGGGCAGTGAACAGTTGCGAAAGGAAATTGGAGTTTAGTAGAATGAGAGGCAACCTTATTGAAACATTTAAGATTCTTAGGGGGCTTGATGGGGGTGTATGCTGCAAGGCTGTTTCCCCTTCTGGGAGAGATTAGGACCAGAGGGGTCTCCCATTAAAACAGAGATTAGGAGGAACTTCTTCTCTGAGGGTGGTGAATCTGTGGAATTCTTTACCACAGAGGACTATAGAGGCTGGCTTGTTAAGTATATTCAAGGTTGAGATGGACAGATTTTTAATCAGTAAGGGAACTGAGGGCTATGGGGAAAAGGCAGGAAAGTGGAGTTGAGGGTTATCAGATTAACCATGATCTCATTGAATGGTAGAGCAGACTCGACGGGCTGAATGGCCTACTTCTCCTATGTCTTTTTTTATGGGCATTTGAGAGGGCAAAAACTTTCAGGGCTACGGGGATAGAGCGGGGGAATGTGACTGACTGGATTGCTCCACAGAGAGCAGCATGAGTGCAATGAGTCAAATGGCTTCCTTCTGTGCCGAAAATGACACCATTAGTAGCAAGAAATGCTTTAAAGCACTAACTCCCATATATCCATATCTTAACTGCTCACATATGAATATGAAATAAGAATTCGAGTGCAATTTGTTAAGGTGTGGGTGGGGATAGATTACAGGAAATAAAACCTTAATTATATCTTACATTTTAAAAGGAACAAGAACACTTTTTGAAGCCGAAAGTATATTATGTATACCTGTACTTTGTTTTAAAGTTAGTGATCTCCCAGTCTCTTGTTATGACTCTTCCACTTGCTTTGACTTTTTCATAATGTATCAGAATCCTCAGTGGTTTTTTTCACTTCTATATCTTCTGAGGCAGATTGTAATTAAAGCATAAAGTTTTTTTTTTGTACAGCTTCTAGAGAGATACAGCTTCTAGAGAGAGGGAAAAATAAAATGGAATAAATTAGCCAGCTGATTTATATTGCTTTCAAACATTTTTGTAAGTTTTCTAGCAGTAGTTGTTTTGAAAACAGAACAATTTTGTTTTCCATGTTACTCCATCTGTCAGTTGTGTGTAATTTAAAAATATTTTGATGGATTATCATTAATAAGTGATTTCCCTCCATAGGACTTTTTGAAAGTGTGCATGTTGGACTAATCCTTGCACTGAAACCACTCAATTGTCACCATAATAAGCCAGAAATGATTTAGTAGGCTTTCGTCAAATTTAATAAGTTCATTTTATAGTGATATGCTGGAAGCCATCCATCAATCTGACTTGAGTTTGCTGCTTATTCTATTGGTTCCCACTGACAGTTACCTCTGTAACTGCTAAGTGAGACTAGTTTGGAACATGACTGTGCTGAGCAAGGGGGATGTGTATTGTCTGTCTTTCTGAGGTTAGTGATGTGGCATCTTAATTATTCAAGTTTCTTCGCCTCATCTGACCTGCTAAGAACTGTGTTAACATCAGATAGTTACTTCGTTAAAGTCTCTGAAAATCCTCAATGGGATGGGACAGCACTGCACTGGGGCCTCTATCACGGACTCCAGCCAACCTCTGATTGGTAAAAGCAAAAAAAAGCAGATGCTGGAAATCCAAAACAAAAACAGAAACAGAAATACCTGGGAAAACTCAGCAAGTCTGGCAGCATCGGCAGAGGAGAGCACAGTTGACGTTTTGAATCCTCATGACCCTTCAACAGAACTAAGTAAAAATAGGAAAGGGGTGAAATATAAACTGGTTGGAGCTGTGGTTGGGGGAGCTCCCTCATGGATAAATACCTGGCACGGATTGGGAAGATTGCCAAGCAGGGGTGGGGCAGGGTGAGGGTCCTTCTCACCCCCTTTCAGATACAACTGAACACCCCACCCCCACCCCCACTGAAAGGGGTGAGCTGTGAACCTCTGGCTGGTTAGGCTTATGTCCAGGTACTGGGCCTGTCTTTGATTCTTCCAGCATACTCCTGCTGCAGATACTGGTAGCAATATATGGAAAGGGGCACGGATTTTCAGGGCCAGAGTTTAACCAAACTTAATTGTTTATCCTGTTAACATGCTTTGCACTCATTGTGAAATTAGATGTACTGGACTCTTAGGAATTTGCATAATTTGTTCCAATGAAACCAAATTCATTTCCCAAGATACTCAAATGGTTTAGCAATACTTTAGCCAGCAATGTATAATTGACTCCCACTACACCCATATCTCAACCGTTAACCATTAACCTGCCTGTGAAAAATAGTTTTTGTTTGTTCTTAGGATGTGGGCAGCATTAAAGAACAATGCAGCCAATTTCTACTTCCTCGGACAAGGTGACCCACGGTAATTGGTTTGGTGAGGGTGTTCCTATGATGGTTTTAAGCAGGAAATCTTGGAATGTTAATCCAGCGACGATGAAAAAAGTGATAATATGTGACCAAATCAGATTGGTATGTGACTTGGAGGTGAATGACGTTTCTCAGATGAAGACACTAACATCTATTTTGTCTTCTCATTGTGTTTAGATTACATTCTGAACAAGCTCCCAATATGTTGGGATGAGCGCATTTTTCTTTGAGCTGGGGAGAATTTTATCTGTTTACAAGTTGATTAAACAAAATGCTATCTTTTTTATAGGCCAAGAAACAAAGTCCAGTTATATTTAACATCCCTAAAAGATCAACAGGGAACATTAAGAGTCACTGAATTTTTCACATGCTTAGCTTAACGTTGAGAAAGGTTTGATTCTAGTTAGGAAATAAAAACAGAAAATGCTGGAAAAGCTCAGCAGGTCTGGCAGCATCTGTGGAGAGAGGAACAGAGTTAACATCTTGAGCCTGTATGATTCTTCAGAGCATCCTCGGTATTTTACTTTTATATTGATTCCAGATCTGCCTGGTTGCTTGTAAATGCTCACAAATACAAAAGGGAGATTTAATAGTGCCGTTCAAAATGATGAGGGGTTTTGATGGACTAAGCATTAAGAAACTGTACTTGCAAGAGTTTTGGTAACCACAGAGTGTGGATTTGAGGTAATTGGTCTTCATTGGCCAAAGAGTCAAAGGGGAGATGATAAATTTTAATGTTGCAAGTTTTGGAATGCACTGACTGAAAGGGTAGTGAAAGTACATTCAGCAATAACCTACAAAAGGCAATTGAATAAATACTTGAGGTGGCGGAGGGGAGAGAAAAATTGCAGGGGAAAGAGCAGGGGAGTGGATAGTTTTATATAGCTGGATGGTTCTTTGAAAGAGTTGGAACAGGCATGATGGGCTGAATGGCCTCTGGTGCTGTTGATTCTATATGGAACTTACTTTTTTCATGCATTCTGCATTTAAAATTTATAATAGTACATGTCAGTTTATCTCCTGTTGTCATTGTAATGTGTACTGCATGTAAAGTTGGAACTCTGGTCCCATATTGGGGAAATGGGGACAAATGAATTGCAATATTCCAGATCAGATGGTATTGTTCCTATGAGTGGAGGGGAGGGAAGTGGTGTTGGTGGGTGTAGATGAATTCCCAGGGTAAGTTTGGTTGCTGGTGACCTAAGGAGAAACTGGACTTTTCAGGAGATTTGAGATAAGTCAGTGGTGGAGCATTGTATGAAGATAAGCAGACATTGGTTGAGCAAGAGACCAAATAAATTTCATCTGCCTGCAGAATGATAGGGATGCAAGGGAGTAGCGGAGGGTGGGGTGCCCACATGAAGGCCTGCAACATAATGGTACGTACTGCACCAAGGTATTGCAAAAATGTGGCCTACATTTGAGTTGAGCTCATTAGCTCCCATTCTTCAGTGGAACGAGGAAAGCCAAAACTGTCTAGGCAACTCATGACAGGTAATAAATGTGGCCAACACCCCAAGAGCAAATTTACAAGTGTTATGGAGAGATGGGGATGAGAAAGGGGATGTGCTTCGATCTTCCCACTGAGCTAACGCATTCATATTTCTGCTGGTCATGTTCTGGTTTTGGCCAGGCCATGTAAATGTTACAGGAAACAATGGGAGCGATTACAAAAACAAATCTCTGACAGGCTCACATGAAGTGACAGTACGCCAGAACAAAATCTTGGTCATTCGTTATCACCTGTAGATTGAGATGAGATTATTGTCACTGATCGCTTTGATGCATCCTTTATTGTATTCGTTAACCTCAGCACTACTGTTTGCCATGTTAACATGTCACATTCTTTCATCTGTTGTTTTAAAATGGGGAGAAATAAATGGGCTAGCATTGAAACAGTGCCAGGGGGAAATTTATGTGAACACTTTGCCTGCAGTACAAACATACAAGCAGTCGTTTCTAAACCTATTGTGGAGCTGCTCATGAGGTCAGGAGGATTTTGTTTTGGCAGGGTGTGTTGTCAGAGAACATGCAGAATCTGTTGCAGTTCAAACATTCATGAAATGGCCATCTGCCAAAAAAACAACTATTTATTTTAGTCAATCTCTATATAAAAAAAATTTACAAGAACACGGGGTTGATGCTGGAATTGTGCTATAGTGCATGTCGGAGTTAACCCTTAAACAGGTAGTGAAGTGTATGAAATGTTTGCTGCTGATGGAATTTGAGTGAACATATAAGTGGCAACACACCTTTATTGTTCCTGATTTCAGTGCAAGTGAATCACCTTTTTAATGCTCACAGTTGAATTGGATTCCCATTTGGGTGCGAGTAGACTCATTATGAGTGTTTTTGGTCACGGACTTTAAGGCAAAGTGGTGCGATGGAGATTCAGCGACCCACCTTGCACCCGCTGTGAAACAGAAAATCAGGCAGGGTGTAAAGTGAGTTGATAGTTAATTCACTATCATCCCGTCATGCTCTGCCTCTCCAAGAGGCTTGGTCTCTTACTGACATTGGCATTTTTGCGTTAAAAGTGAAAAATAAATTTTTCCACGAGGGACAGGTGGTACAGCACGGTCCAACTACTTGGGGCATTCCGCGGCAGCGTGGCCAGACCCATCCTTCGCAACACTGGGGACAGGTAGAACCTCAGCACTTAGTGACACTTGGGTGTTTTCGTACTGAGGGTCTACGCACCGCTTGATTCAGCCACACACAAAGGTGGCCGTCAGTTTGAGGGCAATGTTGAGCATGTTTTTCCTCCCTTTATCTGGAGGCTTGTACATCGTGTCCCTGCGGACATGATCCATTTTCGACCTCCAGATAAAGTGAAAGATGGCTCGGGTGATCGCCACCACGCAGGAGTGTGGAATGGGCCAGACCTGCGCCACGCACAGCAACAGCAAGAGTGCCTCACACTGATGACCAGGTTCTTACCTGCAAAGGAGACGGAGTGTCGCCCCCACATGCCCAGTTTTCTTTTCATCATAGACACTCGCTCCTTCCAGTTTCTAACGCATGCCCTTATCCCTCCGAACCATATCCCCAGCACCTTCAGGCTGTCAGCCCTGACAGTGAAGGGAACAAAGGATCGGTCAGCCCAGTTCCCGAAGAACGTGGTCTCGCTCTTCCCATGATTTACCTTGGCTCCCGAGGCCAGTTCGAACTGGTCGCAGATGTTTATCAGTCTGCGCACCGACAGCGAATCTGAGCAGAAGACAGCAACATCATCCATGTACAGGGAGGCTTTGATCTGAGTGCCTCCACTGCCTGGGATCGTCACTCCTCCTATGCCCAGATCCTTCCTGATGGACTCAGCAAAGTGTTCTATGCAACACACGAAAAGAACAGGTGAGAGAGGACAGCCCTTCCTGGCTCCAGATTTAATAGGAAAGCTATCTGATTCCCACCCATTGATTGAGACTGCGCTACTGATGTTAGTGTAGAGCAGTTGGATCCAATTGCGAATTCCCTCCCCAAACCCCATTTTGGAGAGCACATCCACCTTGTAGGTGTGCGATATTCTGTCAAAGGCCTTCTCCTAATCCAGGCTGATGAGGCAGGTGTCCACCCCCCTGTCCTGTACATAGGCAATCGTATCCCTGAGCAGCGCGAGGCTGTCAGAGATCTTCCTGCCCGGCACAGTGCAGGTCTGGTCAGGGCGGATCACCAATTCCAGAGCAGATATGACCCGATTGGCGATGACCTTGGACGGAATCTTATAGTCCACATTCAACAGTGAAATGGGTCGCCAATTTCTAATTTCCTCCCTTTCGCCTTTGTGCTTGTAGATGAGGGTGATAATGCCTTTCCTTATGGATTCCGACATACTGCCGGCCAGGAGCATACTCTCGTCCACTTCTAGTAGGTCTGGGCCGATCCAGTCCCACAGAGCCGAATACAACTCCACCAATTTATGCAGAGAAACAGCTTTGACCACAAGTCCATCAGGCAGTGGTCAGCACGTAACGTCTTAAAGGCCCTGCGGGAAAAGGAGAGGGTGGATCTTGTGGGATGGTTCCCAGAGCAAACTGTCAAAGTCATTTGGCAGAATGCCTCATCACCAGAACTTTCCAACAAGCACCAAGACATAGCTTGGCTGGTGGTGAGAAAGGCCCTCCCCATCAGATCCTTCCTACACGCCAGGAGTCTCACCCCCTCGGCATGTTGCCCTCGAGGTGGCTGTGGTGTTCACCTCCTTGTGGATTGTGCCTTTGCAAATAAGGCTTGGAGAGAGCTGCAGTGGTTTTTGTCGAGGTTCATCCTGAGCAGTTCCGTGTCACAGGACTCTGTGCTCTACAGGCTGTTCCCAGGGACACACACCGAGACAAACATCAACTGCAGCTGGAGGATCATCAACTCGGTGAAAGACGCTCTTTGGTCTGCCCGAAACTTGTTGGTCTTCCAGTGTAAAGAGTTGTCCCCGACCGAGTGTTGCAGAGTTGCACATTCCAAGGTCCTGGACTACGTGCTGAGGGACGCACTAAAGCTTGGGGCAGCCGCTGCAAAGGCTCAATGGGGAAAGGTCGCTTTCTAAGACCTTTCCGCCACAGTGCACCGAGGGACTGGGAACTATTTAGAACCCCTCGGACTGTACAGCTCAAAACGAATGTCTGCAAATGATTGTAATATTCATTTATTGTATTGATGCACCTCGTGATGCATGTTGTAAAAGTTGAACCTGATTGTACTTTTGTGATGGTGATTTTGAAATGGTTTGGAATGTTGTTGAAGATATTTTATGAATAAAGTATATTTTTTGCAAAAAAAAATTAAAAGTGAAAAATAAATGACAGATGAGCCAAGATTGTCTGTTCGGCATCACTTTAATTCCAATTCACTTCACTTTATGACTTTCTGCCAGTGTTAAATTGACAATCGGACATCAAAGCTGCTGCATACTTCACATGACGTAATCTTAGCAAGGTGTACTTTACACAGTATAAGGAAACTTGTGATTTATTTATGAGGGGATATGCAGGAAGCAAAACGATTATTTATAGAAATATTACAAGCATCAAACCTTGATAATGTATTGCAGAGAGCCTCTTATTCACATCGTATTTTGTTTATTGTCATGACACCTAATGATATGATTAATGACAGTTCTTGATTCTCGGGTGCATTTGCAGTGCAGAGTCCACTGGTTGGAGTGAGAGTTTTAGTTAAACTGTATCCAGCCACGCACATTGCTTTCCACCAAATTCAAAAAGCGGGGCCGGAAGAATCTCAAGTCACAAAATACTTGAATTAATTTTGAAAGGTTTCCTAGGAGATCCAGCGGACTTTGCCAAACTGGTTTGATTCCACCCTAGGTTCACGTGCCACTGATACAAGGTGTCAGCCTTTGTTCCATGTGTTACTCTCTTGGTTTCTCAGTTTGTGGGGGGGGGTTCAACTCCTAATACAGAGACTTGAGCACAAAATTGAAGTTGGTGTTCCAGTGCAGTACAGAGGGAGTGCTGCATTGTTAGGAGGTACTGTCTTTTGAATAAGATGTTAAACTGAGGCCCTGTTTGCCTCCTCAGGCCAATTTCTTTTAACCCTCAACAAATAATGCAGATAATCTGATCATCATCGCATTGCTGTATGCAAATTGACAGCTGTGTTTCATACATTAGAACAGTGTTACACTTCAGAAGTGCCTCATTAGCTTTGGAATGTCCTCTGGTCATGAGCACTATAGGAATTCAAATCATTCTTTACCTTTTTACAAAGCCCCCTGAGCCTGAGATTCTCACCGTGGCTTACACCAGGATCACATTGGGCTCCTGCTCTGAATTCACACTGCAAGTTTAACATCAACAAGAAATGGAAAGTGGCTTGGCTAATGGCAAACCTGTTGTGTAACTGTCCCCTTGGAGAACATCATAACACTAGATCGATGAAAGATGCAGTTCTGTTACCAGACAAAAGGTTTTACAACTGGCATCCTAACAATGTATTAGATTATGAACAAATATATCTAAATATGGACTTGAAGTTATTTCAATAACTATATTAGTTTTATATGGCAGTAGGAGATGTACTTTGTCAGAACTGTTAATTGAGCTAGCAAGATGGTGGCCATCACCACCATGTCTTAAATCTGCTAACGTGGCTTAGCATCAATTTTTGACATGCCTTGGGACATTTTACTTTGTTAAAGTTGCTATATTGATGTAAAGATGCTTGTGGGTGGAATGATAGGAGTCTTTAAGCAGTTGTAGAAATTGATTTGTGGTCCAGTCTCTCTCGAATATTGCCATGATCGTAATGTTGCTATTTAATCTTTAAACAGTTCATTGTTACAAGTTGAGGAACTAAATTTTGCCACTTCTTCTGTTGTGGTGCTCTTGCTGACTGACTGTACTGTACAAATGCAAAGATATGATAGTCTGTCCATTTTACTCAAGCCTTAAGTTTAACTTGTTTTTATTCAAGGTTATCAACAGTACTCCATTGAAAAGACAGTGAATGGACAGTAATTGGATCATCATTGTCCATCAGGGGCAATTCCAAGTTCTGTCCATTCTATAACTGTGGATTGTTTTAACCTTAATACATGCCTGTGGAAATTGGGATGGGATTGGTTGCCCAGTGGATGGTAAAATGGGGCAGCACATAAAACGGACAACAAACCTTTCAATTTCCCCCTAGAACAGATTAGGTTAAAATTCCACCCCCCCGTCATGTAACTCTGCCTTCAAGTGCTTTTCACATGTTACCTGTTCATCCAGCAGAGCAAAAGACTGCAATGCAAAGCGAAACGAGATTCTCCCTTTGCTAGGGAATCTCACTCTCGTGCCGGCTTGGGTCCCGATCCAGACTGCATTTACACTGTAGTTCCGGTGCGAAACCATAGCACAAGAGGTAATTGCAGCCCTCTGACGCTTTTTGAAAGTCATGATCCAGTTATACTCACTGGAAACAGTCCTGATTGTTACTTGGGTTCAGTTCTTGCATCAAATGACTCCTTAAATAAAATCGTCATTATTCCTGCGAGGCTGGAAATAATACATTTTGAGTTAAGTCCTTTACGTTTAGGAACATAGGAACCAGGTTGAGGGTGCTGAGCTTGTTCCAGCAATTAAGTATGTTATTGCTAATCATCTATCTGCCATTGCTCTGTAACACTTGATACGCTTACCCAACACACAGATTATCAAACTCAATTTTAGAACTTGTAGTTTATCCATTCCAACCAGCTTCAACAGCTTTCTTGGGCGGAGTGTTCCAGATTTCTATTACCCTTTGGGCTCAATTTTCCTGCAAGTTTTGTGAACAAATGGGGATTGAGAGCCAGCACTTGATGGCAGCAAAACTGGCACAGGGATGCTCCAGGAGGTGGCCTCTGAGCTCACCATCCAATTGAGGATTGTGGGTGGGCTCCAGAACCTGCCGGCCCAATCAGGGACCCTGGAAAGGGGACAGTTAAAAATTCAGAGGGGCCAAGCAGGCAGGTCCATGGGATCCCACCGGATAGCTTGTTGGGTCATGGAGGTTGCTGTTCCTGCTTGTGGCTCCCACTTTGGGCCAAGGAGCATCCGGCTCTGGTAGACCCCCTGAGCTGCCACTGGGAGGTGGCCTCGCCATGCAGCGGGAAAGTTCCCTTTTTCGCCAGTGAAATGTTGGCGGGCACTTGAAATCATCCCTAATTGGGGTCTTCACTATCCTGATTGGCTGTCCGCCTCTGTTCAGCAGGCAGCTAACTCATCTCCCTGCCCGCCCAGCAGCGGGAATGCTTTCTGATATGGTTCTCCCACGCCCCGCCCCCTGGCAGTACCCCCTCACCACCTTGCCTCCATGCCCCCCCCCCCCGCCTCCCCGGGCCAGTAAAGAAGAATGAGAGGAAGTGATTCCTGATATCATCACTGAGTGACCTAGCTCTAATTTTACCCTCTTGTTCTGCCCCCCCCATCCTCCACTCCACTTACACATGACAAGCCACATTGACCAAGCTGTGCTTATTTTACAAGGAAGCACTTTGGATTATTTGGGTTATATATCATAACTTTTATAATTGGACACAAGTTAATTTTTGAACTCTTTGGGTGTGGAGCCAATTCCACTAACCTTCCACAAGCGTATGCTGTGTTGGCCGAACTCCTGGATGCTTTACTAGTAATTGTACAAAAGTAGCAGCTGTACACTGAAAAGAAAGCAGTGTTTATTTTTTTTAAAGCCCTCAGAAGTACAAAGCACTGTAAAGCTATGCAGCTATCCATTTAGAGAAAGAGATATACAGGTATAATTCAGGGTGGGGTTGAAATTAAATCTTTCCTGCAAGAACAAAATATTTGTCCTTGTCCTGGTAAACACTAAATGCATCCACCACGTGACCTTTCACTTTAGCTGTATATATAGAGCAGATAAATGAGTTATAAATGGTCAGCAGAATGTTACACACATTGCCTGTCAAAACCACTCGAAAGCTTAGGGTGATGGCTGATTGAGGGCAAAATTGGCAAAATCATGGAAGCGGCTAGAATCATAGAATGGTTACAGGACAGAAGGAAGCCACTTGGCCCATTGTGGCCATGCTGGCTCTCTGCAAAAGCAGTTCACCCGGTGCCACTCCCCCGCCTTTTCCCCATAGCCCCATCATTTTTTCCTCATCAGATAATGATCGAATTCTCTTTTGAAAGGCATGATTAAATCTGCCCCCACCACATTCTCAGGTAGTGCGTTTCAGACCCTAAGAACTCACTGCGTAAAACAGTTTTTCCTCAAGTCGCCGTGGCTTCTTTTGCCAATCACCTTAAGCCTTTGGTTCTTGGTCCTTCCACCAATGGGGACAATTTCTCCCTATCCACTCTGCCCAGACACCTTGTGATTTTGAACACCTCTCTCAATCTCCTCTCAACCTTCTCTCCTCTAAGGCGAATAGCCCTGTCACAACCATGGGATAAGGAGTAAAATGACTCCCTATTCTACTTGTCCAGGTCTGACCGTAACAGGGTATTTTGTGAATTTCAAGAGAATGTGCTTAACCAATATTGCAGGTGCCCCACTGATTGCGCTTTCAGATTGTAAAGAATTAGACAGGCTTTCTTAAATTAAACAAAGAACAAGATAAATTTATGGAACTAATTTTTTTTTTCAAAGTTTCAGGACAGTGTAAAGCCAACAGGAGATGGAGCAAAAACAGAAATGCTGGAAAAACTCAGCTGGTCTGCCATCACCTGTGGAGAGAGAAACAGTTGACATTTTGAGTCTGTATGACCCTTCAGAGGTGGGGTCTCTAATGCTCCCCAGGGAGTTATCTGTTCTTTATCATCCCATTTGGTGGAATGCAAGCTTGTGGCCATCTAGAAGTCTCCATTGTCTTTAGAGGATTTCTGTTTATTTTTTTAAATCCAACTAGAAAAAGAAAAATTAGAAATGGTGATTTTTTTTTTTTAAAAGCACACCCTCGTAGCATCCCAACTTCTCCAATCTATCCATGTAACTGAAATTTCCCATCCATGGAACTATTATTATAAGTCTTTTCTGCACCATCTCTAAAGCCTTCACATCTTTCCTAAAGTGTAGTACCCAGAACTAGAAGCAATACTCCAGTTGAGGCCGAATCAGTGTTTTATCATGATCAAATATGCCTAGAAAAATGATTTAAATGCAGATTGTGCTGATGAACAGAAGAAGACACTTCCTTGAACTAGGTCCAGTTGATTGACAAGCTGGTTACCAGCCTTTCTGAATAATTATTCATCATGCAAATATAACTGTTCATTCAAATTCTATCCCACCCTTACCCAACAACCACAGAGCCTTGCTAGCTTTAGCAGGTATCACTTGGAATCAGAGGAGTGGGCTTTTCAGTTTTGCTGCTCTGTATCTTGGGGGCTTTGAACTCCAATTTTGCAATGTGCCACAGCTGAGTTCATGTAACTCTGTGTAGACCAGAGCTTGATATTTTATCTTGTCGGTATGTACATCTTCAAACCATATGGTGCATTTACCCACCAGAGCATCAGAAGGTGGAGCAGTGTTCTAAATTACACCTTAGACTCATAATTGGAGCAGAATCCTTGAACGTCGTCCTGCAAGATTCTCCTAAATTCAGTCTCTAGCAGTTTTTCTTTCCAGGATGCTTTTGAAGTAATCACAGTCCGTCAAATTATACAACAGTATTGTATTAATTATTGCTTAGTCAGTGCTTGCTTAGTATGCCTGTGAATCCAGCTACTGTACAAAATACTGTTTGGCCCATAATATTTTGTAATATAGACATATTGTTGTACATATATCACTAGTCTAGATGTGGTGTCTGTCAGCCTGAGTTAGTGCAGGATAATGAGTCCATTAGCCATTATTGTGCTTTTTCCTGTTTAGGTTGCCATAGGCCAACTTAACTGCCAGTATAAAGCAAAACACTTTTAAAATCTTGTTTCAAACACATGTTTGTTATACATTAATTATATGTGTTCTTTCAAATAAATATTTAAACAGTCGCATGAGCTTCCATCTTCCCTGAAGCTTCACAATGGGGCTTATGATTATATTCATGTGTAAATTTTTAACGCATTGTGTTTCAGTGATTCATATTAATGAACCTTCAAAGCTATTTCTTGCATCATGCCATAAATGAATTGTGCTATTTCCTTTGCTATTTTAGGATGATAATGAGAACAAATATTTTAATATTACCGATGATATCCTGTTTTCCAGTGATTTGAAATGTATTTAATTTAAATAGCGTTGTGAAGGTAAGATAGCTGGCACACACAGCAACAGGCCAGGTCTCTGTTCCATTCTTTGTAATTAATATTCTCTGTCAGTGTGTGTAACTCATGTGTTTCTCTGCAGATACCGATGATGCTGACGATGACTGTGATGAAGTTGATGACACCAAGATCATTGTCCTCAGTTACCCACAGTACTGCCGCTATCGGACCATGCTGAAGAGGATTCAAAACCGATCGTCCTCCTGGCTGGTTGACCAGTTTGTGATGGCGTTGGGTGGCATTGCAATACTAAACGAAAGCACCCGGATCCTGTACTGCCGTGACACATTTGATCATCCAACTCTGATTGAAAATGAGAGCATCTGCGATGAGTTTGGTAAGTACTTTGTCTCACATTGTAAGCTCAGCAATGTGGTTGAAAGAGAGGACATTGTAAAAAGTTTGGAATTCCAACTGATAGACTGCCTAACTCTTTAAGCAGACTTTAAGGATGCCAAAATATGTTGCAATCCAAGAACTGTACTAATTTTTACATTACTAAACAGTGAAGGAATCTAAGAGACGTTTTCTTGTAGCTTCCCACTAGATTGTCATGTTAAATTCTTCAGAAATTGAGTTTGATATTATTGTCGAAGAGGTTGCTTGTTCTAACAAGCTGTGCTGTTTGGGAAATAGCCTGAAAATAGGAGCAAATTGTGTGTTATTAGAATTAAATTGTTAGTTGAAAAACAAAAGTTCAAATTATTTTCTGGTATAAAATGTTTTGTGACTGAACATTGAACAAAAGGTAGCAAAAGCTAGCTAGAATGATTTCACTGAGGATCCATTTATGCTACTGTCAGTACAATAAGGTTTTACTTGGTACTGATGTCAGGAGTTAGACTGTGAAGGTAGCCTGAATCCAGCCTAATCTGACACTGCAACAAAGTGAAGCGAGACTTGATTCAGACTCGATTCATACCCAGTTTACACTACACAAATTTAGAATTAGTGTGAAACCAAGACCGCTTTACACTGGCACTAAATTTGCCCTGTAAATCTAGCATAAAGGATACGAGGTTGAAAACCACCTCTCTGTATATCTGTTATATTTAAAAGCCTTCTAGTTCACCAAGTGGCCAACAAACCAAGCCAGTGATGATTTGATGTAAACCAAACAGATCAATAGATGCAATTCCCTGTGGATATTACAGTGCTGATCATCTCACACAATGGGCTGCTTTTGCAAGTCCCTAAAACTTTTGCATAATTGTTTGGAAAAGTTGGAATATGTACAACAGAAAAAAACGTTTGGTTGTTAAAATGCATATTTGGGTCATTAAAACTCGTTAATTATTAACTTTCACCTTTCACTTTCTGGTGCAGAAATCAATTAATAAAAACAGATTAGGAGTAAGTTTCTAAATAATTTTGGAATGTCAAATGGGGCAGCCTGAGGTGTTGAATGTTTGTAACAAGCAGTGCTTGCAGGGTTTAAAAAGTTTAGACTTGTACAACACTTTTTTTTCCCCTAACAACTGCATGTGCGTGCATTTATTTAGCACCTGTTAATGTAGTAAAACTTACCAAAGTACTTCTCAGGAGCATAAGCAGGCACAAATTGGCACCAATTTGCCAATGAGGGAGATGTTGAATCAGATGATCAAAAGCTTGGCAAAGAAGTAGGGTTTTAAGGAGCTTCTTCAAGAGGTAGAACACGGGAGGTTTGAAGAGTGAATTCCAGAGCATGGGGTCAAGGCATCTGAAGGCACAGCTGCCAATATTGAGGCAAAGGAAAGTAGAGCCATGAGTTTGGGAGGGTTGAGTTAGATGGTGGCGAAGGAAAAGGTGAACACTGCAACTGCAAATTAGCTTTTCCTGCTTTCCAACCTGGACACCTGACACAAAATAGCCGAAGTCTTGGATTAGCCTGAAGGATTCTTTGTTTAAAGGAGAAACTGTCTCATCATTTCAATATTGTCTTGGTGCTGCACCGGTGAACCATTCTACCCAAGAGCAAGGAAGATGGGATGAACACGTGTTCTGCTTTGGTTATATGGAGGAAGCTGTTCAGATCTAATTTGGAGATTACAACATTCCACAGTTTTTATAGGACCAAAGTAAACATGATATCAGTCTTGAGAAGGGCTAGGTTGTCGATATAGAGCAGGTATTCTTGCTGAAAAATCACATTCTGTTGGACTGTTGCCAGAAATGAGTAAAACTGACAAAATGCAGTTGGCAATATTGGCTGTGTTTCCTTTATTTGGAAATATTAACCTTGAACTGTTGAGCTCTGGAATTCTCTCTCCCCAGCTGCCATTAGGTTATCAAATTACTTGGTTTCTGTGCAGATTGTTATCAGCCAATGTAACTATAAATTCAAACTGGCTTTTTTTTCCACTTAAATTTTGTCATATAGAAAAGTAAATGGCAAGTTTTAAAAAAAAAAAGCATTAAGTAGCTGCCCATTCTGGGCAGACTGAGTGGAAAAATACACAATGGGCTGACTCATTCGTTCAGATTATGTGTTTATGACTGCATTATACAAATAACCATCGGTAGAATTATTAACATCAATTATTATGGTACGTGATTCAAAGTGTGTCTAATTTTCAGTGGATAATAGGTTTAATATACTACCCTAATACGTTTTCATAGTATATATAATAAATAGAATTTTCCAAAAGTCTGCTGGATTCCTTTCTAATGTAGTAATCGCATAACATGATGAGTGTTATTTTGCATTACATTGACATTGTAAAATATTCTCAAATCCTGGCACTGTGACAAAAACACTTCAATGTTGTAATGTAAAATTGCATTCACAGTATACACTATAGAAATAATAGATAAATAACAAGGTACCAGTTGATGACTGTAACCTGACCTCAGGCATGGTTGGCTAATTGTTAATGTCCCAAGCTTCATTCTTGTAGCTTATAATATCACATGATTCTCACATTTAGCTTAGTCTTATAATGTACACCCAAGCACCCAGTAATATCTCTGTCTGCCTGTCTGTCTATTTCAGTATCTAAGTACATTTATATTTTTTTAACTACAACGGGTACAATGCCACATGCCAAATGTCGCACTCCATTATACACTCAGTATTGCAGGTACAGGTGAAAATTGACCTTTAAAAAAAAAACCGCCAGTTACTTAATGCTGAGTCCTCTGACTACAATTAAATACAGAAGCACTTGCCAGCTTGCAAAGTTCCCTGACCAAGCAACAATGAAACTCTGACTTGAGCTTAGGTTTACTTCAGAACATTTACTCTTTACTCCCCATAAAAAGGGGAGAAGTAAAAATTGTGCATTGCAAGGTATGAGACCCTGTATCCTCCGACTCTCTAGGAACAAATGTATATAATTACTAAATAGTCATTCCTTTTAAGTAGTGCTTGTTATATTATCAAGCCAAAATTAATTCAGTATATAAAGCGTGACAGCAGGATTTATGATTTTTTAAAAAGTCAAAAAATAAAACCAGATCTTTTAGACAGAAGTATAATTAAAGTGATGAGGAATGAGCGACAGTTATACAATGAGAATAGACTAGATGAAATTGGATAGAGTGAAAAAATTCACTGCTTATTACAAGTTACCATGGTGAAACTGTCATGGATAATATTCTTAGTATGGACAATTCCTCAACAGCAAACAGTTTTAACAATTACTAGATTTGTTAAGAAATAATAACTCGCTGATTCTTGCTCTGAATGCATTAAATAATTTATTATAACTTTACCACGCAAATATTAACATTACCACAAAGCCCCCCCCCCAAGCAAATCCTGTCCACTGTCTACAAGACACAAGTCAGGAGTTTGATGGAATACTCTCCACTTGCCTGGATGAGTGCAGCTCCAACAACACAAGAAGTTCAACAGCTTCCAGGACAAAGTAGCCCACTTGATTGGGATTCTTTCCACCACTTCAGCATTCACTCCCTGCACCAGTGACAGCAGTGTGTACCATCTGCAAGATGTACTGCAGCATCTCACCAAGGCTTCTTCGACAGCATCTTCAAAACTCAAGACTTCTACCACCTAGAAGGACAAGGATAACAGAGGCAAAGGAACACCAGCATTTGTGAGTTCCTCTCCAAGTCACTCACCATCCAGACTTGGAACTATTTCAGCTGTTCCTTCACCATCACTGGGTCAATATCCTGGAACTCCCTTCCTAACAGCACTGTGGGTGTACCTACATCAGATGAACAGTTCAAGAAGGTGGCTCACCACAACCTTTTCAAGGGCAATTAAGGATGGGTAATAAATATTGTCCACACCAGTGGCTCACATTCCTAGAATGAATAATAAAAAACACGCACTTCCAAATCTAGTACTAAATATCCTGTCATTCTGTTTGTGTCTCTGCCTCTCTCATTCTACTTTAGAGAATTTGCCTTCAGAGTAATTTCATCAAATAAGTCTTTTGGTTTCAAAAATGAACAGTGCAGCTACCGAAACCTGAACGCATTCAGTATTTAGAGTTCCAGTAGAAATGTTCACTGTGTTTCCTACATGTTTCCTGTGTGTCAATTCAAGCAGTAGAGTCTGTAATGGCAGTACAACTGATGGGTTAACAGTGAAAGCCGGGCACTGATTAAGTAACCAGGACACCTGCAGAAATCTCTAATGGCTTTAGGCAGAGGAGCGCCGGGGTAAGGGAGTGGGACTCCTGATGAAGGGAATTCCATCAAGAGGTGGATGAGACTATCCTTGAATTAGCCAATGGTACCCACAAGCTGCAAATTGTGAATGTGGAGCAAGTCCATAAAAGAATGACTGAGCTCTGATGGTCAGTCAATCAAAATGTTGAGATATGTGCCTTCCATCTTCTGTGCAGACAAGGAGCCCACTGTTTATGCATTACCTCTCAGGGTTTACACTGGGGACAGAATGTTTCAGCCCCAACATGGTGGGTTTATTGGCAGGTGTGGCGGGAGGTGAAAAATTGCTTTCCTGCCGGTATGAAATGATGCTGGAATGTCCGCTCCCACCCATCATGGCAGGTCACCATTCCCACCAAAGGCTGTTGTGAAGCCATTTTACATCCTGTTAATGGGATGCAGATAAAGGCCTGATCGGATTTGTCCACCTACTACCCTCCACCATTGTCCAATTACCCGCACCGCCAGTGCAATATTGCACATCCAGACCACCACGGCATGGACATGCTGGGACTCACCTCGAAGAAGGACTGGGCAGCTTGTGGAGATCAGAAGATGGAGGCCTCCAGCGACTGGAACACCATGTGCAGCAGTGGGTGGGTGGAGCATCCATCACGCAGATCTTCTCACCGCAGGAGCCTCCAGGAGGTGGATCTTCAAGCTGTAGGTGGATGTGTGCATGAGGTACTGTTGGGTGATGATGGTCTGTGCTGGAAAGGGGGGAGGGGTTTAGATGGGGAGGAGAGAAATAGAGAAGTGGGGTGGGTGTTGATGCCTAAAGGGGTTGGGGGGGACTGGGGGGTGTAGGGAGGTTGCGGCTGGTAGAGAAAAGAGAAAGATGCTGCAGGAGTCATGGAACGGGTGAGCTGGTATGGACTAGGAGGGTGGGAAGGGCTGTGCTGGAGTGCAGGCTGGGGGAAAGGGGCCCACAGGGTGTGCTGGTGTGAATGGGCATTGGCTGAGAGAGGGGTCTGTGGTGTCAACTGAGTCCTGGTGGAGGATACTGATAGGAAGGGATGGTGAGGGTTAAAGGGGCAGTGGGAGGGTTAACGTTTAGCGATGATGGGGCACTGAGGGTTGTTGCAAGGGATATGGAAGAAGCAGCAGATTCTGGGGGTTGGCAGAATGAGCAGGGGGCAAATCTACTGTCACGAGAGTGTGCTCCTCGGGAAGGTAGGGGACATGGACATTCACCTGCACAAGCCAGTGGGTAATGGGGCAGGGTGAAGGGTAACTGTGGGAAGGTCAAATGGTACACCTGGGTGGTCAGTGGTCATGGGCGGAAGGGTGTGGGTCACAGGGGCACTGCATGTCAAAGGGGACATGAACTATGGTCGCTCGCAATTACTCAGAACCTTGTGGTGGAGATCTGGAGATGCTGCATTGGGGTTGGGTCAATGGGTGGGCGGAGCTGCAGGTCATCTCAACTGAAGTGGAACCCAGCATGTAGTTCTGACAATGCTAGGGCATTGGAACAGATGAACTTGTGAAGTGCAAAGGCTCAGTGCCTGTGGGAGACTTCTTACACATGGCTCACAAGGGCCCTGGCAAAGACCTGTGCCTCCTGCATGTGCCTGATTCTAGGGGACATAGACCTAGCCTGGGGTGGCCCTTGGAAGATGTTAGCAGGGGATGGGTGGTCATGCACAGGCTTAAGGACGACATAGCCATTAAACCACATCTGACTTAATTAAAGTGCAAGTGTACTCTATTTACAAAAGTATCAAAACATTAACAAGCAAGTACACCAGCGCAACCACGTGAAATCAAAACTTCTTAGTCTTTCGTTCCCTACCTTTTCTTCTCGGTGCCCCTACAACATCTGCAGCAGGGCAGGAGGCAGCCTGCTGACCAGTTTGACCTGTTGCCTTGGATGACCTTGGCAGCCATCCTCTGAGGATCCCAGGCCTGGAGGGTCATAGCTTACTTTAGCTGTCCTGCTGTGGGGCAGCTTCTCCCTCTGAGGTCACAGCGGATTAAGTTGATGGGGTCACAGGTGGGGGGGATTCCGAAGTCTGGACACACTCGAGAGAGAGTCCTAAGTGGAGGTCCCAGGGGTTTCTAACAGCCACTCCTCCACCCTTTGGGTGCTCGAGAGCCCCTACATGACTCCTTGAGGAGAAGGGGCACTTTGAGGGAGGCCTTGGTGCCCTATCCCCCTCTTGTGTAGCCACTGCAAAAACTCGCTCATGGATACAGCGATGGAGTGCAGGTCTGCACATCTCCAACAGGAACTTGGTATTCTGCTGGATGAGGTTCGCCATCCTCGCCATGGAGACACCCATGTGCACACGTCGGCATCACTTCATCAGACAGTAGGCAGGCAGACGGACTCCTCCACCTCACGTGCCACTCTGTTGAGGGCCTCTGCCTGATGTTCCTCCACCCCTCGCAGCTTCCCCATCACCTCGTGCAGGGCCCAACCCAGAGGCTTGTCATCCAACTAAGATGTTGTAGATGCCTCTTCCCCAGCAGTCCTTCGAGTGCTGGTGAGCTTGGCTGACCCTGCCTCCTGCTGCGGACAAGTGTCCGTGCAGTGACCACCAGAATGTGAGATCTAACTAAATCTAGTTCCCACCGAGGTGTGTGCCTCTGCGCTGGTGGAGGGTGCAGGTGACTGCTGTGACACCTCTACATGTGCACTCCCTTCCCCATCCCCAATATCCTTGGCCCTCTGTGGGCTGGCGGTACTGCTGGACAGGCCTGCTTCTGGCTTTCCTCTTTCTGCTGGCTCCTGTAAATAAGGAGAGGAGAGCGAGTGACTGCATGAGCTGCCTCCAATGTGGACAAACACTTGACTCTTGGGTTTCTATGTGACTATATCATGCAGGGATTCTCAGAGGCCACTGCTGACGTCTCCATCTTTCTAATGCTTTCAGTCTTACAAATAACCCACTGGATTATGGGCCATTTGACTGATGCACTGCAGCTTGTCCACAAGGGTTGTGGGGCAGCAGCCTCCTGAGCGCTGAGCCCATGCAGCTAGAAGGATAAGGCTCACAGAGGCATGTCATTGTGGTGTGTGCTGGTGCTCTCAATGCCTAACCCCCTCACGCCCCGCACCCTACCCCTCCCAAGACAGCATCTGAGCTCTCTGTTTGAAAGGCTCAGGGACCCACATGACCTCTCCACCTGCAGACTAGATGGACTGCAGTGGGACTATGAGGCATCACCTTATCATGTTGAGTCATTCCTTTATGTATGGGCTTCATGGATGGTCCCTTGGCACTGAGGCCCCCATGCCACTCTGCCATTTTGTGGGGCGAGAGTGAGCAGTTAAAGGTTCATTTACCCTGGCGATGCAGCTGAGGTCTTTCATCAGTTTGCGGCACTGCAAGGCAGTTCTATGGCGGCCCTGGGCACTGACCACCCTGGCTACTTCCTCCCATGCAAGATTGGCCACACAGCTCGGCTGCCTCCTTCCATTCCTGGGGTTCAGGACGCACCTCCTGGCCTCCACTACACTGAGCAGCACATCAAGGGAAGCATTGCTGAATCTGGGGCCGGAGCTCCCTGGGATCGCTGGGCCATCTCCTCCTTCAATGGTAGGTATGGAAGAAGTTGATGTCCAGGTGCCTTTTAAATATGGCACCTGGATATGATGGCGGGATGCGCACCATTCAGCCTGTCCTGCCGCGTGATACGTCGGGAAACCTCCAACTGCATAATTAGACCAACATCGTGCAATTTGCTGCAAATTCCCAGTGGCCTCCGTGGCGGGAAACACTCCAGGTTTCCATCCCTACCTCGCAACTTGGTCCCGGAATTGAACATTCCGCCCTGTACTTTTTCTTTTGGGATGAAATGCAATGCATTTTCTGTCCTTATTTCTCCAACAGTTTTGCAGCTATTGAGCCTTTTAACATTATCGAGCTTTGGTAGCAATTACAATTAGCCAGCATAGTACATGGCCTCAAACTAATGCCAGAAACCATTTCTGTGGCACAGTGCTTAGAAAAAGACCATGCATTGTCTGTAGATGCATACCCAGATATATAGTGGAGCAGACGGTGGGGGATGGGCCACCTGCATGTACTTTCCTGGCACACAGCCAAAACCATATAAACTTGAAGTGCATTCCTGGTCATCCATTATTTGAAATGTATTCTAGAGCCAGGACTTGTAAAATGGATATGACTTTATAGAGAGATGAGTCTCACTGTTTTAAAATGTTCTTCCTTTTCTCAAATGCCATCAGCAGAAACAGTTTTAACTATTGATGCTATCATTTTATCTAAAAAAACGTCATTTTAATTAAGTTTTAAAAGTATTTTTTAAAACTTAACTTCAGAAGTAACTCCCTGTTATCTGAAACTGCCATTTGAAATTGGGTCTACTATAGATTGTCTTTGGTTCTGTCTTTAGTGTGTTTGCAAATACCATCGTGGCCACTTTCAGCTGCCTCTGGTTAACAGTTTAACATGGACAGGCAAGGAACAAGCAACCCCTCTCCAAACACTTCCTTAAACATTTAATTTGTCTCCTGTTATCAGATTTATAAAATGTGTAACCATTTCATTGGGTTTATTTCAGTGTCTGTGATAAGACACTTGCTGTTATCAGTGCTGGTTTCTTTCCAGATTGTGTTCATGACCTAATCATACTGTTAATGATCGAGTGGAAACACGAGCTCCAGCCAGTGCAACACTTGCACTTTCCAGCAACAGGCAGAGTCGATGTGGGTTCATGTTGATCTAAACAGGCTGTGTAGATAATGATAGTTATCTTTGTGTTATGATTGTGACTTTTTTTTCCTGCCTATGGTAATTCATGTCTTAAGTATTTGTGATCTACGTATTAAGTAGCAAGTTTGAACTGATCACCCTGTTGATTACTGACTAGCTCAGCACCAAGTTCACTACAATTTACAGAGCCACTTTAGTTTCCACATCCATTTTTTTTGTTCCTCCCCCACCCCCATGCTCCCTTGCTGTCCCCTTGCAAGACAGTTTTGTGGTAACTCAGCCCAATTTATTCACGTTAGAGTGAATCTCAACAGTCCAGTCGACTGCAGAGGTGTTCACAGCCTGGCTCGATTCTCACCTGGGCATCTACACACGTGCGCATTCGGCAGGTGCCATTGGACATGAATTTGGAGCAGCAGCCCCTTAGTCCTGGCTCAGATCAGTCATCCCAGTGCACTGGGGGACTTACCTGGGATCATGCATGTTTGGGTAATGGGCTACTTAACTGGATACACTTACTGAGGCATCAGGGGATCTACATGCAATATATTCTTAACAGTGAATACAAACACAAAAAGCTATTCTGATTCAATCATTGCCCCAACACGACTCTTTTTATACATTTATTATCTTTTCTCTTGTATCAAAGGCATCAGTCTTTCTCAGCGATAATTCTTTCACCTCTGAATCAGAAGCTTGTAGGACTCAAGCCCCAGTCCTAGGATTTGAATCAACACTGTAGCCAGTGCTGCAGTGTCAGAAGTGCCGACATTAACATTAATGTTAATTAACATTACTAATGTTAATAAGTGGCCCATCTAGCCCCTCAGGTGAACATTAAAGATCCCACAGCACTATTTTGAAGAAGAGCAGGGGAGTTCTGATGGTGTCCTGTTCAACTTTTACCCCTTGACCAACACCAGTGAAATGGATGATATTTTCATTATTGCTTTGCTGTTTGTGGGAGCTTGCTGTACACAAATTAGCCACATTTCTACAATGCTTCACAATAACTTTAGTGTCTGTAAAGCACTTTGCGACACCCTGAGGTCACAGAAGGTGCTATATAATTACATCTTTTTCCAATGTTGCTGAATCCAGCTGTGGATTATTTCTGTCAAAATCACTATTCTCCCGGTGTCTGCTCTGTCAGATTCTGAAGCAGGGGAGCCAAGCCAACTATGAATCAGGCGCATCACATTAAATTGAAACCTTGCAAATCTTATTAAAAGCATTTCTAGCCTGTTATTCAATCACAGGTTTGTTCTAATTCCTTGAGTTTCTCTCTTGGGGTTTGTGACATTATTTGAACACCTCCAATGGATTTAGTGCCTTGTAATTGCTGCCAAGCATCCATTATTCTGTCAGGTTTATTCAGCGATCCTGATTGTGCTCCAAGCATTGTACCCTCAGCCAATGGGTTGGGGAGTCGATAGCAGTGTTAGATAGGGTACATCATGATAATCTATTTCACCTTGTCTAGAACAGTAGGATCAGAGGACACTGGCCGCACTTGAAACGGAATGGATTCAAATTGAATCTGCATTAATAATATTTTGGTGAGTGACTGATCAGCCTGAGACAGGCTCCCAGGGAGGTGGTGGAAATAGACAGGTTTGATTCATTCAAATGCAAATTCTATGGATTTCTTTTAGGAAATATCATTTTGGGATAAAATATGTGGAGTAGTTTGATGCATGATGTGTTAAGTGTAGCATTCTTCGGAGGAACAGGTGATTTTGGACCCATGTTCTCATAACTCTCCACCACTGGGCTTTTCCTCACCTCATGTCTGGGTCTGTTGTGGACTTATTAATCAAGATTGAGTGCTGTGATTAGTCAACAACTCCATTGTTGTATCATCCAAGTGACAAGATGGTAGAACGTTAGCTAGGCAGACCTTGGTCTTTTCTCATTGTGCATCGTGTCCTCGAGCCTAGCTCACTTTAGCCAAGCTCCATGTTAGCCGTGCAGGATCATTGAACTTTACTAAATCTCCATTCATCTAAAACTTGCAATTTTCTGCAATTAGTTTTACTGTTAAAAACCACACGCGTGGAAATGTCATTATTTTGGATCTTTATTTTAGTGTTCCTTCCCCATTTCTCCTGAGTGCTTTGCAGTATAATTCTGCATGTACATTGCTCCCTCTGCATGCACCTTGACTGTATTTAACTATAAGGGCATCACAGGTGAACTCTGTCATGTCCATGCCAGCAGTCCACACTTGGAGTGCCAGCTTAACCTTCCCCCCTCTAACCAGGCAGGTGGGTATGGGAGTGGGGGGTGCGCGGAGACACTGAGCTAAATTCTAACCACTGATTCAAATAAGTCTCTGGTCAACTGGGGATCGAACCTGAAACCTCGTATGTCTGCTTTGCTCCACTGCTCTCTGGGCCAACTGGCTAAGCCATTGATGCAGGCTATGTGCATTAACAATATTACATTCGTATAATGATTTCCACATTCCTCTCCTTGGGCCAGCTTGTGAAAAAAAAACCTTGTCCACTTTGCCAGATTGCATCAACTGTTGATATATGGTTTATTGGCTCGAAGATTTGTGAAATTTATCAGTGTTTCATGTAAAAATGGTTTAAGTTTAGGCGCACAGAGTCTTTGAATGCATTGTGAAATATCAGACTGTACTGTATTTTGTAAGCAAATCCTGTGTACAGTAGGTTGTGCAATATCAGATGACAAGAGCACACCACATTTCTCCTCTAAAGCAACACTGCTTACATTCCTAAAGAATTGGTCCTGCATTGTTTACAAAAAAAAAAACTTTTTCGTGCATACTGTGTATAGGCAAAGAAAACGCTGTTTAACTGATGATCCACAAATCTACAACAAATACTGATGAAACATTGAGGCAGTTCCTGAACATGCTCAGCAGAAAATGGTTCATCCAAGTTTCAACTATATCTTTAGGCCTTTAGCTGCCGGTTTCAGTGAGCAGAGCTACTTGATGGTCAGCCTTGTGGGGCTGAATGGCCCACTTTTGCTCCTCTTGTCTTATGCTGGCAGTGTGTTACATGATTATCAGACATGAGTTTGTTTTTAAGGACTAAATAAATTTTGCAGGGGCCCTGTTCCTCAATATTGATGAGATCCTTTTCAAATTGCATTGCGAGTAATCCTTGTGCTCGCAGAGATACATTGGCTCCCGGTCCATCAATGTTTCAGTTTTAAAATTCTCATCCTTATGGTATATCTTGGATGTTCAAATCGATCCATGGCCCTACGCCTCCCTATCTCCTGTAACCGCCTTCAATTCTACAGCCCCCTCCAAGAACTCTCATGTTCCTTCCTGATTCCCTTTGATTCGCCATTGGCGAGTATACCTGTCTAGGCCCTATGTTCTGGAGTATGAATCGTTCCACCTCTCTCTCTTCCTGTAAGACATTCTTTTAAAGCCTATCTGTTTGACCAAGCTTTTGATCACCCATCCTAAGTTCCGAAGCTTTTGGCTTCTTTTTTTCGACAATGCGTTGTGAAGCATCTTGGGGACTTTTTTCTGATATGTTAAAAGGCGATCTAGGGGATTGGTGGGAAAAGTGGAATTGAGGCTAGGGATCAGCCATGATAGTATTGAATGGTGGAGCAGGCTCAAGGGGCTGAATGGCCTACTCCTAATTCTTGCATTCTTAGGGAGGTAAGTTAGAAAGTGGCATCGGTAGGGATCATGGCTGTGTTGGTCTACCCGCCTTTGAGAAGAAGCTGGTTTTACTTTGCTGAGTGGCTCTCTCTCTCTCTGCTTGCCTTGCTGCCTTTCACACTTTGAAGTTGCTACACCCAAACTTAATGCACTGTCCATCAACCTCCATGGATGTTCCAGCCTCTTCAGGTTCATTTTTGGCAGTGGATCTCGTCGACCAGCATCAAGTGTTCCTACATTCCCTGAAGTATCTAGCTCTTAGGTCCAGCCAACACTCTCAAGCAATATAAGTTGAAAGTAACCACAAAATGCCAGTGATTCCCACATTCCGGAAGCTAGCTCCTTGTATTAGTAATTAAAGCAGTTTGTACTTTCAATTGATCATCCCTTCAAATTATGCATAAGCTTCAGAAAAAAGAAAAACATTTTAATATTTTCCATGTACTGTTTATCTTGCTCCGCATCGCAGTTGCTCCCTAATGACTTTGATTTATTCAGGATGGTAATTAGTGCCTGTATAATTTATAGTGCAGAATAAATATGCTGGTAATTTTGTGCAATAAATTTGCTTATTGTGCAATTAAGATTTGGATAAGGAATCAAACAAATGCATAATTCACTGTCATCTTTTGCAAGCATTCCACACCTGGCTTATTCTATGTGGGTGAGTTTTCATTGTGAATTATATTTTGCAACAATATATATTTGATACTTTAATGAGGAGGAGGAGTTTGCTACCAATCATTCAAAATGGTGATAATGTGTCCATCAAGCTGCATCACACTTTGAGTCCCAATGTCTTAATGACGAGGCAGAGCGGTGGCACAGAAGGACCTGCAGTCCGGATCCCACTATCTCATGGGACATCTTGTCCCATGTGCCCTAAGATTTGTAGGTTGAGAATTGACCTGATTTGTCACATGAAGACCCATGGCAGAAACACTGACCCTAAGTAGAGATCATCCTCGAATCGAAGGATGGCTAAAACTGAAGATTCTCGATGCACATTAATGTACATTTCCTTTAAAATCACTGATACGAACTTAACACTGGCTCCCATTCTGTGCCAGAAATTGGGGTATATTCCATCATGGGAAGGAGTTTTACCACTTTGAGTGGTACCACCTTGAGGCTACTTTGTCCTCTAAACACAATACACTTCTTATGCCGCAGAGAATATCAATGACAATGATGCTGTAGTGTGTAATGTAGTGTTTCCCCCTTGACAAAACTCTTGTCAGCAGAATGCTAACCAGCCCTGAGCTGGCTGAAATCTTCTTGCCTGCAAATTGGCAACTATAAATTGCATGGAGGTCTTATGGCACCTTAATGGGTAGTGTCCCTGCTGCTGAGCCAGAAGTTCCAAGTTTGAGTCCTGCCCTAGGATTTAACCAAGGAAGGTGTATTCATAACGTGGCCAAATAGGTTGAGTATCAACCTGTTAATCCTTCCAACATACGTCAATGGGCAGATGATAAGAGTGGGAGATGTTCCTGGTCAGCCATGTGATGGAAAGAAAATTGGAGCCTCTACGGTAGAGGAGCTATCCATAGACTACAACATACTTGCAAAACTGTATGTTGCCATAGCAACTCTGACTCCTTGGAGGGGGTGGCGGAGAGGTGCGGACAATTGGCTGGATGGCCAACGTGGATCAGATAAGTGCCAACAGCATGGGGTTTGATCTCCAGTCTGGCTAGGGTGGATTCAGGATGTGCCTCCTTGCCCTACCCCTGGTGGAGGTGGTGGTGCTGTGGGTCGGACCTGCCTTCGGCTGAAGAACTGAAGAAGATGATAAATTGCATGGTATGCAAATGTCTTCCTCTTCCTTTCTGCGACCGTTATGAATTCAGTTTTTGAATTTATTATAAGCAAATGTTTTGTGCAGAGATAATTATAAAACAATTTAAATACTAGGACAAAAGTTTCCATTTGGGGGACTTGCAGCTGATGTAGGTCAGTAAGAACATCGGGTTCAGTGGCCAATGATGCTAACTAATTAGTTGCCATCCGCTAACTTGGATACCTTAGACCTTATTTCACTGTTTAATGTTTATAAACCACAACACTGACCTCTGGGGGCCTTTACTGGCACCTGGTTTCCACTCTGACAGCTGCACCTTGCCAAACTCCCTCTTAGTCATTCAAAGCTGATGGGAAATATCTGGCTTAGGGGCTGAAGCAGACCTCAGCCTTCAGGCTCAAGAGGGGAGGTGGCAGGTCTCTGGGGGTTTGGGGATGTGGATCTCTTGGAGAACATTCTAACATACTGTTCATTTTATGCACAGGTTTAATCTTTTCTGCACAAAATATTTTGAACATGTTTTTGTGTGGTTTGTACAATTTGGGTGGTTAAGAAATCAAGATGGCGGCACTGGCACAAGGGGCCGAATGGCTGTTTTCTGAGCTGTATCTATTCCATGATTCTATGACTGTTCTTGGGGGGAAACCAAGTTGAGCAGTGTGATTGGTTCGTTTTTTGAATTGGCCTTTTTTTTTGTGGGATCTTTTCTGATCTGTGTTCAACAAATCAGTGTGGTTAAATTCTTTAACCAATCAGAAAAGAGTGAGCATTCCCGCCCCCAGAAATAGGTAAATTTAAAGTCACCTACAAAGTTAATTTGAGATAAAAACAAAAAACTGCGGATGCTGTTAATTTGAGAAGCTGTATAAGTTCATTATATTTATATACAGCATTGACAAATTACACTTAAAACTGTTTATAGTGCTACCCATGAAAGCCTCACCATGTTCATTGTGCCCCTATATCTTGAGTACATTTCACTCTCTGACAGTTTTAGAAATGGCATTTTTCTTATTTGTAGAAAAGTTGGAGGGGGAGAGAAGGGGAAATGGATTTAAATCAGACTATCAATTGCATTCCTTTCTGGCATTGCAAAACTAATAAAAATTCCATTTGGGCAGCAGCAATTGGGTTACTTTATAAGGAAAAACCTTGCTTTTGGCTACTTCGTTCTCCGAACACATAATACATTTCTTATGCCTCAGGGAATATTAATGACAATGATGCTGTAGCGTGTGATATTATTTACTTAGACACATACACTGACTCACAGTAGCATGCATGTCATTACTTGTTCTGAAAGAGGAGCATTCTGCCACAGGTTTGTTCTGCGAAGAAAATAAATTATTTTTAGGAAGGATTCTTTTGTTCAGACTTGCTATCACTGTTGCAGGAAAGCTTGTGTGTTTTTCCTCCCCCCACAGTTCGTGATGGATGGCTACCTTAAATCAAGTAGCAAAAAAACCCGACCCTTGTCATTTCTGCTCCCAAGGAATATCCCATGCGGAACCTGCTAGTTTTATATGCATTGGAAATTCATTAAAAAGAAATTGTGGAGTGTTAGCAAACTGAACAATGAATTGATTGTCTACAAGTGGCTGGTTGATATAATAAATGGAGAATTCTCGACATCAAACAAGTATGCGTACGTATAGTTTTGGCAATACATTATTTCCAACAAGGGGCAAAGCCAATGTTTTATATGTTTAATAATTCATTAAAATACTATGAACATATTTCTTATAAAATTGTGATTTATATTATTTACAACACCCTATTGAACTCTATAGTGACATTTCCTGAGTCATATGCTGCCAAAATACCTTTTTCATTTATTGCTTGTCTCATTGCACAAACCAAGTCTGTCCTTGAGGTTTCCAAACTGGAATACATATTGATGCGACCTTAAAATGGGTCAGGAAACAATTACCATTGTTTAGTTGGAATTAGAGCAGCTTAATCAGAAATCCAAAGAAAATATGTTGAAATGCTCATGGAAGACTAATAAAACCTGGAGTGGATGGGAAATTAGGGATGGGAGTTCCCAGATTGGCAAACAAGCCCAGCCCCTCTCCTTCCTTATGCCCAACTGGTCATATATGCTGAGGGGTAGGAGCAGCAAGAGCTGCCTCTTAGAGTTTAATCTGCCTTATTTGGTCCATCAGGCCTGTCCTAGTGAAAGAATGAAACAGTCTTGGTGCACACTTTGACCTTGTTCAGCCAAAGGACTAGATTTAATCATTAATTTTCAGAATGGAAGCCCAAGATATTTCTGGTGCAAATGCTTCATTTTTTTTTAACCTTTTGATAAGTTTGAGGTGCCTTTTGCTCAAGCCCGTCATTGACTCGTCTTTGAACCAGAGACTCTTAGGTTCACATCCCACTCCAGAGCAAAATATGGGCTGACACTCTCGGTGCAATATCGAGGGAGTGCTCCACTGTCAGTGGTGCCATTTTTTGAATGAGACGTTAAACCAAGGTCCTCTCAGGTGACCGAGCGAATATCCACGGCACTATTCTGAAAAGGAGCCGGAGAGTTCTCCTGGTTATCTGGCCATATTTAGTCCTTGAGCAACCAGATTATCTGGCCATTATCATATTCCTGCTTGTGGGAACTTGCTGTGCACAAATTGACTGCTGTGTTTCCTAAATTGCCACAGTGATTACATTTTAAGAAATACTTAATTGACTGTGAGGCACTTCAGGACGTCCTGAGGTCATTGAAAGAACCATACAACTAAATGCAAGCTATTTTATTCTTTCTACATGAATGTACATATAGAATGAAATACCAACTAGTGTTTGAAAAATCCCCATAGCTTTTATTTTCAAAGCATTGCCTCTCTGGTGAATATGTTTGGGCACAGTTTAGTGTAACCAGTGCTTACCTCAAACTAAATAGCTTTATTTCTAAGTATTATGAGTTTGTTTGGGTGAAAGGATTTGAAGACCTGTGGAGCTCTCCTTTCACTAATGGCTTGGCTGCCATGCCAAACAAGGTTAGAAGCTATTTGCTGCACAAGCACATTACTTGGGCAAAAAACATGTGCTCTCACTGCCCATAACTGGTGGAATTCTGGTACAAGTTGTAGTTTGTAGCTCTCAAGTTGCAGAATCAATGAAAGAAAATTCATTAACAGTTGCTTTATTCCAGCCTCTGACTGACGAGATCTGATAGTTCGAACCATCCGCTTATCTCATCAGTACAAAGCAGTTTGTTCTTTATGAATATCAACTTGGGGTTAGTTATCTGGCTGCCACATTGTGATTTCTCTAACTACATCATTCAGATCTCATTATTGGGAATGTTATTCATCATACACTGCCGGTGATTAAGTGCTGCAATGCTGGGTGACAGACTGAGCCCCAGACTACAAACACACTCCAGGTTTTTTAATTAAGGGTTGAGGTATTTAGATAGAAGGTCAAACTCGCGTCTGCTCAATCCTTTCTTCTGGCACAGCTCTCAGATCATGGGATCGTCACATGTTCAGACGTAAGTTCAAAGAAGCAAAATGCGAACTTTTCCAGCAGTTCCAAGAATTCATATGAGTTAACTTGTGTATAAATAGTTATTTGCACAATTCTGTCATGAAATCCATCTTGCAGAAATATTGACAACTTAAAGAACGATAATGGGTTTGATACTGCAGGCACTGATTATATTCACTATAGGATGATATTTATAAAGGTCACCTTTTAATCCATGGGTTGCGGGTAAGGGTGGGGGTAGTGTGGTCAGAGGCTGCCTTACCTTTGGAATTTAATAAGTGATTTTGTAAAAGAAAAATTTTATAAATCCAATTTGTGCATGTACTTAGTGTTCAGTACTTAGTGTCTTATTTCATATGCACAGAAGGAGGAATGTATTATTCTGTTATTACTTAGTGAAGTTTTAATCAAGAAAGATCATTTTTTAAATGTTTTATGTTACATGCAGCAATAAAAGTGCCATATGTTGTAAATTTTCTTAGAATAGTTATTTGGCATTCAGCTATAACAGCAGAGCACAAACATTGATTTAGGCTTTGATACAAAGCTATTCAGTTCTCAGAAAATAATACAAGATCTTTTCTTTGTGGTACAATGCAGAAACACATTATAAAGAGATTACTGTGTTATTTATAGAAAAGCAAAAAAACACACACAACATAACCCGTTTATAACAATGTTTGTCCCAGTCCTTGGGGGTGGGGGGAGAAAAATCAATTTAGTTTGAGAATAATGGCATGGGTACTTAAAAATAAATTGGTGGCACCAAATTAAACTTTTTGTAATGAATTTTGGCACCAAGTACAATTGGTTTAGTGTGTTTATAGGATGGAAGTTGCTTTGCCAGATATTTAAACAAACTCTTTTCCAAAGCTTTAAAGTGGAGAGACAGGGTTTCTTTCTCAGCAATCTTGAGGTGATGGAGTAAAGGTTAGAGAGAAATTTCAATCGAGGGAGAGATGCTCAATTCAATCCTCGATACCTTGTCGCATTAATGATTGTAGAAGACCAGTTCGTTTCCTTTCCGGCAAAATCATTTACAGCAGAATTTCACCCAGGTATTTGCCACAAAGTAGTTGAAATTTTGTTTAAAAATACATCAGCTTAAAAACAGTTGAAATACAACATCTTTCAATTCTTCATTGTAGCATTTGTAGGTACCAGGGAGGGTGTGTTATTTTCTGCTTGTGTAACATGTCAAGTTGTAAAACTACTTTTACAAACCGCTACACAGATTAAGAGGATAGTTACTGAAATTAGCTCTCAAGTTGAAATATTTGTCAGGGTTAATTTGTAACCTGAAAGTTTTATTTCAAGATTGATACTTGATGATTCTGCTTAATTCGGTTAAATTTGAGATTTTTTTTGGTTTGTGTATACTGGTAACACAAGTTAAAAGCTGCTTTGTGATCGAATTAGGTTAGAGTTTTAGTCACAGAGTTGCTCGTCTTGTTGATTCAGTGTGCTACAATGGCATCCAAGCTGAAATAATAGACCATTGTTTGACATTCTGTGTCCCTGGTATCTTAATAGTCCTTCAGCTTGTGTTCTGCAATTAGCCCCTACATCAGCCTTTAATAATCCTGACGAAGGTTGTTGGTGAGGGGGGAGGGGCAGAAAGAGAATTGATGAAATCTAAAATCATTAAATTCTATACGAAACACAAAAATGAAAAAGATTTGGAAGTTTTTCCCTTTTTGAAACATGTGACCCAGGCCTGGTTCTAAACTTGCACAATTTAGCTGTTTAGCTCAGTTGGTAACACGCTTACCTCTGAGTCTCAAGGCTTAAGTCCCCCTCCAGGACGCGAAAGAAAATCAAGGCTGACACTCCAGTGCAGTGGTGCTGTCTTTCAGATGAGGTGTTAAACAGAGGCCCCTTCTCTGTACTCTTGGGTGGATGTAAGAGATCCCCTGGCACTATTTCAAAGAAGAGCAGGTGAGTTATCCTTGGTGTCCTGGTCAATATTTATCCATCAATCAGCATTGTACAAAAAAAAAATCTGGTGGTCATTATGTTGTTTGTGCATAAATTGGCTGTTGAGTTTCCTTAATTTCAACAGTGTCTACACTTAAAAGTGTACTGGCTGTAAGGCGTCTAAGACATAAGATAATCATGAAAGGTGCTATATTAAATTTTTTCTTTTGGTTCCAGGAATCTGTCAAGGTTTTGTACTGTGTATCTCTCTTCCACCCCCCCGCCACCACCCCCAATGCTTCCATTACATTATTAGAACATATTGTCTAAAATTAACTCCATAAAAACAGGAGGAGGCCATTCAGCCCATCAAACATGTTACACCATTCTAGTAGACCCTGGCTGACCTTTGCCTCAACTTAATTTACTCATATTTGCTTCATGCCCCTTAACTAATATAAATCCATTGATCTTGAGCCTTGAAAGCTACTATTGTCCCCCAGCATTCACACAGCCTCCTGGGGGAGAGAATTCCAGATTTTCACTATATTTTCTTTGTGTGGGAAAAAAATGCTTCCTGATTTCCCCTTTTAATAACCTCATTTTTTGTTTCTTCCATCATTTTAAGCACCTCGCTCAAATCGTGTCTCAAGCTTCTAAACTCAATGGTTATTGTATTATCACTTCATATTGTATTATATTAAATAGCTTATATTATATAAACAGTTTACCACGTAGAGAAGAGGGTAAAGTGTGTGTGTGCGAAAGTGAGTGCCTGAGTGTGTGCATTGTCTATGATTATTAGGTCAATATATGAGCATCCATTGATGTTAAAATATGTTATGATTAATATTACTGGTTTTTGGGACTTGTGCAGTAATAGTTCCATCGTCTCATTCAGAAGATTTTTGGTTCAAGCCTCGCTCTAGCATTTGAGCGCACAATGCAGATCTTGCTCAAACACAATTTTGAGAGAGTGTTTGATTGTCAGAGGTGCCATTTCTTGGCCGGGACATTTAAACTGAGGCCCTGTTTCCCTGTTCTTGTGCTGCACGTGGACAACGCCTTGCATTTATGTAGAACCTTAACATGGGGGAAAAAGCATCCCAAGGTGCTTTACAGAGATGCAATTGGGAAGAGAAGATTTTGGAAGGTGCGAACAAAAACTTGGTCAAGATACCGAGGGTTTGGAGAGGGTTTTAATGAAGGAGAGGATGATGGAGAAAGTTTAGGAGTGAATTCCAGGGTATGGATGGGGTTGACTGTTATCAAAAAATCATTCAGTATTTGGGCTAGAGCAGGAAATTTTCCTGGTGTTCATCCCAATATCAGAAAAGTTAACTGATTATTAATCTAATTGCTGTTTTGTGTGATCTAGCTGTGCATAAAATGGCAGTAGCCATTTTCCTACATAACTGCGCTTCATTCATGTATGTTTTTAGTTAATGTGCAAAATGGCAGACAGAATCCACAAATTGGACAAGCAGGCCACCTAGTGGCCAGAGTCTGCAACTGCACCATGACTGTTGACATAGCAGTTTACAATGTTAAAAACTGGCAGAATAATATGACCAAAAAACTATGATAACAGCAAGTATTTGTATTCAACTGCGATTTCTGTAACACAAGCTGATCGCACTTCCATTTGTAATGGGAAACTTTCTGAAATGTAAAGACAGTGACTGGCAGAATTCTGTGCAGGTGTTGATCCTGGGCCTTGCCTGATTTGAGTGGAGGTCAGAGATAGGGTTACAGCATAGTAGCTCTGGCTTGTTGTTCCCATGCTGTGCCGCCCAAGGTATCCCCCAAAGCAGCAGAGCCTTGCAATGTACACATTGGAGCTGCTGGGAATTGTTAGCAACCCAGCTCAGCAAAAGGAGGGGCTTGTATTTATAAACCGCCTTTCATGACTACATGATGTTCCTAATGCTTTCCAGCCATTGAAGCACTTTTGAAGTGAAGTCACTGTTGTAATGTGAGAAATGCGCCAACCAATTTGAGTATGGCAAGAATTCACAAACTATAATGAAATAATGACCAGATAATCTGCTGTAGTGACATTGGTTGAGCGAGAAACATCGGTCAGGCTTCAGGGTCAACACCCCTGCTCTTCGAAACAGTGCCATAGAATCTTATCTAAACGAATGTGCTAATTAAGAATGGATGGTAGGGCACTCAAGGTATAGCTCTAGTGGGGTTTTTTTTATAATGGAAATAGGTGGGAAAAGGAAAATCTTTATAATTTATTGGAAAAAAAAGGAAGGGGGAAACAGAAAGGGGTGGGGATGGGGGAGGGAGCTCACGACCTAAAGTTGTTGAATTCAATATTCAGTCCGGAAGGCTGTAAAGTTCCTAGTCGGAAGATGAGGTGTTGTTCCTCCAGTTTGCGTTGGGCTTCACTGGAACGATGCAGCAAGCCAAGGACAGACATATGGGCAAGAGAGCAGGGTGGAGTGTTAAAATGGCAAGCGACAGGGAGGTTTGGGTCATTCTTGCGGACAGACCGCAGGTGTTCTGCAAAGCGGTCGCCCAGTTTACGTTTGGTCTCTCCAATGTAGAGGAGACCACATTGGGAGCAACGAATGCAGTTGACTAAGTTGGGGGAAATGCAAGTGAGATGCTGCTTCACTTGAAAGGAGTGTTTGGGTCCTTGGACGGTGAGGAGAGAGGAAGTGAAGGGGCAGGTGTTGCATCTTTTGCGTGGGCATGGGGTTGTGCCATAGGAGGGGGTTGAGGAGTAGGGGGTGATGGAGGAGTGGACCAGGGTGTCCCGGAGGGAGCGATCCCTATGGAATGCCGATAAGGGGGGTGAAGGGAAGATGTGTTTGGTGGTGGCATCATGCTGGAGTTGGCGGAAATGGCGGAGGATGATCCTTTGAATGCGGAGGCTGGTGGGGTGATAAGTGAGGACAAGGGGGACCCTATCATGTTTCTGGGAGGGAGGAGAAGGCGTGAGGGCGGATGCGCGGGAGATGGGCCGGACACGGTTGAGGGCCCTGTCAACGACCGTGGGTGGAAAACCTCGGTTAAGGAAGAAGGAGGACATGTCAGAGGAACTGTTTTTGAATGTAGCATCATCGGAACAGATGCGACGGAGGCGAAGGAACTGAGAGAATGGGATGGAGTCCTTACAGGAAGCGGGGTGTGAGGAGCTGTAGTCGAGATAGCTGTGGGAGTCGGTGGGTTTGTAATGGATATTGGTGTACAGTCTATCACCAGAGATTGAGACAGATCTCTGCTTCTATCACTGCTTGTTTGTCCCTACAACCACACAAACCCCCCCCCCCCCCCCACCTCTCTGTCTCTCTATCTCTCCGCCCCCCCCACACACACCTTAAACCAGCTTATATTTCAGCTCTTTCCTGGACTCGAACTCAAGTTCTGTCGAAGGGTCACGAGGACTCGAAACGTCAACTCTTTTCTTCTCCACCGATGCTGCCAGACCTGCTGAGTTTTTCCAGGTAATTCTGTTTTTGTTTTGGATTTCCAGCATCCGCAGTTTCTTTGTTTTTAACCATAGAATCTTTTATGTCCACCTGAGAAGGCAAACAGTTTAGCATCTCGCCCACAAGACAGCACCTCCTACAGTGCAACACCCATCAGTACTGCACTTGGAGCCTTAGCTCAGATTATGGCCAGGATTTTCTGGCCCTGCTACCGCGGATTTCCCTGTGGTGGATGTGGTGAGCCATTCAGATCTCCACTGACGTAAACAGGACTGGAAGACCCTGATGCCGGGAGGGGGCTGGAAAATCCCACCCACGTCTCTGGCATTAGATTTGAATCCCCACAACTTTCAGACTTACAGCGAACAACTGGTCCATACCATAAAGCAGTCATAATATTGTACGAATTATAACTTCTGCAATCTGGGATGTCTGGAGCAAAATAAAAATGGTTAAAATTATTCATTTGACAGGTGTAGGGTTGGAAACTATTTTAGATTGTCAATTTGCAGAAATGTTCACATCTGACATTCGCATTAAGTGGAGGCAAAGTCAGTTGTACCATATTTTTGACAAATGGATGGAAGTTTTAAAAAAATATTCCCCTTGTAGACAATGCAAGTGCAGGCAAGAATTTAGTGCCCAGCTGAAATGTAACTTTTAATGGGAGTTTGGAGCCAGTGTGGCTCGAGGGAACAAACGTCGTTTGCAATAAAAAATCTATTTAAGCTTCTTTTTTAAACAAAAACTAAATTAAAGTTGGGCCCAGCCAGTACAGGATTCTTGTCCTCCTTTTGTGATTAATGCTGTATCTGTAACCAGCAGGACCTTGACAAAAGGCAATATAAATGGAGACTACTGCTTGCTTACTTGAAGGAGATTATATCCTACTTTCTAGAAGCCTCAGGTTTCAGGTCCTGGTTACGTGATCTGGTAGGCTAGGAATTCAGTGAAATACTTCATGCTGTGAATTAATTAAGAATGTTATTAGAATGTGAAGCATTTTCTTTTTAGTAACCATATTTGTAACTGTGCTTCTGATATACCTCTTAATATACCACGTTTTTTACCCCCGCCCCGAGGTCATTTCTTGGTATCTCTTACCACTTGATCACAAGAGACTAAAATGACATCTGAACCATATGTAACTTGTGCCCTGCTTTCTGCGGTGTTGTTGTTGGGAAGGAACCAAAAGTGAACTTGAGGCGATGTAATTAGTGGCATTTATTCAAAAGAAGGCACTGTATCTGATGTGGGAGCTGAGATCATTCATTGAAGATGGGCAAAAGGTTTCCTGCTCAAAAGCCACGTGATTTGTTCCAGACTGGGGGTGTGGGGGGAGCAGGATTTTTAAACAACCAATTCAGCGCCTTTTACAAAACATTGTCATATGCTTGCTGACACTGCTTTAATACAGATCATCAGTGTGACTCCTTTTCAGTTAAGCTGACCAGTCTTTATTTTTTTTTAAATCCAACCACTTTGGAGCTTTTGGCTATTTTGAATCTAAACTGTTATTGTGGGCAATTTGAGTCGGTTCATAGTGAATGTTTTGTGATTTAAAATGAATGTTTTCCATGTAATGTTTGCAGTGTTGCTTTTTATACTTCTTTCAATGATTTATCAAAGACAGATAGACAGGAGAAGAGATACTGTGCTCAAGCCTAGATAAAACTGAAACTAAATATTCTAGCATTGGTGTGCTTTCAGGGCTGCTCCTCTAACTTGTTTAGAAGAGAAAACAAGGAGAGGTGGGAGGGGTTACTCAAACTGCATTGCATTTTTTCTTGCTGTATAAGTAATGTTTGAATTGTATTTAATTATAGTCTCGCTACAAAGTTGTACAGACTTGAAGGAAAGCTTACACTCCAAAGATATTTAGTCTTCGCAGCATCAAGTTAAACTTGGGATTCTAGCCAAACGAAATACATTACAAAGGGTTCTGTGTGTTTTTGAAGCATTTCCATAATTACTTAGAAAATGAGTATTCTGCTTTTTCTAATTATACATCTAGTTGGGTTTTTTTCTGTTTCTCTGTCTATGATCTCATCTTTCAGTTTTAACAGTGCTCACTGCAACTGTGCTCATAATGCAGCAGTACTGGCATAGTTGCATCACCTTTTAACACTGCATATGCCACAAAATTATAACAACACAGCCAGATTTGGGTGAGTTAACAAAAGATGAGTAGTGAGTTTGCATATTACTTGAAATAAACCTTGTAAATGTCATCTTGGGAATATAATAATGTTTGCATTCCACAAGTTTGTCCCAGCCTGTTTGATAGCTGGAAGCAGGTTTTGAACAGGAAAGATGTCAGATTTATCATATTATGGCCTAAGTGTTTACTCTAGTCGAGATACAGTGGGTTAGGATTCCCTCGTCGTGCCAATGTGTTCCTGATGGGAACCAAGTTTTCAGTGCCTAGAGGTAGTCAGATCCCTCTCCCATCCACACCTCACCAATGGTGTCTGTCACGAGATGTGGAATGGTGGTGGGGGAGGGGGAGGTGTTTGCCTTGTTACCCCCCTTTAAGACAGCTTATATTTCTATTTTTTCTATTTTTCCTTAGTTCTGTTGAAGAGTCTTATGGGCTCGAAACGTTAACTATGTTCCTCTCCGCAGATGCTGTCAGACCTCCTGAGTTTTTCCAGATATTCTTATTTTTGTTTTGGATTTCCAGCATCTGCAGTTTTTTGCTTTTATCAGAGTATTGCTGCTGTTCTTTGAGCCTAGTGTGAGTCTACACTCTGAGTTCTGACATAGGATGTCCCTCTGCTGACCATTGAATACCAGGTTACTGACACCCCAGATTTTTCCAGGATCTTCAAGAATCTGAGGTTAATATCCCAGCCAGTGCTGCAAGCAACCAAGAATTCAAATAGAGAATTCTCACAATGACAATTAAACAACGAATCAGATTTATCTTATCAACTTCTCATTACAGCCCGAGAGACTCTATAATCCATTTTGATTAAGGCAACTTGTGCTTTCTGCCACTTCACACTGGTGCCATGAAGTAAATGAGTTTCAAGTAGCTCAGTCTTTAATGCCATTATATCATGGGATCATATCTTGCAACATACATCTAACTAAGTTTAGGAATAATTGACATCACTCACACCCAACATTCAAATGGTGGTGGTGTAGGTGTTCTGCTACTCGATTAGTTATCTAGTTGCTTGGACTCATTGTCCAAGGAACATGAAACCACGGTATCAAGGTGATCATGAAACTGTCGTAAAAACCTGACTAGTTCACTCATGGCCTTTAGGAAGAGAAACCTGCCATCCTTGTGTGATTTGGCTCCAGTCACACACTAACGTGGTTGACTTTTAACTGCCCTCTGCAGTGGCCTAGCAAGCCACTCAGTTGTACACCACCTTGTCTGGGCAACTACATTGCCATGGAACGCTCCATTCAGTTAGGCCATTCCCCGTGGACAAGTTTATGCAGAAAAACATCTTTGACCACAAGTCCATCAGGCAGTGGTCAGCACCTAACGCCTTCAAGGCCCTGCGGGAAAAGGAGATGGTAGATAACATAGGATGGTTCCCTGAGCAGACTGTCAAAAAATCATTTGGCTGAATGCCTCTTCACCAATACTTCCAAACAAGCACCAAGATGTAGCTTGACTGGTGATGAGAAAGGCCCTCCCCGTCAGATCCTTCCTGTGTGCACGGAGTCTCCCTGTCTCTGCGTGTTGCCCTCAAGGTGGCTGTGGTGGGGCAGAGAGCATTGCCCACCACCTTCTGAAATGATCCTTTGCATAGAAGGTCTGGAAAGAGATGCAGTGATTTTTGTCAAGGTTCATCTCGAGCAACTCTGTGACACAGGACTCTGTGCTCTATGGGCTGTTCCCAAGGATGCAAACCAAGATAACTGCATCTGGAGGATCATCAGTTTGGTGGAAGATGCTCTTTGGCCTATCCAAAATTTGCTGGTCTTCCAGTGCAAAGATCTGTCTTCAACCGAGTGTTGCAGACTGGTCCAGGATGTGCTGAGGGATGCCCTAATATTTGGGGCATCAGAGGTTTAATGGGGAAAGGCTACCGTCTAAACCCTTTCAGCCATAGTATGCCAAGGGGCTAGAAACTGTGTAGAACCCCTCGGGCTGTAAACTTGATGTGGAATGTATATTGTAAATATCAAGAGTAATTAACTTCTATTGAGGCACTTCAGAGTGGAACATGTTGTATGGAGACAAGTTGAATTCTACTGCACTTTCTGTCATATTCAATTTGAAATATTTTGGAATGTACTTCTAGAAATTTTATGAATAAAGTATATTTTTTGTCATTGACGCCTCACAGCCCAGGAATGGATAATAAGGAATAAATCCTTCCGTGAAATTGGTTGGCTTTCATATATACCTCATTTGATTCTTTGTCCTATATGCCTACCAACATCTGTGGAGAAGTTAGAAGGAGGGAAAATTTAGACCTGTGTGATTGGACCCAAATACAATTTGATAAGGGATAAAATTCAGTTTTAGATCACTTTTTAAAAAAAAACAAAGAATCAATAAACTGAAAATCAAACATAGCAAGTTGAGAAACTTCAAATGCTGTATAGGCACTGTTAAGATTTAAGACTGATGGAATTAAAATAAAGTTCTGTTTTGCTATTTCTATTTCATCGCATCTGGCCTTCAGCTGCAAGGTTTAAAGTATATTGCAATAAATGAGTTGTTGTGACCTAACGCAGGGTCAGTGCAAAAATCCTCCTTTTCACGTTTTTTTCCAAGATAGCTCAACAGCTGAATTCCTGAAGTGTAACCTGAAACCTATTTGAAAAGATATTAATCACGGCATCTGGTATTTTACTTTGTGAGTTAAAACTGAAGTTTTTGCAAGCAAATGTTAGCTCAAGTGTTATATACTTAACTGAGTCAACAGTGTGATTGGCCTGCCCACTCCAATCACACAGAACACAAAAAGGGGAACAAGCAAGAAACAATAGAAATGGGAGCAGAGAGAGACTCGTGTTAATGTCACATCACTAGTGATCAAACAAGCTGAACAAGAACTTGCAAACATTCCTGTACTCTTGAAATCATTTCTCCATGACGCAAATATGCTTAATAATCATTTCTTTGTGAGATTCCAGTTGTGACATAACATCTGTAAAATATGTTGCTGAAACAGAGGGAAATCATTTGAAGCCCTGAAATCTTTTACAAAGTTTCATTGGCATTTCTCAAATCAGATTGCAGATGTTTGTAATGGGTGTTTAGCTCAGCCAGCGAACAAGATTGCATTTGGCTCAATCGAGCACCCATTACAATGAGCAGATTGTAGTTGTAATGGATATTTAACCCAGCCAGTTTGTAGAATGTACTTGTAATGGGTGTTCAGCCCATCCAATGAACTGATTGCCCTTGTCCAGATAATACTAGCTGGAACATTTTAAAAAGTTTTTTGCAGATGTGATCGTTAAATATTGAATTTTACACAGGCTCCTCCTCCTCTTGTCTAGAATTGTCTAGAATGGATTTAAATCAAACTTTGGACAGTTTGATAGCGTTTAAAATAGGTGCATTTTATAAAAGATAAATGAGTCATTTTTGATTCAATGAGGACAGAACAGTTTCAAAGATGGCTGGAGTAAGGTAGGAATTCAGTTCGGAAACAAGTAATTTCCCAGAATGTTATTGACTTAAAATTTTGACTAACTTCTGTCTTGTTAGTGACGTGATAATGGCAGCTTTGTTCCATTTGTATGCAAGTCTGGTCAGAAACGAGCCCCATGTCCATTCGTAGAAGCAGTGAGCAGCAGTTTACTGGAAAATACACCACTGAGTGACATCAAGGGCAGATCACCCACAGAGTGCTGATGTCAGAAGATAGTTTATTTTCCAGTAAGCCAGTGTATATAAGTCATTTGTTGGTTTTTCTACCACACACTCCATTGACCTCGATGATCATTGCCAAGTGGTTCTTCAGAAAGTGAAGCAAGTGGAATAACTCGATGTAATATCACTTTCAAATACAGCTGGGTTTTATATATGCTTTTTAGGTGCAGTGTGCTTTTGAATGCACTTTAAACTTCCCTTTGCTCCTTGGATCTAAATTTGCATTTACTAGTTGAGTCCTGAAAGTTCCAGTGCAAGTTGCCAAACTGCTAGTTAAGTTTCCCTGTGGTCAGTGTTCTGTGTCTTGTTGTGTAACATATTAGTGATGCATTAACTTTTTTTTGCATCATTCTGCTGTGACTCAGAGCTTTGAAGTTTGCAATCTGTAATCTAGGATGGGATTAGAACTGTCTTCAAGCAGATGGAGGATGGAGAGTGAGATTGCAGTTCTTTCCTGATGAGAAAACAAAGTGAGCTAAACGCAGTTTTGTTTGATTTTGTTTGTTGAAATATGTAAGAACTAGCAAGAAACAGTAATTTTACTCGGATTCAACGAGCCTGGTCATTAACCTTGCCTCTCCCCAAACTGATTTTTGACACTTTCATTATTTCACCGGGACTTGTGGCTATTTTGCTTCTGCTGATTTAGCTGGGATAAAGGGGATCAATGGAAGGGACATTGCTGTAATGTAATTGAAAATAAGACCTTGGCCTTAGAACTATAACTGAGTGAAGCCATAGTTGCTATGTTTGTTAAATAGAGCCTGTTGTTAAACCCTGTTAAAGATTAGAATCATGTTTTTTACTGATTCTATTCTTAAATCTAGAAAGTGAATGAACTTTGTTCTAAATGATATAGTTTTGTTATGTTAAATTAATATTAATATTTGTTAATCAGTTACTAAGGGAATGGTCCTTTTCTTTTGTTAATGATTTTGCTTAGACACTTAGCTTTGCTTTTTGCTTACTTTGTAAGTACCTAAGGCAGGTTTGCCTCATTTTGCACTTTTTAAACAGACAATCTAAGTGATGTAATACTTGTATAATAGAGAAACCACCAATTATTTGGTTTTTGGGTACATGAGATGGAAGGCTGACACTAGAGGGCAATTGAGAGCTTTGGTGAACAAAGCACAAGCGGAAGTAATTTAGATATTTCCTTAACTGTGGCTCCTCAATGTGTATTGGCCTGCCTTTGTGTTAATTTTTGGTACTTGATCTCTTCTGACTATTTCCTCTCTTACACCATTCCTTATCTTCATTATAATGACTAAGATTCTGAAAGGACTTGGCAGGGTAGATGGGAGGCTGTGTCCCTGGCTTGGAAGGGTAGAGTTCATAGCCTTAGGATGTTGAGCTGAGATGAGGAGAAATTCACTCAGGGTTGTGGGCCTTTGGAGTTTGCTACCGTTGATTTTTGGGAGCAAGAAAATTGAGGGATATGGTAGGAAAGTGCGTTTGTTTTTCAAGTTCAGCCATGATCTTATTGAATCGTAGAGGAGGATGGAGGGTGCAATGTTTTGTGTGGAATGGTGAATGAGAAGGCATGGATGCTATGGAATAGGAGATGGGGAATGGCATAGGAAGAAGGGGTGGAATGGGGGAATTGAACGTAGCTGATATTATAAGGATGAAAGGAATGGCGAATAGCATGAGAGGAATGGCATGGGAAGGATGGAGCGGCATTGAGACTTAATAAAGTACTACTGCAATAAAGATACTAATTTCACCCAAATGTCTTTGGGAGTCTCTACTAGTTAATTTTTTTAAAAGGAACTTCCATTCAAATTGCATCTTTTGATGACCTCAGGAAGTCCCAAAGTGCTTTACAACCAATAAAATAATTTTGAAGAGTAGTCACTGTTGTAATAGAGGAAAGCCAACAGCCAATTTGGGCAGAGCAAATTCAATCAAACAGCAGTGAAATAAATTACCGGGCCATCTGTTTTAGTGATGTTGGTTAAATATTGGCTGGAGACAGCAAGAATGATCCTCCTTTGGAATCTGGAAGTTTCACAGCCCAGGTGATCATTCTGAATCACCCTGGACAGATCAATGCTGGCTACTTCCCCGCTACTCTTTGAAATGGGCAGACAGGGTTAACGCCTCATCCAAAAGATGGCACCTCTGACAATGCATTACTACCTCAGTACTGGCATTGAAGTCTGCCTGAATTATTTTCTTAAAACTCTGGGAAAACAAAAATAATTCTCCCTCTCTTTCTCTCTCCCTGGGATGATCTCATGTTATAAATGGATTTCAACAAGAAATTAAACAATAAATGTTCCATGAAGGCCACATGACAACAGCTGCTGGTTACTTAATTGTGTTGGATGCTAAGGTATGTGGACTATTTGATATAAAATGGATCTTCTGACTCAATCACGGCAGTTTGGTCATAATACAGGCCTATCTTTTAATGTTGAGGCCTCATGTGGCCAATTATGATCTAATGGATGTGAATTGGAGTCTAGGAAATCTTTTCTACCAAAAATTAACTCCAGATTTGTTGTACATAACATATCTCCAGCCAGTGTCATTAAAATTTAAATTAATGATTTCACATTAGATTGCATACGATAGGAACGAGCCATAACCTCTACGTGGAGGCCAGTGTTCAACGTGCGCTTTCTTCCTAAAAAGTTGCTAACACTTCCAGGATTGCCCTGGAGTTTCCCAGAATTAAAGATCAATCTCTGGGGCACTGGTGCCAGTGACACAGGAGAAAAATGATGGCATTAAAAACTATTATTTTCTTCGAACACTTGCTTCTTGGTTTAGAAGGACATAATTCTCCAATAGAGGCCAAACCAATGTTTTATAAAGGTTCATCATAACTTCTTTGCTTTTGTACTCAATGTCTCTGTTTACAAAGCCCAGGACGTCATTTATCTTTTGAACCACTTTTCTCAACCTGCCCTGCCACCTTCAACAATTTGTCTTCAAATACCCCCAGGTGTCACTGCTCCTTTGTCCACTTTAAAATTGTGTCCACTTTAAAATTTATCCTTCATAGAATCTTTGAATAGCACAGCACAGTAGGAGGCCATTTGGCCCATCAAGTTTTCACCAGCTCTTTCTAAGAGCAATCTAATTAGTCCTATTTTCTTGAACTTTCCCTAAATCCTTGCAATTTTATTATCCTTCAAGTATTTATCCAATTCCCTTTTGGAGACTACAATTAAATCTGCTATAACCCAATCCGGCAGTTCATTATAAATCCTTGCGTAAAAGGGTTTTCCTCATGTCGCCTCTGGTTCTTATTTTATATTGCCTCTCCTCATTCTTCCTACCAAAATATATCACTTCACACTTGCCTGCATTAAATTTCTTCTGCCATGTGTCTGCCCTTTCCACCTCTTGTCTATGTCCTCTTGAGGTCTATCACTAGCCTTAGTTCACAATCCTTCCAAGTTTTGTGTCATCTTCAAATTTTAAAGTTATGTCCTATACACCCAACTCTAGGCCATTCATATTTTTACTTAAAAGCAGGAGTCCAACATTGACCCCTGGAGAATCCACCAATACCTTCCCCCAGTCTGAGAAACAACTAGCCACTGCTACCCTGCCATTTAGCCCACTTCGTATATATGCTGCAACTGTCCCTTTTATTTCATAGGCAAATATTGGAGTGGGGGAAAAAATAGTGCTGCATGATTGGGCAGGGAGCAGACAGTCATGTGATGAAACCTGCATTCAATCCTATCTTTCTATCTCCATTTAATTATGAAGCTGGATTCACTGTTGCCAGCGGGGATGGCTACACCAACGTGCGCCTGGTCTCCGACCTGTGCTCCCTTTTGGCGTCGGCTGGCTGCTGTGAGCCCGGCATCGGGGAATTTGCCCGGTGTTGTTGTGAAACTGGAGTTTGAGTAATAACAACTGTCAAGGGGACCTTAACACAGTCTGGGCTACAAATCCTGTGCCAACAAAAGACGGCTGGATTCTTGAGATATTAATTCTGATAGACTTGACAAAAGCTGTGACCTTTTGGTCACCTCTGAGACAGAAGGTCATGGGTACAAACTCCCTCCCTTACCCGCGCCCCTGCTCCAGGATCTGTGCATCTAGTCTTGATTGACAGTTCTTGCAACATTGAGGTAGCACTGCACTTTCAGAGGGGCTATACTTTCAAGTTAGCATGAAAGATCCTGTGGCACTGCTTGACGAGGAACAGGAGAGTTCTCCTCATGTCCTGATCAGTGCTTCTCCCTTGCCCCAAATAGACTGAGTGGTCACGCATTCTATTCCCTGTTTGTGGGACCTTGCTGTGTGTGTATGTCAACATAAATAGCCTTTGTACTTTTAAAAAAATCAGTTCATTGATTACAAAGTGCTCTGAGATAACTTGATGGTGACGAGACCTTTTTGCCCCTTCACTTCAAAGTGAAGGCGAATACAATTTTCTGTTAATATTTTCTGAACCTGGTTGTAACTTATGGATGGGGGTTACAACATTCAGAAGAAGAGACTTGACTTATCCAGAGCCTTTCCTTAAACTTGGACTCATCCAAGATTCAGCAGTCCGTATCCATAATCACAAGAAGTCCTGCTCACCCATCACCCCTATCCTATACTGTCCTACTTTAGCTCCCAATTCTTCTTGATCTCTCCCCTCCCCATCTCCATCATCTCTTCCAATCCTCCGAGAGCTCTGTATTCCTCCTACCCAGGCCTTCTGCACATCTCCCATCATTGGTGGCTATGCCTTCAGCAATGAAGATCCTAAGTTCTGGAATTCCCTCCGTTTTTCTCCATCTCTCTCTCTCTCTGTCTCTCTCCTCCTTTAATCTGCTCCTTAGAACCTACCTCTTTGTCCATCTGTGGTAATATCTCTGAGTCTTGGAGTTAATTTTTATCTGATGGCTATTCCATGCCGGGACAATTTACAACATTAAAGTTGTCGTATAAATGCAGGTTGTTAAATTTGGTTCGTCTCCATCTTTTATTGTTCTTGTCTCCAGTTGCACTCTATAATTATGCAGCCTAGTAGATCAACAAATACTGGAAAAGAAAATTAAGGCCTAAAAACGGGCATGATTTGTGATTGGCCATTTTGTGCTCCTGCTGAGTTTGATTTCCTCCCTTAGGGGAGGTGGTTAATGCACAATATGTGACTTATATTTTAAACAACCTTCTATTTGTAAATGTTCACTTAAATCTAGCATAACCAAGTGTTCAGTTTGTCCTTCCTCATTTTGGACCTAATTTGTGTTAGGTTTCCCTAAACTTCACCCACTGGGTAAACTGCAAGAATCCCCTCAGTGAAGTTTGCCCAATTTCTTTAGCAAGGCTGGATCTGCTGACTTGCAGCATCATTTGCTCGTAAACGCCTCTCACATAAGTGCAGCTCTCTGAAACCTGTCGTTCGTGGGCCTTTTTTTTAAAAGCATTGTATTGCTGGGATTATTGAAAATCAGTTGTAGATTTGAGACTATGGAATAGTGTTCTGCTCTAGAACAAAATCAAAATTCTAAATGTGCTTTAGATTCCTTTTTGAAGATAGGTTTTAAATACACTCCTGTGAGCACCTTGGGACCTTTATCTATGTTCAAAGTGACACTGTATGAATGCAAGTTCTTAGATGCAGTTTGAGGTATATTTTAATGTTTCAATCATTTAAAATATGTTTTCAGCATGTTTGTAATTCAAACATTGTTTTAGTGGTGGGCAGAGCCTAGATCAGTCTACTGGGCATCATCTGATTATATTTGACAAAAGGAAGGGTCAAACTCTTCACTTTCTCAAATTTAACCCATATCAAACCCTTTCAGGTTAGATGTGTTCGGGTTAGAAGTGTACAGCCCACTAACACTGGCATTGGTATGGCCTGTTCACATTCGAATGCAGGTTAATACCTTCTGGAAATGGGCGATGTGAAAACGACCTTCTTTATTATCTGTTTGCCCCATTACTGGAGGTTTCAGCAATTGTTTTCTTTTGGGTTAGTTTTGACCCAAGTGCAGGATTCACACCGGAGGGCATTGTCCCTTCTTGTAGGTTTGTTACACCTGGTGTTAGTTGGTATACCATGGCACTGAAAGTGGCACAAAACACAGGGGCATTAAAAAAACAATGTTAATTTCAGGGAAAAAAACAAGATGTCTGATGATTCGGAGGTATTCCTGGGGATGTTGAGTCTCAACATTTCACCCCCTCATTCTCTCCCCCTGCCCCCTGCCTCTCTTTCTCCTCCCCCCCCCCCAAAAAGTCCAATTGCTTAAATACCACATATTTGCACTGACTTTAAAGTTGATAACACATAATTAATTCTTTTGCTCCAATGAATTTAATGAGCACTTGACCCACTTACACGACACAAAAGCAGCCTCACATCAGTGCAAGCAGCACAAAATGTGTGGTTTAAATTGTGTACGCTGTTTACTGAGTTGTTTTCTTCATTTAGATGAATAAGATACCCAATTGGAGCCAAAATTAGAAATGTCATTTTTATTTTGCGCAACAACTTCATCTGTTTGCAAGAAAACCACTGTTGGGGAAATATTCCGCTGGACTGACGTTTGGTGAAGATGCTTCAAATCATTGAGCTGCCTTTTTTAAAAAAAAACTGGCAGGAGGAGTCTTAAGTACTCTCAGTGGCAGATCATCTTCAGTCCACGTTTAGTAAGCAGAGGTTTCTTCAGCATAGTTCAAAAGATGCAATAATCTAAGCATACAATATTAGTAAAAATAGCATTCAGAAATGTTGAAGTGTAAATTAAAAGGCGAGAGAGTGTTTTATGCAGCATTTGCGTACTTGAGTTGACTGTCCAGTCCGGTCATCAATAATTTATTTCAGATGAGACCAAATCTGCAAAGAGAAACACCGACTCTGCTTCAATTAAATGCCAGCTAGTGTGGCAGCTCTGTAAACTCGTTCTTAGTTGGGTGACCTGAACACTGAATTCTATCATCTGTTGCCATTTCAGGTAAGACTTGCAAACAGGCTGTTGTTTCTTTCCCCCCACTGTCACTTTGTTTTTGTTTGTACTGAAATCGAATCGTCCATCATGAAGTTCAGAAAGAAAGGGCTTGCGTTTGTATAGTGCCACAGGACAGCCAATGAAGTACTTTTGAAGTGGGTTCGCTGTTGTAATGTAGGGAAACGTAGCAGTCAATTTGTGCACAGCAAGCTCCCACAAATGGCAATGTGGTGATAATGAGGGAATTTGTTTCTGTGATGCTGGCTGAGGAATAAAAAAATTGTCCAGGACTGAGCTGGGCTATTCACTCCAGTTTTGGGCATTTACTAGGATGGGACCAGCAATGAGGGGCTTCAGTTACTTGGAGAGACTGGAGAAGCTGGAGTCATTCTCCTCGGGGCAGAGAAGGTTAAGGGGAAAATTTAATGGAGGTGTTCAAAATCATGCAGTAAATAAAGAGAAACTGGCAGGAGGGTCAGTAACCAGAAGAGTGTATTAAGATAATTGGCTAAATAACTAGAGGGGAGATGAGAAATATTTTTACTCAGCAAGTTGTTGTGATCTAGAAAGCATTTTCTGAAAGGGTGATAAAAGCAGATGCAAAAATAACTTTCAAAAGGTAATTGGATAAACGCTGGAGGGCTATGGGAGGGGGAGAGCTAGGACTAATTGAACAACTCTTTGAAGGGGCTGGCATCAGTATGATGGGCTGAATGGCCTCTTTCTGTGCTGTATGATCCTATAATTAAGAACTTCAATACTTGGCACACAATAGGGGCAATCAGCTGTCTCTTTAATATAGACTGAGAGCTAAATAGCTTAAAATTAAGAGGTTATTCACAGACAGTGCTAATCAAAAATGGTGACTGTGAGAAATGGTAGATTGTGATGCTATTTCAGGACTTCTGTGGCCCAGAATATCTTGCATTATTACTTCAGTCGTTGACATAATGAGACAGGATGTCCGATCCCAGAAGGGAGATGGTTGCAAACTGACTGAACTGTTTATACTTTGTATGTTTTGGTCTGTGAGAAGAATTATGGAAGGAATATAATAACTGAAGTAATGGGATCATGTTCCAGTGATGCTAAATTGGATTTTCTTTGCAGTAATTAAGAGGTTGTTTTGTTCACATTCTGGCACCAGCTCATGAAACCTAATAGTTAAAGAGTATATTTATGTCAGGCTGCAAGATAGTCCTTTGTTAAGTTTGCTGCGGTACTTGATTTGCATGCCCTGTTATTTAAGCAGGGTTCTGTGTACATCAATATCATGAGGGGGTATTGCACATTAGCCCAATAAATTTCTTGTGATTTAACTTTGTGAATTAATGCTGCCTTTGAAAGGACGCTTCCACATTTAACACCATCTCGCCTGACTTCAAAATAAAACGAAGAATAATTCGCAAAAGTCTTAAAACCCTTATTGAAATCGCTGCCCTAATAGGAAGCGATGGTGTCAGCGCTTTGCATGGCAAGAATACAATACCTTGCCCATAAAACCTGGACCTGCCTTTCGGACTTTGAAATTGTCCGCGCTCATTTTACATTGGAGCTGCAAACCTTTTTAAAAAGGGAGTTGTTGCTTGGGAGCAAGTTTTCCACAGCCATTAGCACGTAAGTATTTCAGTAGACTTAATTGCAAAGCAGTGATATGAATTAATTGATGAAAAGCTGCGGTAACTACCAATGTACTAATATGGAGTGGATGTGGAAGGGCAGAATTGTCTTTAGTGATTTACTACCTAAACACTAATCGGTTACCTTTATCCTGCTTTAATAATTCTGCTAGCGGCAAAATTTATGCAGGGTTGCTATTGTGTTACCGCGCTTTGGTCCCGTGCACTTGAGAAGTATCTACAAACTACTCTAATCCATCTGCGTTGTCCTTTTCTCAGTGGTCGGGGCAATTTGGTGAGCAGTGCACTTGTTTGCAAGCACTAATACATCTAATATATAATCATCCAGGAGCCGCTGGAAAGGTTGAGAGTCACATAAATATCGAATTACAGCAAAATGCGAGCCAGCAGATCTTTGCAGTGCCACATTCTTCGCCACGAGTTAACTGGGGATTGTTAGAACAGCACAAGTGCTCTTCAGGCACCCAGCAAAGCGACTGCAGTAACTCAAATCATTGTTTCTCTGGAAGAGGTGGGACGAAATGACAGCAAGTGGGCCGTGAGCAGTTGAAGCTTGGAAAGGCGCGCCCCCCCCCCCCCCCCCAAACTTGGCAGTCCCGTCTCACTGTTTTTTGTGTGTGTGTTTTGTTTTGTTGGTGATCAGTTGTTACACTGTGTAACCGTCCTTTCGAGCAGCCGGAGCGAAAGAAGCGGTGCAGGGCACACGAGAGGAAAGGCAACGGCTGTTTGGCAAGTGGTTCAACTTGCCCGGCGTAAGAGTGGCAGAGATGGTGCAGAGTGCCACATACTGCAGGGCGAATGTCTCAAGCTGTTAGAACCAGGGGGATCCAACCAGAATGGGTAACCATGCTTTCTCTCTCCCTCTCTGTTTATGCTGTGCCTCCTTTGTTATTTCTTCGGCTGTGTTAGTTATTCTGATTGCACGACTTTAACTATTCTTTGTGTGGTTAGTGTATTACGTGACTCAGGGCAGACGTAGTCTTTATAGTCAAGTAGTAAGGTGGCCTAGATATTTTCACAGTAGCTTCAAATGAACTAAATTAAGAAATAGCTACTGCACAGTTCAAGGTGCAGTGAAATGTTCAGTATTTCAGTCATGACACGTGTGTGTTCATGTGGGTGACCCCATATATGAACATGTACCTGTTAGTTTGTGTCTGTCTCTCCCTCAGCCCGCTGGGGGCTCCCTCCCCTCTCCCTCGGCCCGCCAGGGGGCTCCCTCTCCCTCGGCCCACTGGGGGCTCCCTTGGCCTGCCAGGGGGCTCCCTCCCCTCTCCCTCGGCCCACTGGGGGCTCCCTTGGCCTGCCAGGGGGCTCCCTCCCCTCTCCCTCGGCCCACTGGGGGCTCCCTCGGCCCGCCAGGGGGCTCCCTCCCCTCTCCCTTGGCCCGCCGGGGGCTCCCTCCCCTCTCCCTTGGCCCGCCGGGGGCTCCCTCCCCTCTCCCTCGGCCCGCCGGGGGCTCCCTCCCCTCTCCCTCGGCCCGCCGGGGGCTCCCTCGGCCCGCCGGGGGCTCCCTCCCCTCTCCCTCGGCCCGCCGGGGGCTCCCTCCCCTCTCCCTCGGCCCGCCGGGGGCTCCCTCCCCTCCTTGTGCATGTTGGGTGGTGATGGTAGTGACTCCACTTTAATGTGTTCAGGATGTCATCACACTTCTACAATGCTGTGAAAGTATTCCAAATCCAAACCATTTTTGGACATACTTAAGCTAAGCTGCAGTTTGTGTAATATTCCTGAATCAGCCCAAACTGGATCATTTCCTCTGTCAGTACTGTTTAAAGGTTACTTTCACATTTGTTATCCATGTTTCAAATAATTAGCAACATGCAATGTGGAGCCTTTTCGTAATTAACATGGTAATATTTTGAAGGCATTCTTTACACAACAAAGCCTAATTGCTTAAAGACTAATATGTCACTTGTATGTTTTGGCTACAAACTCCAATACGGATAATAAACACTGCAACGTATCCCAAGGCATTCTTACAGATAGTAAATGCTCCAAAGCACAGAATAAAGCTACTTTCATTATTATTTTACACAAATATATTTTTGTTTTATTGTCAATGGAAGTATAAATACAAGCTAAACAACACTTTGAAAAATTCCAGCATTAAGATTGGTTTGTGTTATTTTGCCTTATCTTCAGTGACTCCTTTGATTTGGAGACAGTTTATCGAGTCCCATTGCTCATTACAATTTGTGCCTGAATCTTGTCATTATATCAGTCATCAGCTACTGAACAAATGTACAGTAATTAAATGGGAATTGTTGCTTACTTCATATAGCTTTTGATGTCCTGACTGCTCTTTATAGTACAATATGAAAGAAAGTATGAACTTAGCTTTTGAGTTGTCAAACACTGTGCTTAATGATTACTGATCTCTCTGATCTTTTGTAACTGGTTCCAAGCGCTTCACCAAAGTGAAACCTCAAATAGTCATGTTCCACGCAGTTCTTACTTAGTCTTGGAATATTCCACAGCATTGCAAAAAGTGTTTGAATTCCTTTGAAATAGAATTGGTGTGTGACTGATGTGAATTGTGTTCCCTGGGGCATTGCTGGCTTGGTATGAACATGTCATTCTCATGCATTCAATAGATATATAATAGAATGAGATTCATCGTGCTCTGGGCTCTTCTCTGCCTTTCCGCACTAAGTAACGAAGGGTGGCAGTACTGGGGTGTGTTTGCTGATATCACATGATGAAACTCCTTTCTAGGCCTACTCTTATTGGAGTGCTCTGCATTTGGCTTGATTTATATCAAGCGTTTCAGCTTTTACTGCCTGTGTGTGTGGATGTGTGCGTGTGAGAAAACCTCCACAGACCTGATTGTTGCTGCTCCAAGTATTGTATTATAGATAGCATTTTGCAAGCAGAGTAACCTCCACAGTATTTATAGATATCTCTGGTGCAATTGCAGAAGTGTAACAGTTACAGAAGAAGTAACTGGAACAGTAGGATGTTAGATACAATGAAAGATCAACTGTCTAAAGTGACTAGAATCTAGCAAGGTCTACTTTGATCCACAATAATGAAATTCAGCTACTGCGGGCACCTGTAAAACAGTAACTCTGCCTGCTACCTGTCTGGATGCACTCTTTGGCTCCCTGTTACACTCTCTTCCCCTTTCCAAATCCATTGAAGTCAACAAGTGGCTGCTCTGATATCACCTGTTTCACACTCAGTCAAAATTAGCCACAAGATCTCTACTATTGAGGATGAGTTGCAGTTGGTCAGTACACATTTAATGATGCCTGGTCAAGGCAGAAGCATTGATTTTTGCAGGGGTGGGGGTATGGTGCAAAGGTTTGGTTTGCAGCCCACTATGTTTTATTGGTGTTGTGGCTAACTGTGGCTTGCTTAATTTGGTATCAACTTCATGCTCAAAAGACAGGCAGGTTTGCAGTAAGTCACATACAGATAATTAATACAGTGATAAAGAGCTCAGCTGTTACCATTGCGCAGCTGTCCGTCTGAGTCCGCTAGTTCAGGGTCCTATGCAGTTGGCACGGTTTGAACCTTGACCCCTTGGGTCAAGGGACAGCCAAGGGTGAGCAATGGTTCCAGGCAGCAGTGGGGTAAAAGTAACCAAAGAACGCAAAATGAGAATTTCTTGCTGCATGTGACAATCTAAGCATGGCGCTGCTGTGATTGAGTTGTTTCACACAGGCAATTTAATTCACAGTCACATGGCAAACTGCCACTGTAAAAAGGAAGTGAGTTGTTACTGCAAGCATATAATTTTTTTTTGCTACGTGTGAATTTTGAGAACTAAGAGAAAAAGAATCCCGTTTTGGAAGCGAAACAAAATGTCGTTGATGTGAAAACTCTCCCTTTTGCGATTGCAGCTGGAGAAAATGTGCTCAGTCAAATATTTTGCAGTGAAGTTATTTATAGCACTGAAATAGTGCAGCTGCACAGAATGTACATGCTCGATACTTGGGCTGTTGGCTGTTATTCACGCTGCTCTTTGTGCAATCTCTACGGGATATTGGAATTATGGCAAGATCACACTGGGAATGGGCATCAAGAGCTCCAGCAAGGTGACTGTTCATTAGGCAATGCAGCGCATTATACAGTTGCACAATTGAAGGTTATTGAAAAGTGGTTGGTTGGGCCAATGTGAACGTTCCCAGTAATGTCAGCACACAATTGTGCTTGTGATGAACTCTGCTGGTAATTGTTGCTTTTTGGCTTTTTAAATCGTTTTCCATTCTTTCGATTTCAGCGCCGAATCTCAAAGGGCGACCACGGAAGAAAAAGCCCTCTTCCCAGAAGCGGGACACACAAGCTGTAAATAACCTGAGAGATTCCAATGAGGATTCGGATGGGAAAGGCAATGCCAAGGTACAACCTAGTTCAGTAATTTAACTTGCTACATCCTTTGGCGGGCAGCCTTTTTATCATTGCCTTTTAAGTCTGGCGAGCAAGGTGGTTGTGGCCCAGTGGGTAGCACGATTGCTTCTGAGTCTAGATAGTTGTGTGTTCAAGCTCCACTTCCAAGGACTTGAGCAGAACATCCAGGCTGACACTCCAGTACAGGGGATGCTGCCCTCCAGGTGCTGTCGTTTGAATGAGACATTAAACCAAGCTCTCACCTACCCTCTAAGGCTGGCTCTTGCATTGAGCGAGAAGGTCATGGGCTGAAGAACTACTCCAGAAATTTGAGCACATAATTCAGACTGACGTTGTCAAAGATGCTGTCTTTCGGATGACATATTAAAGTGAGGCCCCTTCTCCCATCTCCGGTGGAAGTAAAAGATCCCCTGACACCACTTTGAAGAAGAGCAAGGGAATTCTCCCCAGTGACCTGGCCAATATTTATCCCTTAATCGATATCGGTTTGAAAGATAAAAGCAGATTATCTGTGCATTATCATATTGCTGTGTGTGGGAGCTTGCTGTGCACAAATTAGCTGCTACATTTCCTACATTACAACAGTGATTACATTTCAAAAGTACGTCAGTGGCTTCGTATTGCTTTGGAATGCCCTGAAGTTCTGAAAGGCTCTAAATAGACGCCCACCTTTTTTTAACCCATCACAAGAGCTGTTTGTATCAGCCTTTAGGGAATGGTAATTTAGGGTTCCACACCAACCTCTGGTTTGTGTGTGTGTGAAGTGTCAGTCACAGCACTGTTGTAAATTCTGTGCTTGTTTTCCATCTCAGGCAAAATGTGAGCCCAAAACCACAATGGCAAAACCCAAGAATAACAACAGCAACTGCAAAAATCTCTCAACTGATGAAAAATCAAAGGTTACTGCTGGTGAAGAATGCAGAGCTGAAGAACAAGCGTTCCTCGTCACTCTATACAAGTACATGAAAGAAAGAAATACTCCAATTGAAAGGATACCATACCTCGGATTTAAACAAAGTAAGTGTTGCCTCGCTCCTTTTATGGCATTTTAAAAGTTAAGAATTTCTAACATTCTGTGGAAAATCTATTTCATACCATTGAACGTACTGACCTAATGGTGACTGTAGAAAAGAAGAGGCTGAATTTTATGGTGGTGGTAAAAACCCTAGGGCCAAAAGGTGGGGTCGTGGTGGGCAGCGGAGAGGCAACTGCACTTGGTGCTGCGGAATCAGGGGCCGCATCTTGGTGGTGACCATAAAGTGCCTGCAGCTGGGACTGCTATCCCTGTTTAACCAGGAGCAGTGGCCACACCTGGGGCTACACCTGGAGGATGAGGGCACATGGATGGATATGCGCCTCAAAGTCAGGTAAGTAGGGGCTGGGGGCAGGTTGTCAGTTAGGCAGGTCCTAGGTCACTGGGAAGTGGGGCTGGGTTGAAGAGGGTCGGCAGTGCGCTTGCCACCAGGGGTGGCCGTTGCTGACAGGGAGGCAGAATGAGGCCCTGAATCGGCCACTTGAGAGGGGTTCTGAGTGGGAGGGCCCATCCTGCCACTGGTAAAAAGGCATGGTGGCGGGAAGGTGGTGGGCACTCCACCCGCCGTCTTCCCTTGCCATCTTGCCAGCCTTCCTGCCTCCCAATCTGCCCCCAAACAGCTGGTAAAATTCAGCTCATGGGTGACAAGTGGATCAGCTTTGCATTAGATAATTAATTTAAAGATTATTTTGAGGCAGGAGCAGGCAATTGTCAGGCAGGATGATATTGCAATGAATATAGTGTGATGAGGGTTTGCATTAGTTTCTAGGTTTATTGTTATATGTTTCAACCTCGAATTCTAACAAAGGCTGTCCTGGTGTACAATCATAAATGGTTGCTTTTTCATCTCTCTGAGGGGTGGGTTATGGGGAAGTCCAACAATCCAGGCATTTCTCTATTCTTCTGCCAGTTAATGTTCTAAAACGTGATGTTTCTGTTACTGATGAAATGACTGACTATAAATCGCTGCCAGAGAAGATTTTGCAGAAAGGAGATTCTCCTGGCAATAAGCTCATGGAAAACGTAGAAAAACATTTGCCAATAAGGAGTGAGTGCGGTGTAAAGTGCTGACAGGATTGCTCCCTGTGTTTAGTTTTTATCTGACAATTCCTACTACTTCAGTAAGAGAAGTGACAGCCCTCAGTGGAAGTCTGGGGTAATGGCTGGAGTGCCTCCGCTATGAAAAATGCAGATTGGTGCTCATTAAGACCTTGTTAAAGGGAATTCATGGGAAGTGCATGCAGAATTACACAGCTATTCCCAAAGTGCTTCAGTTCAATTAGCGTAAAAATAATCGCCCCAGCTGTGACAGGAATGCGTAAGGCAGCGACACTCTGTCTCACTGTGGTCGTTGCTGGCCCCTTGAATTCAAGGCGGGAAGCGAGGATAGCTTGGGAACACAAAGGCCAGTCAGGGCCTCACCGTCTGCACCCAGGATTTCGCTAGGCAGCGGGCACATAGCAATAAATTGGCTTCCTGTGCATTTTGGATGCAGTGTGTGATCTACTCTTAAAAAGATTGTCCCTGCCCCCAAACACGAGGGCGTCCACACTGCCATGTGGCAGTGAATGTTACCCGTGCCCTCTGCTTTTATACCTCGGGTTTTATGCGACTCCGACAGGAGTTGGGCAGTTTGCCGTGTGCCCTTTAAGACACTGAAGTCCTGTTGGGCCAAGCATCTGCTAGTGGTGGGAAGCCAACTAAAGAGCTTGTTAAGGGCGTTCTGCAGATGCCAACTGGAATTTTTCAGTCAGCACACGCCCCTTCCTCCCCCAATGAGACTGGAACATGACTCAGAGATGAATGCGGCCTCCTGGTGTGGGGAGAGGGGTGGAGCAGCATCCACCCAGCTAAGAAACCCACAGCACCCCTTCCACACCCCTGCATCCACCACAGCCATAGGGCCACAGCTGCAGCCTCTGAGTTTAAAAACTTGTAAGAGGACTTCAGCGTTCACCTCCATTGAGATGTCTCCCCTTCCCTCCCTTTCACCCTACCTACATCAGCAACTCCCGCCTCTGACAATGGGGCTGTTGGTCAGTGCTGGAGGGCCCCCTGTTGGTCCTCCAGGACCACAATCGCCACCCTTAATTGGACAGGGCTTCCAGAAGTGGCTGGGCTGCCTCCTTGAAAATCACTCTCTGGGTCCTGGCGCTGGCATGAATAGGTTCCCGACCTGCATTTCCTCCCAGTCGTGGCATCAATCCAGCCCCTAGTCTCTAGATTCCTAGTCCAGTTACATAACCACTGCACTATCATGTCTGTAGGTAACATCTTGTACAGACTTCAGTACAATGGTGAGTCTGTATGGATTCACTTTAGAGTAGAACTTACAATAAAAATAGGTTATTAACCTGAGATGCAAAATTGGCTGTGGAAGTTATTTTTGTGCAGAGGACCTTTTTTTTAGATCACCCTGAATGCCTCTTTTAAACTGAAGTGAAGATGTAAATTGCAATTTATTTTATATCTCAACTGTGAAGGCTCTAAAAGGTGTTACTAGAAGAGCTAGTACCATTAAAGTCCTGAGAGTCACCTCAGGGCACTTAGTAACTGCAAGAGCATTCATATCGTGCTGTACTCTAGGCTTTATGTAGATGTTACATAATGGGAATCAAGTGAGTCTTAAGATCATAAATACAGTTAAAAAATGCCTTCTGAGCACTCTCAAATTACACGGACATCGTTTTTAATTTAGCAGTCAGTAATATGATCTAGAATACAAGTGCTTTGTAATATGCAGGAACTGTTTGAAACATTTAAATAATTGTCTGTTTATTTATGTACTTCTGTATTTCTCAACCCAATACCTTGCTAACTTTATTAAGAAGTCATTCACTTAGGCGCTATTCCCCTTACCTTGAGAACTCCCATGAAATCAGGCCTCTCTACAAAAAGCTAACACCCAACCTCTTCCAATTACTGCCCACATTTAATCACATTTCTGCTGTTCAGCTCCTCACTCCTCCCCCGCTGCCCTCACAATTGAATCCTCAGTCGATACTACATTGAAGGAGCCCAAGCCAAAGCCACCAAAAACACTTGTAACTGAGAGCAGCAAATTATCTTTCCTTGTTCTCCTTAGCTTGTCTGTAACTTTCAACATAGTTAGCTACTCTGTTGTCCCTGAGCACGCTGCCCCACCACCTCCTTCCTCCACAACACCTCTTCGTCCAACTCATTGGTGCAGTCCTCCCAAACTGTTCTAAAGCTTCCAGCACGTTTCCCTGCAGTGGTCTCCTGCTCTTGTCCCAGGGTAGTCAGTGTGCAGTCTACCTGAAAGTTTGATCCTTTTCCCCTTTTTCACCCTCGTTTTCTATCTGCCTCTCAGTACAGATGTGGGACCAGTTTCCATTTTGTTATTGTGACACAAGTCTATCTCTCCATCTTTGGAATCAAAGCTCACCAGTACAATAAAAAAAATCAGCTATATGATGCTAACATCTTCAGAGCTCTTTTATACACCCTCTAAAATTACATGTACATCCTTCCTTTCTAATTTAACAAGTACTATGTCATAAATTGTCATTGAGCAGATTGGGAATGAGCTAGGACTTTTTTTAATAATAATGGTATTTTATTCAAAAAACACGTATGCAACCCAAAGGCTGAATTGCAGCGTGAAACTGCAAGAGCTATGGGCCCTGACAATATTTCGGCAATAGTGCTGAAAACTTGTGCTCCAGAACTCGCTGCGCCACTAGCCAAGTCGTTCCAGTGCAGCTACAACACTGGCATCTACCTGGCTCTGTAAAAAAAAATTGCTCAGGTATGTCCTCTCCACTAAAAGCAGGACAAATCCAACCCGGCCGATTACCACCCCATCAGCCTACTCTCGCTCATCAGCAAAGTGATAGAAGGGGTCATCAACAATGCTATCAAGCTACACTTACTCAGCAATAACCTGCTCACTACGCCCAAGTTTGGGTCACTCAGCTCCTGACCTCATTACAGCCTTGGTTCAAACATGGACAAAAGAGCTGAACTCCCAAGGTGAGGTGGTGACTGCCCTTGACATCAAGGCAGCATTTGGCCGAGTGTGGCAGCCAGGATTCCTAGCAAAACTAAAATTGGGGAAAACTCTCTGCTGGTTGGAGTCATATACGGTCAGATGTGGGGATGTTTGCTGATAATTGCACAATGTTCAGTAGCATTCATGACTCAGATATTGAAGCAATCTGTGTCAATATGCAGCAAGACCTGGACAACATTCAGGCTTGGGCTGATAAGAGACAAGTTACATTTGCACCACACAAGTGCCAGCCAATGACTATCTCCAACAAGAGAGAATCTATCCATCACCCCTTGACATTCAATGGTATTGCCATAACTGAATCCCCCACTATCAGCATCCTGGGGGTTACCATTGACCAGAACTGAGCTGGACTAACCATATAGATACTGAGGCTACAAGACCAAGTCAGATGTTGACAGTTCTGTGGAGGGTAATACCTCCTGACTCCCTTAAGTCTGTCCACCATCTACAAGGCACAAGTCAGGAATGTGATGGAATACTCCCCACTTGCATGGATGAGTGCAGCTCCAAGAACAACACTCATAAAACTCAACATGGTCCAGGACAAAACAGTCCACTTGGCACCCAATCCACCACCTAAACATTCACATCCTCCACCACCACCCCTCAGTGGCAGCAGTGTGTGCCATCTACAAGATGCATTGCAGCAACTCTCAAGGCTCCCTCAACTGCACCATTCAAACTGATGATCTCTACCACCTAGAAAAGACAAGAGTAGCAGAGAGATGGGAACAGCACCACCTGGAAGTTCCCCTCCAAGCCATTCGCCATCCTGACTTGGGAATATATCGCTGTTCCTTCACTGAGTCAAAATCTTGGAACTCCCTTCCTAACAGCAGTGTGGGTGTACCTACGCCACATGGATGCAGTGGTTCAATAAGGCAGCTCACCATCACCACCTCGGGCAATTATCTTCTATCATAAGGGCAATAAAAATGCTGGTCCAGCCAGCGACGCCCACATCTCAAGGACAAATTAATTTTTAAAAACTGCATCATCAAAATTAATAAAATTCATATGAACTAAGTAATCAGGTTAAAAACTTGGAAACATGTTTCCAAACACACAAAAATAGACAAATTCAGCAGGCAAAGGGAAGTTGTGGACAGGATATTAAAGACATATTGAATTCAAGTTATATTTAAATTACAAACCAAAACACCACCCCTACAGGCACTGAGTGTATAAGGACTTCATTATTTAAGAACTTCATTGAGGACCCAAACCATGAATAGGGCTACATCAGTACCTTTCCATCGTACATCTCAGAGGGATGAATTTTCTGAGTGGTTATTGGGGACACTGAAATCATGCAATTTGACCCCCACCAAAAACTCTGTCCTGACCCCTTTCCTTCCTGGCGGAACCAGATGTGATTCACCATCGGTATCCTGTTCGATCCAGAGTTCAGCTTTTACCCTGCATATCCTTTTTGTTATGAAATTATTTACTTCTCCAGAACACCACCTAATCCTATCCCTACTTCACAACTCCCCCTACCATGCAGTTCCTTAACCTTGTTTCTTTTACATCCAAACTTAAATTCTGGGACATCTACCTCCCTAATCCCCTGACTGGAGTCATATCTGGTACAAGGGAAGATGGCTGTGGTTGTTGGAGGTCAATCATCTCTTCCCGGTACATCATTGTAGGAGTTCCTCAGGGTAGTGTCCTAGGCCCAACCGTCTTCACCAATTGCTTCAGCAATTACCTTCTATCATAAGGTCAGAAGAGGGGATGCTTGCTGATGTTTGCACAATATTCAGCACCATTCATGACTCTTCAGATGCTGAAGTATTCCATGCTCATATGCAGCCAGAACTGGACAACATCCAGGCTTGGGTTGACAAGTGGCAAGTGACATTTGTGTCACATGAGTGCCAGGCAATGACCATCTCCAACAACAGAGAATCCAACCATCTCCCCATGCCATTGAATGGCATTAGGAATTGGATTACCACCTGACAAAAGATGCAATTACATTGTTACAAAGTCAAGCGCGTGCATATTGCTGGCAATTTGACTTCAGTATTAACAGAGCTTGTGAAGAGTATAGGTTGTATCAAGGAATGTGGAGTGATTTGAGCAATAGAAAAATGAGGGATTGTCTCATAAGGCAACAAACCAAAGTGAGGTGTAGTTGGGACAGTTGGATGATCCAAATATTGACTTAGCAATTGGTTTATCTTGGTTAATGTTTGCCAAACACCCAGCAGCTTTATCTCTTGTCGTTGGTTTGGGTCACCTCAATGCCTTTGTTTTCACTGCAGTAAAAAACAATAAAACAGTACAGATGATGGTTGTTATTTATTGTAACGGGAATTATTTAATTAATTGTTGCACCTTTCTTCTTGCCGCCTGGCACTGGTGATGTAACACTTAGTGCCATGGGCACTAGGGGTGACTGTTGGGGGTACCAGCTGTCTATGCCTCCATTGTAACAGATTCTTTACGGTTGTGTGGGAGAGCACCGGGGCCAAAGAGGAACATAGGAAATAGAAGCAGGAGTAGACCTTTCAGCCCTTTGAGCCTGCTGCACTATTCAATTAGATCACGGCTGATCATCTATCTCAACATCATTTTCCTGCACTATCCCCGTATATCTTGATATCTTTAATATCTAGAAATCTATCAATCTCTGTCTTGAACCTACTCGAGGCTGAGTCTCGACAGCCCTCTGGATAGAGAATTCCAAAGATTCACCACCTTCTGAGTGAAGAACTTTTTCCTCATCTCTCAATCTATATTAATTAGAATGTGGGGACCAAATATAATATTTCCAAGTTCGCGGATGGCACAAAGCTGGGTGGGTATGTGTGTTGTGAGGAAGATGCAAAGCAGCTTTAAGAGGATTTGGACAGACTTAGTAATTGGGCAAGAACATGACAGATGGAATGTAATGTGGAAAAATGTGAGGTTGTCCACTTTGGTAGGAGGAACAGATGTGCAGAGTATTTCCTAAATGGTAAGAGATTAGAAAGTGTAGATGTACAAAAGGATGTGGGTGTCCTCATCAATAATCACTGAAGGCTCACCTGCAGGTGTAGAAGGCAATTGATAAGGCTACTGGCGTGTTAGCATATATCTCAAGAGGATTTGAGGACAGCAGTAGAAAAGTCTTGCTTCAATTGTTTAGAACTTTGGTTAGACCGCACCTGGAATACAATGTGCAGTTTTGGTCCCCTTACCTTAGGAAGGATATTATTGCCATAGAGGAAGTGCAACAGATGTTCACCAGACTTGATCCCGGGATGGTGGGATTGTCCTATGAAGAGAGAATGGAGAAACTGGGCCTGTATTCTCTACAGTTTCAAAGAATGAGAGGTGATCTCAGAGAAACCTACAGAATACTTAAAAGGGATAGACAGGGTTAGATGCAGGTAAGATATTTCCCTTGGTTGGGGAACCTAGAACCAGGGATACAATTTCACAATTTTACAAGCAGAGATTGACAGATTTCTAAATACCAATGACGTAAACGGATATGGGAATAGTGTGGCGGGGTAAGCATCGAGGTGGATAATCAGCATGATCATAGTGAATGGCGGAGCAGGTCGATGGGCTGAATGCCCTACTCCTACGTTCCTCAATCCTAAATGGCCTACCTCTTATTCTGAAACTCTGCCTCCTGGTTCTAGATCTCCCAGCCCAGGGAAACGTTCCTCCTGCATCTACCCTGTCGAGCCCTGTAAGAAATTGTATGCTGCATTGAAATCGTCTCTCATTCTTCGAAGTTCTAGAGAATACAGACCCAATCTCCACAATCTTTGCTCATAGGACAATCCTATCATCCAAGGGATAGTCTGATGAACCTTTGTCGTACTCCCTCTATGGCAGGTTTATCTTTCCTTAGGTTAGGAGTCCAAAACTGCACACACTAATCCAGGTATGGTCCCACAAGGCTCTATACAATTGCAGCAAGACTTCTTTACTCCTGTACTCAAATCCCTTTGCAATAAAGACTAACATACCGTTTGCCTTCCTAATTTTATGTTAGTTTCCAGTGTCTCATAAACAAGGACGCCCTCGGCCTTTTTGGACATCAACACTTCCCAGCCTCTCACTATTTATGAAATGCTCTGCGTTTCTGTTTTTCCTACCAAAGTGGATAACTTCACATTTTCCATATTAAATTCTGTCTGCCATGTTCTTGCCCACTCACTAAGCCTGTCTAAATCCCCCGAAGCCTCTTTGCATCCTCCTCACAACTCATAATTCCCACCTAGCTTTGTGTCATCCCGTGAACTTGGAAATATTACATGTGGTCCCCACATCCAAATCATTGATATCGATTTTGAATAGCTGGGGCCCAAGCACTGATCCTTGCGGTACCTCACTAGTCACTGTATATTCCTACTGTCTGTTTTCTGTCTGTTAACCAGTTCTCAATCCATGCCAAACACAAAAACAGAAACAAAAATACCTGGAAAAACTCAGCAGGTTTTGGATTTCCAGCATCCACAGTTTTTTGTTTTTATCTCAATCCATGCCTGTTTATTACCCCTAATCCCATGAGCTCTAATTTTGCTTACTAACCTCCTGTGTGGAACCTTATCAAAAGTTTGATAATCCAAAAACACCACATCCATTGGCTCTCCCTTATCTTTTCTGCTAGTTCCATCCTCAAAAATCTCTAGCAGGTTTGTCCAACGTGATTTCCATTTCACAATTCCCTGTTGACTCTGACCAATCCTACCATTATTTTTTTTTTAAAGTGTCCAGCTACCACATCCTTTACAATAGGTTCTTGCACTTTTCCTATTATTAATGTCAGACAGGTCTGTAGCTGCCCCTTTTTAAATAGTGGGGTTATATTTGCTACCTTCCAAAATTCTGGAATGTTTCCTGCAGATTGGATGATGACCACCATTGATTCCACTATCTCTACACCCACCTCTTTCAACACTCTGGGATGTAGATCATGGGTTTTATTAATTTTCAGTCCCATTAATTTCTCCAGTATTACCTTTTTACTAATGCAAATTTCTTTCTGTTCCTCATTCTTACTAGCCCCTTGGTTCTCTAGTATTCCTGGGAGGTTTTTTGTATCTTCCTCCATGAAGACAGACAAAAAGTATTTGTTTAGTTTCTCTGCCATTTCCTTATTCACCCCATTCACAAATATTCACTCCCTCCACCACTGACACATGTGGCAGCAGTGTACACCATCTACAAGGTGCATTGGAATTCACCAAGGCTCCTTAGACAACACCTTCCAAACCCACAACTGCTACTATCTAAAAGGACAAAGGCAGCAGACACATGGGAAATCCGCCACCTAGAAGTTCCCCTCTAAGCCACTCATCATCCTGATTTGGAAATATATTGCCATTCCTTCACAGTCACTGGGTCAAAATCCTGGAATTCCCTCCCTAACAGCATGGTGGGTGTCCCTACACCACATGGTCTACAGCAGTTCAAGAGGGTAGTTCACCACCACCTTCTCGAGGGCAATTAGGAATGGACAATAAATGCTGGCTTAGCCAGTGATGCCCACATCCCATGAACAAATATAAAAAAAATTATAAATTTTCTTGTCTCTGCCTCTGGTGGGCCCACATTTGTCTTTGTAATCTTTTCCTTTTTACATACCTGCAGAAGTTTTGACGGTCCGTTTTTAATGTTTCTCACTAGTTTATTTTCATATTCTGTTTCATCTGTCTTTATCAGTTTATTGGTCCTCCCTTGTTGAATTCTAAAATGTTCCCAATCCTCAGCCTCTTTTGGCACCTTTTATAAGCCTCTTCCTTTGATCTAATAGAATCTTTTAACTTCCCTGGTTGGCTCACCTTTCCTGCAGGATTTTTGTGTCTCAGAGGAATGTAAATTTGTTGTAAACCATGTATTAATTCTTTAAATCTTAGCCATTGCCTGTCTACCGTCATACCATTTAATGTAGTTCCCCAGTCTACCATAGCCAGTTTGACTCTCCATACCTTCCTAGTTTCCTTTGTTTAGATTTAAGACCCTAGTTTCAGATTGACCTACATTGCTTTCAAACTTTATGTAAAATTCTAACATATTATGGTCACTGTTTCTGAGAGGCTCCTTTTACAACGAGATTATTAATCAGCTTTTTCTCATTGCACAATGATAGATCTAAAATAGCCTGTTCTTGGTTAGTTCCTTAACATACTGTTCTAGAAAACCGTCTAGTATACATTCCAGCAACTCTCCACCTCCGCAGATGCAAATTAGGTTTACCCAGTCTATATGTAGATTGACGTTCCCCATGTTTGCTGTCTTGCCCTTGTTACATGCACCTCTAATTTCCAGATCCATACTGTGCTGTACATTCCCACTACTGTTTGGTGGCCTATAAACAACTCCTACCGATGTTTGTTGTCCCTTGCTGTTTCTTAGATCCACCCAAGCTGATTCTACATCTTGATTTTCCAATCTAAGATCCCCTCTCGCTAATGTACTGATCTCATCCTTCATTAACAGTGCTACCCCACATCCTCTTCACCTATCTCTCCTATGTCAAATACCCTTGAACATTCAGTTCCCAGCTATGATCACCTTGCTTATCCACCCCGCAGCCCCCACTTTTGTCCAAGAGCCTCGAACTTGTTGGATAATTGCAAGGGCTGAGGCTCTTCCAGTTTTACCTTCTCAGTCCCCATACTTGCCTCACTTGCCGCCACACTCTCCTGTGCCTGACCATGGACTAAATCAGACAACTCTCTCCTAAGGAGTGTGACTGCCTCCTGGAACAAAGTGTCCAAACAAACTTGCCCCTTCCCTGACACGTTGTAGTGTCTGCAATTCGGCCTCCAGCTCAATGACTCTGAGCCGAAGTTGCCACAGGTGCTTACTACAGATGTGTTTGCCTTGGATCACACTGGTGTCCATGAGCTGCCACATTTTGTAGCCACCACACAACACCTGCCCTTTATAGCATTTAATTATTTTACTGATTAAGTTTTAATTAATGTCTCTAGTCCTGCCTGTGCTTATACTCTTATTATTTCAATACATGTTCTACTTATTGAAATTCCCTAGGTAAGATAAATAGGAAATACTCACCAGCCAATCTAATAAGCTTTTACTACTAATAGTAATCTAATAATTACTACTAGTAGTAATACTACTACTAATAAAACCTTGCAATTACTAAAGTTACCAGAGTTTTGAAAGATAAATGAGAAAAATGCTTCGCAACCGATCAGCCACCTGTGTTTCTGTTACATCATACTTTGATTTTTCTCAGAAATCGGGCCTTGGACTCATGGATTGGATAGCTCTTCTAGGTGCTGCTATCTGTCTTGGGGTCCTCTCCACTTTTTTGGTGCTTCTGTCTGTCTCCAGCTCCTCTTCTCTCCCACTCTATTTGAGGAAGGCTACTGATTGTCAGCAGCTATTAAAGGGCTACTGGCATCCTTTGAAAGCAATGTTTGATTTTTTTTCTTTTGCTAAGGCATCCTCTGGAAATGGCCAGAGGTGGAGCGGGGCAGATGATTCTGCAATGAATGGTGGCCCAACATGGAGGAGAGGGGGCAAGAAATAAAGCAGAAGATCCACTTTGCCGCAGGCCATTATGAGCTGAAACCCCGCTAAGCGCTCAACTCCCATACATTGGTTGCAGAACAGTCTGTGGACTGCATTGTCAGCTCCAATGGGAAGCAAATGAAAGCCAGTATTTTTGTTGTTGAAGAGCCATATTTCATGCAGTAAGAACTTATTCGAGATCCGTGTTACTGAATAACTTGACTCTGAATGCCATGGGATGTATGTGAAACCTCTAGTCCTGGTAACCAGATTTGGATAAGGATTGTTCTCGATCCATCATTGGTGAACCCAAAACCTTGTTAGTATCCAAAGCTTGAGTTAATGTCAGACGTGACCCAGTTGGTATTATTCTTGCCTCTCTGTCCGATGATTGCAGATTTGAGCTCCACTCCAGAGACTTGAGCACCTGTCCATTGCTGTCATGCTATACTGTTGGTGATGTTGTCTTTCCTCTACATGGACGAGAAAGAACTCGTGGCTCTATTTTGAAGAAGATCAGGGTAGTTCTCCATGTCGCCATGTTCTGGTCAATATTTATCCCTGAACCAGCATCACTAAATCACATGATCTGATCATGATCTCACTGCTGTTTGTTGGACCTTGCTGTACGCAAATTGGCAGTTGTGTTTCTTCCATTATTTTAGGGATTACACTTCAAACATACTCGAGAGATTTGTGATGTCCTGAAGCAGCAACAGGGGCAATATAAATGCGCGTCTTTGTTTTGTGTGTGAGTTCTGCCCATGGGGGCCCGTGGTGTTTACCTACACAGCTGTCAAAGGCAAAATCTTGGACACCCTTACACTAGGCAGTTATTAAATACCCGTGGGTAGCTTGATTTGTTAGCACATTGTTCTTAAAGCATTTATGTCTGTTTTTTTTATATGTAGGACAAATAGTTCACTTAATGCTGTCTCCTTGAGTTATGTAAATGAGTAAAATTTCTCCATTAATCCTTATTTTTGCACTACTTGTACTTTTAACAGTTAACCTTTGGACCATGTTTCAAGCAGCCCAAAATCTAGGAGGATATGAAGCGGTAAGTCCGACATTGCCTTTGCTAACGATTACTGCTCTGTAACTTTACCTCATTCAGCCTCGTCATTCAGCACTTTGTATAAATAAACAGTGGCTCTGACAAATTCTTAGAATGGCTGTAAGCATTCTGTATGTGTGTTTATAGAATCATTTTTTTTGCACAGGGGCTAGAGATTAGATCCAGATTTAGAATGGAGCAGATTTATTGTAAAACGCTATAAGTGGAAAACACATGTAACAGCTCCTCTGTCAAGGAAAAAAGTGAGCTCTGTAATTTTTTCCCATGTTGCCTCTCAAAGGGGACAATTATAAAACCAAGCCAAGAACGGAGAAAGGAATTTTTTACTTGGCTGCTTACTTGGCATCTGTTCGTTTGTAATATGGGAAAGTATTAATGGCTGCAAAGTGAGTCAGTAATGGTTGTTAAAGAATTGTAAAGGCTATTTGTCAATGGTTCCTTTGACAAGCTAATGTGGAATATTAAAAACCATCAGTATAATGAGGAAGGAAGTCCACATCTTTTACATGTCTGGTCAGTCAGTGTTAGACCAATATGATTGAGTTACAGTCTGTATATAGCACAGCCTACATTTTTTTAGACAAACTGCTAAATTTCTAACATAACAACTATTTGTACAGGAAGAAAATATGTGTTTTAAAAAAAACTTCTAAATCATCTTGGTTGCTGACCATGGCTCAGCCTGAGTCTGAGGGTTGTTGATTCAAACCCCCACTTCAGAACCATAAGCACAAAACCCAGACAGTGCAGTACTGAGGGAGTTCTGCATGGTTGGATGTGTCCTCTTTTAGGTGAGGCATCAAACCTAGGCTTCTGCCCTCTCTGGAGGAAATGAAAGAGAAGAAACATTAAGGGCTATTCCAAGTGGAGGTGTTTAAGATGATTAACAGATTCAAAGGTTTGATAGAGTGAAGCTATTTCCTCTGGTGGGGGAGTCCAGAACAAGGTGGCAACACTTCAAATTAAAGTTTTAGGCCATTGAGCAGTTACATCAAGAAATACTTCTTCACACAAAGACTAGTGGAAATCTGGAATACTCTTTCCCCCAAAAAGATGTCCAGGCTCGGTCCAATAAAAATTTCTAAGCTGAATGACAGATTTTTGTTGGTTAAGTATTATTAAGAGAGATGAAATCAAATGGGTAAATGGAGTTAAGATACAGATCAGTCATGATCTAATTGAATGGCAGAACAGGCTTAAAGGGCTGAATGGCCACCTCCTGTTCCTATGCTCTTAAAATATCTAATGAGTTTGCATCTTATTTCCTGTTTGTGTGGAGCCTTGCTGTGCTCAAACTGGCTGCCATGTTTTCCCAAAAGTCAAAAGTCAATGATTGGTTATGGTGAACTTTGGGACTTCCATGAAAGTGTGATGTGGTTCAATAGAAGTGCAAATTCTAGCTTTATAGTAACCCCTCCAGATATTGCACATCTCTATCTGAGTGCATTATTCTGGTTTTAATACTGTTGGTAGTTATGTAGGAAAAAATACTTCCATTCAGTGGGATAGGGTAACTAACATTTTTGATAACTGAAAGACTTGTTTCATTTTTGGAGAGGCAGATTTCTTATAAGTGTCCCTAGAGGGAGATTTTTATGAAAGATCACAGGACATGCCATCAGAGTGTAATGCTAGTCACTGTTTGCATCGTCAGATACAAGTGGAAGTTTCCATCTGTATTATGGTTGGTCATTCCAATATTGCTTTTTCTCATTTGTGCTCTCTTGTCCTATTTTTCACTCGCTCCCTCGACCTATTTTTCGTGCGTTCCCCCTCTGCCCCCTTTTATTCTTTGTGTCTCAATCTCACACTCTCTTTCGCCCTGTCTTTCTTTCGTTCCCTTTTTCTCATGCTCATTTCTTTCCTGTTTTCTCTTCCTCTCTCTCCCTCCCCCCTCCCTCACTCTCCCTCCCCCTCCCTCTCTCTCCCTCCCCCCTCCCTCTCTCCACGTGCACACACACACTCTCTCTCTCTACATGCGCACTCTCTCTCCACTCTCCATACACACACACTCTCTCTACACACACTCTCTCACTCTTTTTCTCTCTCTCTCTCTCTCCGTACACACACTCTGTCTCTACACACTCATTCTTTCTCTCTCTCTCACTCTCTCTCTCCACACATTCTCTCCACACACACTCACAGTCTCTCACTCTCTCTCTCTCCACACTCTCTCTCTCCACACACTCTCTCTCTCCACACACTCTCTCTCTCCACACACTCTCTCTCTCCACACACTCTCTCTCTCCACACACTCTCTCTCTCCACACACTCTCTCTCTCCACACACTCTCTCTCTCCACACACTCTCTCTCTCCACACACTCACTCTGTCCACACACTCACTCTCTCCACACAGTCACTCTCTCCACACAGTCACTCTCTCCACACAGTCACTCTCTCCACTCTCTCTCTCTCTCTCCACTCTCTCTCTCTCTCTCCACTCTCTCTCTATACACACTCCATACTAGATTCCAGAACATGCTTAAATATATTTAGCAACCGTCTTGCACACAAGTAAATTTCTGTTTGTTTAATGCACAACCAGGTGAGAATTTGTGAACTCATACACCTTAATACACCATCAGTTTATTAGCAAAACCTTAAAACCTACCTCGTTATAGTGAGTTATAAATATTATTTATAGAAAAAAACACAATTGCAAGCGAACAGATGCAAGAAGTAGCATTGTTTCTGAAAACAAATTCTTTTCTTTACTTTAATAATAGCAGTCCTTGTTGTCTGGGTTTTCTATTACAGCTTTTTGTAATGAAATTCCATTGAAGGTTGCACCGTGCAAAAGCCCATTTTCTCAACATGATGCTCTATTCTCATACAGGGCTTTTTATGCAAATCTGGCTGCAATGGAACTGGGTTTCCCCACTTGTGTGAAGCCTTTTTCCTGAATATGTAACTCGATGTGCTGTAATTGTCTTGCAAAAATGCAATAAGTACGTTAATGTTCAATAGTGCACAATAACTGCAAATCTAGATGAGGGGAACAGAAATATAACGAAAATGCCTTCGGATGATCCTGACACTGACAGAATATCAAAGTATTCTGTGCATTGTTCACTCAGTTATTTACCTTATTGGAGCTGGTACACGATTCACGATGTGTTTACTATTGACCCAAAACAATTCTGGCTTCACACCCAGAGTGAGTGAGTGTCTGTGTGAATCAAATGTCGATGCCTGAATGGACCCTGAAGTGAAGCATATGAAGTCTGCCTCTCCATCAGGGGTACTCTGGTCACTTTGCACTGGTGTCAGTTCAGGCTGTGAAACCGAGTTCAGGCTGCAAACACACTTCATACTAACGCAACCGCCATCTGCATGTAAATGGGAGCCTTTGCCACCTTCACTGCTGGATGAGCTAAACCAGTGAAAGCAGGCTGACCCTCAACATGAGGCCAGCAGAAGAGGAGAGTGGATGGATATTAAGAGCTTTCCTACAACAGATTTTAGAAATCAAAGATTTAAAAATACTGGGGATAAATTAGTTCTTGAATAATAATATGTATTTGTTATATATGAATCCCCATTTCACTCAGATGAGGGGAAGTTTTTTCTGAGGGTCATGAGTCTTTAGAACTCTCTTCCTCAAAAGGCAATGGAAGGAGAGTCTTTCAATATTCTTAAGACAGAGCTAGATAGATTCTTGATTAACAAGAAAAGTTATTGGGGGTAGGCAGGAGTGTGGGGTTGAGGTTACATTCCGATCAGCCATGATCTTATTGAATGGTGGAGCAGGCTCACAGGGCTGAATGGCCTACTCCTGCTCCTAATTTGTACGTACTCACTTGATAAACAGGTTTAGAACAAGTTAGGGTCCCTGTGCAGCCAACCTCCACTGCTGGGGGCTCAGTACAAACCAGTTATACACTTGTGGGGAGACACAAACAATGCTGCACATTACCGAGGAGTGTCCCCTCTACAGACTAAGTGGCTGACTAATCGCCTTAAATTCAGCTAATGAGGCAATTGCTTGGCTCTGGGGATTTGCATTCGCTAAGTAAAAATAAATAACTCCCTTGATTTTGGAGTAGTTCAGATTGCTGCTTTCTTTGTGACTCCTGTCAGTGCACTGCTCATTGAAGAGCAGGAGCTGGTCTTGGAGTGCGGGGAGGAGAGTCTTGGGTTTTTGTAATATCCAGTGAGGGTTTTATATGGGCCAGCAAGTATGGAAATTGGCACAATGCTTCCCTGCAGTATTTCAGAAACGGTATTCTGAGCATATCGGGTGACTGTACGTTAAATCAGGGGCAGCTCCTCTCATACACTCCTAGCCCAGGCAGTAACCAGTAAGTCCCAGGCTGCTAACTAACACCTTCACTGTGCTTGTAACAGATAACCGCACGTCGACAGTGGAAGCAGATTTATGATGAATTAGGTGGCAACCCTGGAAGCACTAGTGCAGCAACGTGTACCCGCAGGCATTATGAGAGGTAAGGCTCTGATCATTGTAGTGAAAAAGTACGCGCGCTCACAAGATTCTGTGTTTGAGCCTTTCTGGACCAATAGTTATAGAATGATTGTGGACTTCAGAAATCCTCTAGCACCAAAATTGAAAAGTTTCACTATAGGAATGCTTCAATTGTAAATCCACCTGGGGAGACTTTGGATTTGCTGCTGGGAATTAACTGGTTCAAGAAGCCACCGAGTATTTACTCCCACAGATTCCAATGGGAGTGACAATTGAGTGCTTTCTAGGCAGCGCTTGTTGATATAGATGCTAGTTAACCGAAACACTAGTTAATCCCAGGCAGTTGATCCACAGCACATGTTAATCCCACATACTTGATCCACAGCACTGGTTAATCCAGCTGCTTGGTTCATGGCGCCGGTTACTGCCGGCCGCCTGGTTGGTTCACGATGCTGGTTAATGCTGGCCACCTGGTTGGTTCATGGTGCTGGTTAATGCTGACCGCCTGGTTGGTTAACAGCGCCGGTTAATGCTGGCCGCCTGGTTGGTTCATGGCGCCAGTTACTGCTGGCTGCCTGGTTGGTTCATGGCACCGGTTACTGCCGGCTGCCTGGTTGGTTCATAGCACTGGTTAATGCTGGCTGCCTGGTTGGTTCATGGCACTGGTTATTGCCGGCTGCCTGGTTGGTTCATGGCACTGGTTAATGCTGGCTGCCTGGTTGGTTCATGGCACCTGTTACTGCCGGCCGCCTGGTTGGTTCACGGTGCCGATTAATGCCTGCTGCCTGGTTGGTTCACGGCGCCAGTTAATGCCGGCCGCCTGGTTGGTTCACGCGCCGGTTAATGCTGGCCGCCTGGTTGGTTCACAGCGCTGGTTACTACCGGCTGTCTGGTTGGTTCACGGCGCCAGTTAATGCCGGCCGCCTGGTTGGTTCACGCACCGGTTAATGCTGGCCGCCTGGTTGGTTCACAGCGCTGGTTACTACCGGCTGTCTGGTTGGTTCACGGCGCGAGTTACTGCTGGCTGCCTGGTTGGTTCATGGCACCGGTTAATGCTGGCTGCCTGGTTGGTTCATGGTGCCGGTTAATGCCGGCCGCCTGGTTGGTTCACAGCGCTGGTTAATGCCAGCTGGCAAATTGAAAGTTTCCCTGTTCTCTGAAAGCTTTGTGTGGCACCAATTATTGAGTGTATCTTCAGTGTGTGATCCCAGCCTGAGTTAACTTCAGCTACCTTTTTGTATTAGATTTTATTGCTGTATTTCTTTCTGGCGAGCTGTCAAACATGAAGATTATCTGCTCGTGTGGAAACTGATAGATTGGCCTGATTTAGAGATTTTTTTCCCCCAGACAAACGGTGGCTAAATATGTGAATGCTACTGATTGAAGCTTTGCTGTGGCACTTTAATATGATGAAGTGGGATGGTGGATTGTCGGGATGTATTGTACTCAGTTTCAGAACATGCACCGAGCGCTCTGTTCATTTTCATGAGGTTTATTTTGCAGTCACTGCAGAATGAATTCATTTGATTTTTCTTTCTTGTGATGTAGTCTTAAATGCTGGATGGAAGCTTTTAGTTTAAGCAGAGCAGGAATAATTTAATGCTGATGATTTCACTAATATCCCTTAGGCTTTAACTGGTCCAAGCCTGTCTCTAGTTTGTTTTAATTCAAATCAGCTCGTATACTCTATAAGCAAATGTCTTAGTCAGCCTTAATTTGCTCAGAAACTATCCATCATTGTCAGAATTTATTACAAATTACCAGCCACTTGGCTAAAGTTCTTCACTGCTCCAAATTTAATTAGTTGGATTTAGTGATGATTAACTGTAAATCAGCACTGATGAGATGCTCTCTTTGAGCTCCTGCTAAAAGTGTGTTTAAAGTTAATTTTATTCAGCCCTGTAATTAGGTTGTAAACATGGATCTGTTTGAGTTAATTGAAAAGACACAAATGGTGTCTGCAAACTATTTGAGGGACCTGTAATCAGCAAGTGAAGTATAGCAGTATTTAAAAAAACATTTCCTTTATTTAGAGCATTAAGGGAACTTTCAAAGTGTGTGGATTTAGTTCCATTTACTGGCTAAAATTTGCAGATGGGATAATTCTCTCTGCATGTCTATAAATTGGTGCATTTATTTAGTTTTTCCCTTGTGTTAGCCAATCTATCTGCTCGTCTAACAGTACAATGGAGGGGGATGGTAGGGGTTAGGTTTTCAACATGTTGCCCGAGCCTTAAACGTTTGATAGTGTATCAGAGAATTAACCTGCAACATTAGGTGGTCGGGTGTTTGTAGTAACATGGAGCCTGCCTCAGAGAGTCACTGGAGCGGCCATTACAGACGGAAAGGAGTGCTTTCGATGTACAGGATCTGTTATAATAAAACAAGTGTGAACCTTCCTGACTGGCAGGCAGTTGTGAGCTTCACTGCCAGTTAGTAATGCAAAATCTGAATTTGTAAAAATACATGGAAGTTACAACACGGAAATAGACCATTTGGCTGAACGAACCCTCGTAAAACCAGGCCAGATATGAACTGTTAAGTATATTTTATATTTATTTTGCAGCCAACAACTGAATGTATAGAGAAACTGATGCACTTCATTCAATCAGTTTAATTTGTCCTCAAGCAATAATGAATCCATTACATCCCCCCACATCATTGAGTTGTTTTACTTGATAGCCTCTTTAACTAGCTTCCTTAACCTCCCCAGCCTGGGAGAAAGTCGGCAGCAATAATATTCTGGTAGTCAGTGTGTGTATCCGCCCCTGTTTTATATTCATGTGTCCACGAATTGAGAGATCCAATGTCAGAGAGCCCCTGCTAAGTGCCTAGGATGATGGTGGGTGAGGTGTTTTATTACACACAATATGCAGCATAGGAACAGACTGTTTGGCCCAATAAGCCCATCAGAGCATTAGGTAAGAACATAAATAGGAGCTGGAGTAGACCATATGGCCTGTTGAGCCTGTGACCGCCATTCTCTCGATTCCCTGAGATACTGAAAATCCGTCTCGCTCAGCCTTAAATAGATGGATAGATGGCACATCCACAACCTTCTGGGGTAGAGAATTCTAAAGATTCACAACCCTTTGAAGAAATTTCTCCTCATCTCGGTCCTCAATAACCCACACTGGTATTCTGCTCAAGTTACTGAGGCAGTCTGACCAATTGTATATTAACAATAGCCTTTGGGGGAAAATACTTCAGGGGCTACCTCATTAGCATTTTAAACAGCTTTGGTCTCGGCACCTAATTAAAACTAAACTTGCGTGAGTAAACTTTGCTTGAAATCACAAATCCTGAAATGTAACTTTCTCCCCCTCACCACCAAAACATTTGTGGCAAAGTGGCCAAAGAACTCCTAACCATGATCGATGGTTATTTGCGCTTTAAAATGATGTGTATGGTCATGAGTTCAAATCCCACAATGACACGACGTAAAATGGAGGTGATTTAAACCTGGTTTTTATACACTGGCACCCTAAAAACCCAACTGATTGATGTCTTTCAGGGGAGAGAAGCTGCTATCATCACCTGATTGGTTGACTCCAGTTTGTGGCTGTGCAGTTAATTCTTAGTGTCCTTCTGAGGTGTCACATCAAGTCACTCATTTGTAAAACAAGTGCCTCTACTTACTGGCCATCCCTAGGTGCCCTCATTAAGTGCCAATCTTGCCCATATCCTGAGAACATATTTTTTAAAAAGTGAGTCCATGTCAGTCTGTTTGGAAAGGAGATCTGGAATTTTACGGTAATTAATTTTTCATTTGTAGAAAATTAACTGGATGAAGAACTGGGTCTGTTACTGCAATTTCTATTTTAAGAGGTACATATTTCTGAATTGGCCCCAACCGTCTGTTGTTTTGCTGAGCCAGTATTGTTTTTAAATACTGGCGCTCGGGGCAGATTAGTTTCAAAACACATCTCCCCAGCGCTTTAACTATTTCCCCTCTTATCATGTCCAAAATTTTCACAGAAAATAATCTTGTTTCCATGGTGTAACCTTTAGATGGCATCTGACAAAGGTGTTTTAAGATAAAGCTAATGATTTCCTCTAGAAATGTCATCAGGTCAGATTGACAAAGATATTTTATTTTTCTTGGAAAGTATCCCAAGCCTGTCTCAAACAGGGGAAGAAAGCACATTAATTATAAAATGTTAGTTAGATGACTCTCTCATCAATGTGTCATGTTAAAGAATTAAATAATATGATTGTCTGTTTTTCAAAAAGAAATACTGGCATCCTTAGAGCAAATTCACAATGATTCATGACCACAACAGACCTTTTGTTTTTGAATCACTTGAGGAAACTCATTGCCACACATCATCAGTGTTAATTCACCTCTGGGGCATAAATACAGATATACATACAGATGGAGGTTGAATGGCAGGGGTGGGGGGAGTTTTATTTGCTGTGGGAGCTGGATGGAAGAGGAGCTTCATTTTCAGGGAGTTTAGTGTGTTATGACCAGGTGAGAAGGGGTGAACTGGCTCCTATCTATTCAATCTCCTCGGTTGATCAGAACAAAAATTTTAAGTCAAGTATAAAAATACATGGAAAAACTCAGCAGGTCTGGCAGCATCTGCGGAGAGGAAAAGAGTTAGCGTTTTGAGTCCATATGACTCTTCAGCAGAACTGTTCTGTTGAAGAGTCATACGGACTCAAAACGTTAACTGTGTTCCTCTCCGCAGATGCTGCCGGACCTGCTGAGTTTTTCCAGGTATTTTAATTTTTGTTTTGGATTTCCAGCATCTGCAGTTTTTTGCTTTTATCTAAAAGTTTTAAGTTTCTTATTTCACGAGAATAAGCCTTTGCCACATCAGAATATATTTAACTATTTAGGCTGTGAGCAATAAGGAGCCAATCAAATATGTTTTCTTGAGTCAAAGAAAGAGAAAATTTAGTAACCACTAAACAGAGGGGGGAAAAAAACACTGACACACCCACGTATCAGAAATAGGGGGAGTTAGAAGCCATTTAAAAAAAAGTTAAAAGAGTATACGTTCAAGTATCTTTTGATTGTCCTTGAGGTGTAGATTTTTAAATGTTGTAACTGATTTAGATTAGCTGGCTTGTGGATGTGGTCACATGTAGAAGGTGCTGCAATTATTATGGGATCTCGGTTTGCTAGTAGGTTTCCAGTAAAGTTGGCATCCAAACCGGGTAATCCACTTTTTCCAACAGAGAGGGAGAGATCCCAGTTTTCAGCCTGTTTCCTCTGCTGAAAGCTTTCTTGCAATCTCTCTGTATTGGCTGTAGCCTGGCTTGAAATATTTTACCCATTATGTATTTCCAAGGGATTTGGGGGGGTCTGTTTGTGGCAGCCATTGTTTCAATACCCAACACTTTGCATTCTAACGTTTCTTCCTTAAGACAGTTACGAGTTTCGATGGGTCTCTGAACCATTGAGAATGTTTCTCTTCACGCTCCCCTGAGGGTGATTTGTTTGATTTTCATCTTCACCTTGCAAGGTGGCCTTGCATGTTTCAGTAGTTTTGTTCTGTCTCATTTCAATTGCAATATTTCCAGTTAGTTAAAAGTTGAGAAATTATAGTTTCAAAAATAAAGGGGCAGAGCCTCATGATAAGCGAAAGGCCCATTTTATCATATGCTTTGGCGAATAAGCCAACAATCCAATGGAGCTCAGTTTCTGAGTGAGTACACACAAGCGTCATTTGCATACTGAAGCTCTACGACTGAAGTTGGAGTGGTTTTGGATTGAAGGCCATGGAGGTTGAATAGTTTCCCGTCTGTTCTGTAGATTAACTTCATGCCTGTGGATAATTTTCTGGAGGTGAGGTGCAGTATTCCAGTGAGGAAGATGGAGAAGAGAGTTGGTGAGATGAGACAACCTTGTTTAACCCCCAGTTTTCACTGAGCTGGGGCTTGGGGGTTCTGTTGATGAGGATCACGGCTTGTATCTCATCGTGGAGAATAGGAGCAGACAAATCTGAGGATACTTCATAAGCCTTCCCAGTTGACACAGTCAAAGCCATTTGTGAGGGTGAAAAGGGTCTTCAAGCACCGGCTGCCCCGCATCCAGCAGAGTGTGCAGATCATACATTAGACTTCTTAGCAGAACCCATCCAACCGGAGTGGAACCAAGTCATCTATGCACCTGAGGGACTGCCTAAGAAAGAAAATATGAATGGCAATTAAGAGCTTTATCTGTGATAAGTTGTGAACTTGCCTCAGTGGTAGCAAACTTGCTTGAGTGAGAGGTTTTTGAGTTTGTGACCCACCCTGGAAGCTTGAGCCCATAATCTATGGTGGCACTCCAGCACAGTACTGAGAGGGTGCTACACTGTTGGAGGTGCCATCTTTTGAATGAGACATAATATTTGCCCCCATGAAGTGGGGCATTAGAGATCCTCATGGATTTATTCACAGAAGAGCTAGGGAGCTCTCCCCAGTGCCTTAGCCAATATTTATACCTCAGCCAACATCACTTAATAGCACCATGCCTGTCAATTAATGTATTGATTGTGGGATCTAGCTGTGCACAAATTGCCTCGTTTTGCTGCTTTGCAACAGCAGCCATGCTTTAGTAATTCATTGGCTGCAAAGCATTTTGGACTTGAAGTCCTGAAAGGCATGAAATAAATGTAAGTTCTATATTCTTTCCCATTCTTCACTTCTCCTTCATAAATAAATTATTTTTAATCTGCTGTGTTGGAAAGTACATTTATGGAGGGTTAACGAATAACAGGGAAGAAGCTACTTATTGTCATCTGTTTTGTTTGCATGCTAAATAGGGATTGGCAGAATGCCAAGCTACATGTAATATTGTATTTTGCTGATCTTTGATCCAGTACTGCAGTGAACAATTCAACAAAACTTAATTTCAATTGCTGACTACAACAATTCCGGTATTTTACAGTGTCCAAATCCCAGAATGATGAACATGAGTTGCTTCAATAAACAATTCCTCTGACTAATTTAAAACAGAGCGTGGCACTATATCCAGCGCTGCTCAGATTACTGTAATCTTATCCCAATAAGGAGTCACTCCAAAGTGCACCTCAGGAACATATCTCTGAATTTCTTCATCACCAAGTCATAACAGTCACAATCACAAATCTGACAGTGTGTGCTCTATATTTTGTAGCATTTTTTGCTGCACTGCGGTTGTTAAAGGAGGCTTAGGCTGGGTTTTCACTTAGTCGCCAGCAGTGTGATGGAATACTCTCCTTTTGCCTGGATGAATACAACTATAACAACACTCAAAGCTCAGCACCATCCAGAGCAAACCTGCCCACTTGATCGGCACCCCATCCAACACCTTCAACATTCATTCCCTTCAACATCGACGCATAGTGGGCAGCAGTGTGTACCATCTACAAGATACTCACGACCTCTACCACCTAGAAGGACAAGGCAGCAGATATGTGGGAACACCACCAACTGCAAGTTCCCCTCCAAGCCACACACCATCCTGACTTGGAAATATATTGCCGTTCAATCACTGTCGCTGAGCCAGAATCCTGGAACTCCCTCCTTAACAGCACTGTGGGTGTAACTACACCACATGGACTGCAGCGGTTCAAGAAGGTAGCTCCCCACCACCTTCTCAAGGGCAGTTAGGGATGGGCAATAAATGCTGTACTGTGAATAAATAGATTTTTTTTTAAAAAGTACGTATTTTGGTGGGCTTTCAAGAATGTTCAGTTTTGTTTCCCAAGACTCTAAGAGGATAGTTGATGAATATTTGTGTAATACAAGAGCTCAAAAGGCAGTGGCATGACCAATCATAAATGTCCACATTCCAGGTGCGTTCACCAATTGTCAAAGCGAAGGACACCATCATCATCTGGTTTCCCATTGAGCAGTTGGAGGGCTAAGCAATGTTTTTATTCCATGAGTTATATTTTCCCCTCCAGCTCCAGTTCATCATTGTTTAATTTTAAGCTCAACTCTTGCTCCTGAGGCAGGTCTGCCTGGCACATCACCCACTCTTTCGATGGAGAGCCATTACTTTCCTATTGAAAATGTAGCACTCTTCATGCTGGACATTGGGTCCTTTGAATCCAGTCTGAACTCTACTTAGTTTAATATTTTTATATCGCAATGAACATGCACCCATATACCTAGTTATAGTGAATGATTGTACCAGAGGAATTGATTTTTTTTGCACCTAGCCTAATTAAAGCATTGTTTGTAAAATATGGGTCAAGTATCAGAATACATTGTAAATTAGAGCTATTGTGTACTTCCATGAAGCCGGGCAGTCGTTAGATGTAGTGTTTCTGTGGGTTAATCTCCGCTCAGTCTCACCCTAGTAACTATGTTGCTTTCATTATCAGCACAATGTTTATAAGATGCTGTAAATCAGTTTTGCCAGTCCTAACAGAATTTGGAATGTAAGGTGTCACACACCTTAATTCTTCAACTCCCTTTTTGTAATTCTAGAAGAGGATATTGAACCTAAAATACTGTTTCTTCTCCAACTAAAATATTTTTGAAATGTGTGCCATTTTCATGCTGTCTTCCAGCTTTGTTCGTTTTTTAAAAGGAATTCCTGGTTTGGCAGGAACTTTCAAACAGTGCAATACAAATGTTATACTACCTGTTGGAAGTTTCATTCTGGTTTTTAAACTGCAATGTAGCATTGGGTGGGTTGCGCTGAACCAGGTGCCAATGAGTGAAAACTACAGAACGTTCACTGTGACTAGGTATATGGGTGCATTTCTGATACTTCCATGAGGTCTGTTAAAATATGAAAAATATTAAACTCTCTTTTGCATATTTTTCCTTTTGAAATATTTAGCCCAGATATGATGTCAGGGTTTTCTGGGGTTTAGTTTTTATTTGTTTATGATGCATTCCTGTCAAAGCTGACATTTATTGCCCAACTAGTTACCCTTTATTGTAATATGCTATTAAGGGGTAGGAACATGACATCACTAGAAAGGAAGTGTGTCATGCGATCCAGTTTAGTTTCACTTTTGCTTTCAGCAGAGCACATACACACTGCTCTGCAGCTCTGATGTCCTAAGCTTTATACCCATGTACACCTGTTCACATGTCTCAATAGATTAACCCACAACTTGTTTGCACAATCCCCTATGAATGATTGGTGCCTTTATACCATTATAAAAACACAACATGGTGTGCAACAGTGGTTCCTTCTAAACAACATGGTGCCCAGCCTGGCAGCAAGATTAAGTACAGGTACGATATGGTGAACAGTCTTAGATCATGCTACATGGCATGAGACGACCCTCAATGTTTTGGTAAGACTGCACCAAAGTTAGTGTCGGAGAGTGTTGGGAATGCTGACTGCGTAGAAAAGCTTTGAAGACACAATGCTTAAGTAAAGAGCTGGTAAACATATGGATCCCTGGTGGTGAAATTGCAGTGAATGGCCTGTCAGTTCTGTCAGTGAGACAGTGAATTGAGAGGACCAGCACCGGGTTAGCTCAGTCAGGAAAGGCGAGTGACCAGGGTGTGGGCTGGATCGTTAGTGAGCGGGGAGGAGTCCAGCACCCTTGAGAAGGTGGAAGTGAGCTGCTTTCTTAACCATTGCAGTCCTTGTGGTGAAGGTGCTCCACAAAGCTGTTAGAGAATATACAAAGTCGCAAACTTGCACATGTTTTTCAGCAAACAGTAAGTGATCAAAGCCGGAACTCAAATTGTTTGGAAGCTGCACAATGTCCAAAAAACGAGGCTGTATTAGAATTTCCCATTTTCTCTCCCTGTGCATCACAAACAGAGAACCTGTTTTCTGCACTTTATGGTGTTGTCCTGATTATATTTTTTGGCCACAATGTAATGTTAGAAAGAATGTTTGAGGAACAACAGGCTCGTTTCTGGGAAAAGAGACACAAAATTTGATTTTGCTCTGTAAGGGGTCAGTTATCTCAGCAGCTCCAGGATTGGGAGCAAGTTAAAGGACTGTAATTTGTTCGTAGGAATCAGATTACATAATAAAACAGGAGAGCCAAGCTCAATCGGTTTACACCATTTTTTTGAACCTAGACTCTCCTTTGCCTGTGACACTGTTCTGGCACTGCACTTCTTAATTGTGTCCGGTTTCGTTTACCTTTCAGAGCTACATCATTTGCCTCATCTCTGATTTTAATCATAACAGTTTTTAACAGCCCCATCTATATTTTTATAGAGCTGTGTATCACATGACAGGAAAAGGGTGTTTTATGACAGTTGCAGGACTGATAATGGGATTAGATAACTAGGAAAAGGAGAGCTGCACTGACAAATTCACAGAATCTCAACGGCCCAGAAGGAAGCCATTCGGCCCGTCATGTCTGCACCTGCTCTCCAAATGAGCATCATGATCTAGTGCCATTGCCCTGCCTTTTTCTCTGTACACTTGCATATTGTTTCTATTCAAATAATAATTTTTAATGCCCTCTCGAATGCCTCGATCGAGCCTGCCTCCACCATACTTCCAGGTAGTGCATTCCAGACCCGAACCACTCGTCGTGTGAAAAACTTTTTTCTCACGTCACATTGGCTGCTTTTGCAAATCACTTTAAATCTTTGCCCTCTCATTCTGGATCCTTTTCCAAGTGGGAACAGCTTCTCCCCATCTACTCTGTCCAACCCCCTCATAATTTTGAATACTTCTATCAAATCTCCTCTCAGCCTTCTCCTGTCCAAGGAGAACAGTCCCAACCTTTCCAATCTATCCTCATAGTTGAAGTTTTGCATCCCTGGAACCTTTCTTGTAAACCCCTTCTGCACCCTCTCCAATGTGTTCACATCCTTCCTCCAAAATGATGTCCAGAACTGTACACAATATTCCAGCTGAGGTCTAACGAGTATCTTATATGTCTTTTTATCAAACAGAGGACATGAGTTGGGCAACTAGTAGGAAATGATTCAAGTTGGCATAGTGCTGAAGACTGAGCAGATTAGGGCTCTTTTCTCTGAAGAGTTAACTAAGAGGTGAGCTGAGGGAGGGGTTCAATAGAGAAGATATTTCCACTTGGTGAGTCTGAATCTAGGGGCCATAAGTAGAAGATAGTCACTGATAAATCCAACAAGAGTTCAAGAGAAGCTTTACGCTGAATGGTTTGAGTTTAAACTCTCTACCACAAAGAGCAATTGAGGCAAATAGTTTTGATGCATTATTTGAGGGGAATCTAGATAAACATGGGGTAGAAAGGAGTAGAAGGATATGTTAATGGGGTTAGATAAAGATGAGAGGAGGCTTGCTTGGGGCATAAACATCAATCAAAAATCAATCCATGGACTGCTTGGGCCAAATGGCCTGTTTCTGTGATGTAAAATTCTGTGTAAAATATAATCTTATTTCCTCCATTTTGCCCATACTGAAGTACCATTTCTAACTGGAATAGATGGCATTATGTCACTTTGTATCATTTTTCTTTCTTCCTTAAATATTTGTTCCCCTGTGCTCTGTAACATAAAGTGAAGCTATCGATTTTATCAAAATTTTGAAGAAAAAAATCGAGCAATGATAGCTTGCTAAGAGCAACAACCAAATCAATTTTGATCAATCCCTGCCTTTCTGGATCTGTTTTTCGAGGTTTTTTTTAGAAGCTTGAATTGATTGATTTCACAGCCAAGAATGATTTATTTCTATTCAATTTTATAGCTGTTATAATATGTACTGAAGCTGTTACTGTTGCTATTCATGAAATGTCAATGCGAAAAGAGAATTATAGTTCAACGTGACAAGGACGCAGCTGTTGCTGTGTAATAAGTTTAGGCAGCAACAAAATAACAGTTGCAAGGACCAGCAGAACAGTAATTTTCACCAAACTGAGAGCTGTGTTCCTGATATTCAGCAGGAGCTGAAAAACAAAGTAATGATATGATGTGTACTGTCAGCATTCTTAGTGTAATGGCTGGTAGAGCGAAAGTTTACGACTGTGGAGAATTTAATGAGTGTTTGTGCTATTTCTGTGGAGTAATATATCATGTTTGTTCAGCTGCTGTCACGGTTAGCTGCACAACCGGAAAAATTGATGTTTTGTTTATTCTCCGACCACTCCCCACCAAACCACCCCCCCCCCCTCAAATTCCATCACCACTCTGCGTATTCTTAAAATAAAACATCATTTCTGCATGAAGCAAATATCAGCCGTTGAAATCAATCCAGGTTCTGTGTTTGCACCTCAGAAGGTTGTTGTCTTTCGATTCCCTGCAACTGTGCGCAGTTGGAATGTAAGACCATGGCAAATTCTTAAAATTAGAGCTGCAGAAAAGGCACATGCATAAAATGAATATCGACCCTTTTTGGAATTGTGTTCAGCTGTTGTTTCCATTGTAACCTTGCCAGTAAGTGTTTAGACTGTTTCCTCTCGTTTTTAGATAAAATGTTTAGCAGAAGGGAAAAGAAATTATGTTCACATTCACTTAAAAATCTAAACAAAAACTTATCTCTAAGAGCTCAGACTTAGAATGTGCCTTGAGTTATGGGTTGGAATGCCCTTTGAACCTTGAGACTGCTCTCCTCTCCCCCCCCCCCCCAAAAAAAAACAGTATATACTTTATTTTCCAAAGAAAAACTGGTTGAGTGAATTCATTAGTCCTGATATTTGGAGAAAATTAGCCATCTTTACTAAATCTAAAAGTAGAGTGAGGCATTTTGTGAAATGGCTCACTTCCGTTGCTGTCGACTATATCTTGAGCCTTGTGCAGGGGCAAATAGTCAGGATTAACAGTACACGGAAGTTTGTGCATTTAAAAGCCAGTGGTTCAGAGATGTTTTTTTTTTAAAGCTTAAGTTAAATCCCAAGAGCGTTCTGCTAGCTGTATTTGGTGACTATTCCCCTTGCCTGTTTTTTTTTTGTGGTGATGCATTTTATAATCTGACCTGTCTCGGAAGCAGCAGCAGATGATCAAATATCAAAAACAAAACCGATAGCCTGGAACAGGCAAATCTTGTGTTTTGATTCCGATTTTTACCTTAGTCATGACTCTACAGATACAAGGAACATTTAATTCTAGATTTCCTGCAGCTTGGCAGAAGGTCTTCAGCCCAGCTGTGTTAAATGTATTTTTACCCTTGTCTCACTGCCAGTTTCTGAGCTCTGTGAAAAATAAAATAAAATTAAGTATTTCACATCCCAGCTGAACTGTTAAGAGATTTAAAAAGGAAGTTCTAACCATGGGCACCTAATTTGCTAACCGATATAAATGAGCTTTCTTTCATTTTGGAGAGAGCCCTGTATTTCAAAAGGAGAAGGAGAGAGGGAGACATGCTCAGAAATCTCCATAGATGGGAAAGAATTTTGAGTCATTCATCTTGTCGAGTCTCATCTCACTGAATTTAAGGTTTCCCTCTGGTCCAGACTCTGCTCAGTGTAAGAGTATTCACACGACATACAAGAATTTTTATTGTATGATCTCAAATTGACTAAATGGTGAGCAGATTACGGGGGTAGAGCATCATTGTTTACAGAAGGCTGGTAATTCTGTGATACAAAGGAGATGAGGGATGCATTGTATGAGGTGTCGGTATGGTCAGGGTAAAAGTATCATTCCTGTAGGAAACAGATAAACAATCTGGTTGATGCCTGCCTGCAGTCTATCGGTGAGGTGGAGGTTTGGTCAGTACTCTCCTGGATTTATTTGTGAGCTTTGGTTATTATCCACAGAGCTTTAAAAAGGAGTTGTTATAAGTTCTGCACTTATCTCCTCAATGTCTTTTCTCATCATTCTTCCATCAGTCCTATTTAGCCATTAGATTTTCCTAGTACACTGTGTGAGCAAGCGAGTGTACAGGATCGAGAGAGCACTGCTAGAAATATTTTCCTTTTTTTGCATCTCACATTTAATGGAACTTAATGCGAGCCAAATTATTATCCATTGCAATAATGTGTTATTCATTATGTAAATGTTACTATAACATTACTGCAGGGACCAAGAATTTAGCCGATGCTCATTATTTTGGTATCAATGTGTGTTTCCAGTGCACAGAGAGAACTTTTCCAGTTTTAGCAGCTGTAACATATTTAAGCATTCCTTGTAATGGCATCTAATGATAAATATACCCTGTGGTCTTGAGCTGAAGCATTATCGCTGGCAAGTTGCCATTTTGTTGGCAGTAAGAGCTTGTTCATGCCCCCTTTCTACATGGGGAATGTGAACTAATAACCACTCTGATAATATCTGTACTTTGAAAGTAAAATATTTGCAAAATGCAATTGGTTAGCTTTTGCAGGTTAGTGAGATCAATACTTAACTCAGACACAGTGCTGCTGTAATATTTTATTTTTATTGCTATTTAAAGCCAAACACTGTTTAATGTCAAAATAGATTTCTGACTGACTAGTTGGAACATAAGCTAACATTTATAATTGCTTCAGTCAAACTTTAATCCCTGCTAAGACCCATTAATGATCACAATCCTTGGATACCAAGCAGAAGGTCTGTCACATCCCCATCCCCCCACTTTGTTATGTTTCTCCCTTCTTCTGGGCTGAGAAACACCAAAGAAAATCTGTCTGTGGTCTCAACTATTGATTTTTGCCATCACTGCCTCCCACTGACCAAAAGCAGGAAAACCACAGAGAATGCAAACTATTTTCCAAGGCCTGCACGCTCGATGCAGTCTGATGTGTTGCTCTGAAAGACAGCAGCCTTCTCTCCCCACCACCCCAACCTTGGCATTCCCTTTTGTTTTTGCAATAAGGGACGTGGAGTACAATAGTAACGGTGGGCAGGCTGGCTGGTGTGTGCTCACCAAGTTTCTCTCTCACTGCGTCTGTTTCACGACTGTTGCAGGCTGATCCTGCCCTACGAAAGATATATCAAAGGGGAGGAAGACAAGCCTCTACCTCCAGTCAAGCCTCGAAAGCAGGAGAGCAGCCCCCAAGAGAGCGAGAGCAAGATGAGGGCAGCTGGAACCAAACGGAAGACTGAACAAAACAGAAAAGTGAAAAGAGAAAGGGACACCAATCAGAAAGTGAAAGAGTACACTGAGGTTAGTGCTGTTCTCTCTCAATCTGGTTACCAGATCTGGGCATTAAATTCGTTAATAAGTGTAAGATACGTTCCACCAAAAATCCAAGAACCTCATCTCACTCGAGATTTTCTGACTTCAGGAAATAAAAGTTACTTTGTGGAACTTTCCCATTCATTTCATTTCCACAGTTTGCGAGCAAACTGCTTAATACAAACACAACTAAACTATAACTACCTTATCAGCATTTCTGAAAACATTTCCTTACAGCAAGTACTCAACAAAAATTCTGGTTTGATCATAAGAGCATTGAGCAATATAATCGTGGCATAACATTTAGCTGCTCTTCCTTTATTAATTTTTTGGAATTGTGTTTTGATGCATGTTATTGTCATGTGGTTCAGCGCATAATATTGCCATGTGGTCTACCGTGTGGCACAATGTGTGCTGTTGGCATGCGGTGTGGTGCGAGTCGTGGGCGTGTGGTGTGGTGTGGTGCAGGCCCTTGGCATGCGGTGCGGGCCCTGGGCTTGCGGTGTAGTGCGGGCCCTTGGCATGTGGTGCGGGCCCTTGGTATGTGGTGCGGGGTGTGCGATGTAGTGCGGGCCCTTGGCATGTGGTGCGGGCCCTGGGCGTGCGGTGTAGTGCGGGCCTTTGGCATATGGTGCGGGCCCTGGGCGTGCGGTGTGGTGCAGGCCTTTGGCATATGGTGCGGGCCCTGGGCGTGCGGTGTGGTGCAGGCCCTTGGTATGTGGTGCGGGCCCTGGGCGTGCGATGTAGTGCGGGCCCTTGGCATGTGGTGCGGGCCCTGGGCGTGCGATGTAGTGCGGGCCCTTGGCATGTGGTGCAGGCCCTGGGCGTGCGGCGTGGTGCGGGCCCTTGGTATGTGGTGCGGGCCCTGGGCGTGCGGTGTGGTGCAGGCCCTTGGCATGTGGTGCGGGCCCTGGGCGTGCGGCGTGGTGCGGGCTCTGGGCGTGCAGCGTGGTGCGGGCCCTTGGTATGTGGTGCAGGCCCTGGGCGTGCGGCGTGGTGCGGGCTCTGGGCGTGCGGCGTGGTGCGGGCCCTTGGTATGTGGTGCGGGCCCTGGGCGTGCGGCGTGGTGCGGGCCCTGGGCGTGCGGCGTGGTGCGAGCCCTTGGCTTGTGGCGTTGCATTGTTTCGCAATTTAATATGTACAATTGAGAGGTTCTTCTGTGTGCCAGTTTGGAGTGCACAGTTGCTGGACAGCTTGATAAATACATTGTGCTTGGTTTAGTATTTGCCTCTACTTCTATTATGTGTCAGTGCTGTGCACTTTGGTAGCTGCCATCTCTATTTTGGTGGGCAGCATTGTCGTGAGGTTTGTTCCCTTGCTGCTGATGGATTTCTAGCGTGTTGCTGTAAGCTTTGCCAGCTCCCATGCCATGCTTGTATCTCAGTTGTGGGTCATGGACCTTGGGCTGTTTCATATTATATAATGCATGACATGTGGATAGGTAACAAAATTAGTATTGATGATCTTACAGTAGGCTTTCTTCATCTGATATAGTTGAGTTTACACTGCAGGAGATATTTCAACTAAATCGTTATGATTTTTCCTCTGATGAATGAGCACACTGATAACCTCCACTAACCATAAAGGTAGATTTAGGCAGGTGGAATTTCCACGCTGATGTTCTTAGCAGGGAGGACTGGATGCATACTTGTAGGAAAAAGGGCAAAGGGAATGTCTGTTTTCCCTCTGAGCAGTGGGATGCTCCCACCTAGTGGCTTGGCTGAGAGCTGGCAAATAAAAGGTTGCGTATGGTAACAACCTCCACTTCTTTGGATACCAATGTAGGACTTAGTAGCTGGAGTAGCTCATTTGGCCCTTTGATCCTGCTCCGCCATTGAGTAAGATCGTGGCTGATCTGGTTGTGATCTCAACTCCACTTTCCTGTTTGCCCTCCATAATCCTTGACTTCCTTGTCTATCAAGAATCTACCTAACTCCATCTAACTAACTCAAGTTCAATGACCCAGCCTCTACTGCTTTCTGGGAAGGAGAATTCCAGATTCTCTGAATCCAGGCTTTTTAATTGTGAATTTGAACTTGAACTATCTTGTGTATAGACAAATATCATTCTCATTGGCACTTCCACTGGGATAAATAAACCAGTAGAGGGGCAGAGAACTTCCAAACTTCTTTCTTGCCCCCTCCATTCTGCTGCTGAGGAACTGAGCTGTCCTTCCATCATTGGATTCAGAGGTGAGGTTTTTCTTCTTTCAGTTAGGTAGCTGGGGAACATGTCAGAAAATGGTCGCTCGGTGTGTAGTTAAAGGTGTCTCCATCACTACCAGAGAACCTAAACAGTTCAGTATTTCTAAAGCTGAGGATAGAGGCCTGTAAATGTCAGGCTGCTGAGCAACACTCTCAGGCAGACAGTTGTTCAGCATGAGGGGAATGTTATTGCATCAGCTGAGAGATTTGCCTTCCACCTGAAACGGACACGGTCTCCGCAGCCTGAACCAGATCAGAGTTAGGCCTTTGGTTAAACACCACCAGGGCCCGATAGCAAATTAAGCCGTCACCAATGCTAGGCTGACCAGAGCCGCGCTGGAGGGGTTGTTTGGAAGCTTTTCCAGGGAGGTGGAAGGGTTGTTCAGACACATTTCATGGTTGGGGAACCCTTGAAAGAACTGGTGGTGGCTGGAGTTCATTTTCTGGACCCTGGAGCAGCACTGCTACAAAGGTAAATGCTCACAATTGCTTTGCCCATTTGTTGGGTGGGCTCAAGCTGTCGTTTTAAGGACCTGTAGTCAGGCTGCTCGACTGCTGGCATGACTGGGGCAAGGTGTGCACCACAAGGTCTAAAATGCACCTTTGAATCTTTCGATTGAGGTCCTACAATTGGCACAAGATTCCTCCCTCCAGCCCCCAACTCGCATATTTAATCAGCCTTCTGGCTGTTTCAGTTGAGTTTATGAAATATTATATCAGCCAGGATATAGAAAAATTATTGAAAGGGAACAGGAGGCTCTCCCTTTACCCCACCCCTGCCCCCAGCCCACATCCTGATTTCAAACAGCTGGCCACCAATTTTACAGGGACAAAATGGCAGCCATGCGTTGGATTTCTGCCTTGTTATTCTCCCAATGCCAATGTGTTGGTAACCGTTCGTACCCAGCTTTAGTCCAGTGCCATTGATAGGTGCCTAGAGGTTTTCCGCTTGTTGGCAAACTCCTACCCTCTCCCCTTGACGAGCTAATAGGATTTGGATTGCCAAGTTTAATCTTCCTCCTCCACACTGGGGAGAAAAAAAGTGGAAGCATTTTTAACAGGCCTAACAATGCTGCACTGGTTGCTCACATGACCTAGGCTACCATGGGGATGGTGGGGCATTCAAGGCTCAGGCATAATGTACCATCACCAATGTGTGAAGGCATCATTACCAACTTGGCTATGAATACCCACCATTTGAAAGTGGCAAAACCCAATTTTGAGATTGCCTATCATTGCACGTGATTTGATGTTTGTTCCTATGTTAGAGAGGTGGAAATAAGTTCATGATAGGAAATAATCTCAGTACCACAGCAATATGAATAAAATCCATTGTTATGCTACTTACCATACAGAATGGTTCCGTCGATGTACAATACTAAGATTTAGTATGCCCAGATTTATGCAATGCACACATACATTACTGACCAGCCTGGACTTCCTCACGTTAAACATTAGCTCCTGTTTAAACATAGTTGAACATTGTATCACTTTCAGTTAATTCATATCAGATCTAGAGAGAGTTGTTTTCCAGGCAGAAACAGAGGTAACTGTTTAACATTGTGGAATATACTTCAGTCTTCTGTAGTTTGCTCATCTGTCTGGTATTTTTCATGCAATTCCATAGGCCCCTGAGAGACTGAATAATACTCAATTGAAGAGCAGAGTAATCACAACTTGACCCTCTCGTGCCATTTAAACTTGGCAGAAAAGAACAAGGCCTGAAATCTGTGCAAAGTCGAAAGCTGTAATAATATTTGTAACATTACCATGGCTTTACATTTTCCTTCCACACTTCTTACGAGGCGATGTTTTAAATACAGTAGGTTTCCTGCTTTCTTAAAAAATTCCACATTCCTTGCAGTTGAGACACAATTCATAATGCTGATATAGCAGAACTGTAATAAGAGCAAATAATAAAAAAAGAAAAATGCTGGAAATACTCATCAGATCAGGCAGCATCTGTGGAGAGAGAAACAGAGGTAAAGTTTCGGGTCATTGACCTCCCACCAGAACATCGGGTCATCAATCTGAAACGTTAACTCTGTTTCTCTCTTCACAGATGCTGTCAGACCCACTGAATATTTCCAGCATTTCTGTTTTTATTTCAGATTTGCAGCATCCACAATATTTTGCTTTTCTTTTAATAAGAGCAACTTGCTTTTGCCAAAGGGAAACCTATCATGAAGATTTAATTCTGTCAAGGGGATAAACTGCATTAAAAATAAAATCTTGTCCAAATCCTAGTTCTTGTTTTCCCATTTATCGACCTGCTGATTGGATCAACCTCTTCAAGCTGCAACCCATTCCATTCCAGTATTCTCCAGCAAAGAACCATTTCATGGGCATTAAGCTGCTGTTAAGAGACCATGGGGCAGTTTCAGCCTCATACAGTTCACTAGAAGCTGAAGACCTGGAAACAGTCTGCTGGCACAGTGAGTTGGGCTGCGAGCACATGGGCACCTCAGGCAGATTGGATGGCGTCATATCCAAATCCCCCCATGGCCTGTAACCTCTTCTCTTTCTCTGAGTGTGTTCCAGCAATGCCGGCCTCTTGAGCATTCCTGACTTCCTTCGCCCTTCCATAAGTAGCTGTGCCTTCAGCCATTTGAGCTCCAAACTCTGGAATTGGCTCCCTGAACCTCTTTCTCTCCATCCCCGCACCACCCCCCCACCTCCTTTACAATGTCCGTTAAAACCAACGTCTTTGGTCAAGTCCTTTCTTAACATCTCCTTTTGTGGCACGGTATCAGAGTTTGTCCAAATACCTTCCTGTGGAATGTTTCACTGCTTAAAGTACTGCTGCACATATGCACATAGCCATCATTAAGTCTTTTTCTCTTCACCTGGAGCATGTGAGCTTCAACAAAGCCTTGGGCTGATAGCGAGGGGTGGTGAGGAGTTAACGAGGAAAGTGCTGTCTTCTGGAGCTCACTGCTTAATTGCTGGATGATAATCTGATCCAAAGGAGGTTAAAAAACAAGCAGTACACAAATTAAAGTTGAATAAAATCATAAGGCTAAAATGAAGTTCAAATGTGTGTCAGTGAAACTATTAAATGCGTTTCTGGCTGAGCTGATTTATAGCAAAAAGGGCTGTCTTAACACACCGCTTATCTTGACAGTTTACTCAGTAGAACATGAAAGCTTTAGACAATGCTGCCATTTAGAGTGCACAAAGGCACATTGCAACAGAATGACAAGAAGCCCAAAAAGGCCTGTCAGCCAGCACTGGTACAGGTAGCACTTTGAGCTGGTCCTGGGAGTCAGACTTCATTATTCTACATAATGCTATAAATAGAGGAGATTATACTCACAAGTCACATTGCAGCAAATTTGAATCACAATCTCCACAGTGACAGCATCGTGGGCAATGCTATATACATATGCAGTGACACAATTTTAATTAGCAAGTCCATGGATTGAGCACCATGTGATAATCCATTCACAATATTTTTTCATTATTTTGGAGCTATCATGTAATAAAGTGGCCCCATCTCTCACACACGTTTTGCATGTATGTTTTTTTAGTAGCTTAAAATCAAGTTTTGAGTTCAGGCCCAGGCTTGTGACACAGTATGGTTGGTTTATTTTTCCTATCATGCCTTACAGAACAGAGAGAAACAGTAAAGGATTTATCGGCTGATTAACAGTCTGACAGGCCACAACGTGAATGCTGCTCGCCTACTGTAACCATCTTTATGCCAGCTAATAGGGTGGTTAGCCTTGTATGGTGGAGAGTTTAATAGGCTCTCAATCCATATGATGCAGGGGGTGGGGGACATTTGCACCCACTGGACACCCTGGGGGCTGTTGAGTGGGGTTCAAACCCCACCGATACAAATGCTGCCGTGATGCCAGTGGGGGTCTCGGTGGTTGGTAAGGAGGCAGTATGGGTAGTTTTAATGACATGCTAAATCACCACACAGCGGAGTTAAAGTGAAACCTGCAGGTTGAGTTGCTAAAACAAAAATAAAAATAAAAATACCTGGAAAAAACTCAGCAGGTCTGACAGCATCTGCGGAGAGGAATACAGTTAATGTTTCGAGTCCGTATGACTCTTCAACAGAACTAAGGAAAAATAAAAAGGTGAAATATAAGCTGGTTTAAGGGGGGGTGGGACAGGTAGAGCTGGATAGAGGGCCAGTGATAGGTGGAGATAACCAAAAGATGTCATAGACAAAAGGACAAAGAGGTGTTGAAGGTGGTGATATTATCCAAGGAATGTACTAATAGGTGACATTAAGGGTAGGAAGCAAGATGAACAAGGTACAGATAGATAAAAACAAAAAAACTGCGGATGCTGGAAATCCAAAACAAAAACAGAATTACCTGGAAAAACTCAGCAGGTCTGGCAGCATCGGCGGAGAAGAAAAGAGTTGACGTTTCGAGTCCTCATGACCCTTCGACAGAACTTGAGTTCGAGTCCAAGAAAGAGTTGAAATATAAGCTGGTTTAAGGTGTGTGTGTGGGGGGCGGAGAGATAGAGAGAGAGGTGGAGGGGGGAGGGTGTGGTTTTAGGGACAAACAAGCAGTGATAGAAGCAGATCATCAAAAGATGTCAACGACAATAGTACAATAGAACACATAGGTGTTAAAGTTGGTGATATTATCTAAACGAATGTGCTAATTAAGAATGGATGGTAGGGCACTCAAGGTATAGCTCTAGTGGGGGTGTTTTTTAAAATAATGGAAATAGGTGGGAAAAGGAAAATCTTTATAATTTATTGGAAAAAAAAGGAAGGGGGAAACAGAAAGGGGGTGGGGATGGGGGAGGGAGCTCACGACCTAAAGTTGTTGAATTCAATATTCAGTCCGGAAGGCTGTAAAGTCCCTAGTCAGAAGATGAGATGTTGTTCCTCCAGTTTGCGTTGGGCTTCACTGGAACAATGCAGCAAGCCAAGGACAGACATGTGGGCAAGAGAGCAGGGTGGAGTGTTAAAATGGCAAGCGACAGGGAGGTTTGGGTCATTCTTGCGGACAGACCGCAGGTGTTCTGCAAAGCGGTCGCCCAGTTTACGTTTGGTCTCTCCAATGTAGAGGAGACCACATTGGGAGCAACGAATGCAGTAGACTAAGTTGGGGGAAATGCAAGTGAAATGCTGCTTCACTTGAAAGGAGTGTTTGGGTCCTTGGACGGTGAGGAGAGAGGAAGTGAAGGGGCAGGTGTTGCATCTTTTGCGTGGGCATGGGGTGGTGCCATAGGAGGGGGTTGAGGAGTAGGGGGTGATGGAGGAGTGGACCGGGGTGTCCCGGAGGGAGCGATCCCTACGGAATGCTGATAAGGGGGGGTGAAGGGAAGATGTGTTTGGTGGTGGCATCATGCTGGAGTTGGCGGAAATGGCGGAGGATGATCCTTTGAATGCGGGGGCTGGTGGGGTGATAAGTGAGGACAAGGGGGACCCTATCATGTTTCTGGGAGGGAGGAGAAGGCGTGAGGGCGGATGCGCGGGAGATGGGCCGGACACGGTTGAGGGCCCTGTCAACGACCGTGGGTGGAAAACCTCGGTTAAGGAAGAAGGAGGACGTGTCAGAGGAACTGTTTTTGAATGTAGCATCATCGGAACAGATGCGACGGAGGCGAAGGAACTGAGAGAATGGGATGGAGTCCTTACAGGAAGCGGGGTGTGAGGAGCTGTAGTCGAGATAGCTGTGGGAGTCGGTGGGTTTGTAATGGATATTGGTGGACAGTCTATCACCAGAGATTGAGACAGAGAGGTCAAGGAAGAGGTACAGATAGCTCTAGTGGGGGTGGGGTGGGGGGAAGGGATCGAAATAGGCTAAAAGGTAGAGATAAAACAATGGATGGAAATACATTTAAAAATAATGGAAATAGGTGGGAAAAGAAAAATCTATATAAATTATTGGAAAAAAGGGGGATCGGAAAGGGGGTGGGGATGGAGGAGAGATTTCATGAACTAAAATTGTTGAACTCAATATTCAGACCGGAAGGCTGTAAGGTTGAGTTGCTATTGGGCAGCTCACCCATCACCATAAACAAAATAAATCCGCTCTCACTTTTGCCCATTGCAAGATTTCCAGATCTAAATTTGTCTCCGCTGTTACCATCACCAACTGCTCTGTGGTTTTTATGTCATGTGACTGCACTGGGGAAAAGATTTTACAAGAAAGGAAAATGTGTGGTTTTGTCACACGGCTGAAAAATATATATCTATATTCACTAACCAAAAGAAAGAGTGGCTTTTATTGGGGCCCTTCCTACCAAGATTGAGGTACCCTAACAGGATGCTCAGTTTGTTACATCATTATCAGAGCAGTGGAGGAATTTTCAATTATAGATTTATGAATATATTAATATAAGTGCCTCCATGGATTTAGCTTTGTGTACACACCAACCTTGAATTTGATTTTGAATCATTGTGATAACCTTCTAACTTTGCCCTAGAAGCCTATGTTGTTCCTTTCTTGTTTAGAATACAGTCTGAGTCATATCCTTTCTGTTTTCTTTAAGTATAATTTGAGCAATTAGGCATTGGCAGTTTTTAAAAAAAAAATATATATATATATATATATCTATATTGCAACACTTTCCTGTGGCGATGATTTCAGTAAGTTTGAATAGATTGAAAACCTTGTTATTGAAGAGCTGGGAATTGGGCCAGGATTCCTAACGTCTGTGTGGTTTCACTCCTTGGATCGTCTACCATTTTCCTGCATCTTTATCTCTGACATGATGCCAGAACTGAGGACTTATAACTATCAGGGAAAACTGAACAGGCTGAGGCTCTTTTCTCTAGAAAAGAGAAGGCTGAGAGGTGACTTGATGGAGTTCTTTCAAATTATAAAAGGGTTCGATAGGTTAGACGTAGGGAAAATGTTTCCACTTGCAAGCATGTCCAATTTGGGTCTTAAGTCATGAATAAATCCAGTACTTGAAGTCATTGAGACTAAATTCATTTAAGGGGAATCTAGTTGAAGACTAGGTGAAAAGGAATAGGAAGAATATGTTGATTAGATGAGATGAGAAATGTGGGAGGAGGCTCGTGTGGAGTGTAAGCACTCACTACCTGGCCAAATATAAACCCTGCACAGTTAGATATAATGTTGCAGTGGCTAGCAAAATCAGGAACTCTTATTTTCCCCTTTAATGTTTGCTTCATACTTTCTAATTTGAATATCTTCTGGTTAATGAGATTTTAGCCTCAGGGAGACAAGCCCATCTGTTTAGCTGTGCATTACAATGGACACTGGGCACCATGATTTCCCCACAACCTTCAGCTTACAAGTAAGGCTTATCAACAAGAACATGTGTTTGGAAAATTGCCCCATATTATTTGTATATGCAAATATTTAGCACAGTGGATGTGATCTGGTAAGGCAGCGGCCTAATTAAGTGGATCAAAAGATGTCCTAAACCGTGGAAACATAATTCGAATGGTTTCAAACTATCCTTTAGATGAGATGTTAAACTGACTCCTTGTCTGTCACCTCAGTGCACGTGAAAAGTTCATGTCTTTATTTGAAGAAAAGCAGGGGTTCTCCCTGGACCTGGCCAACATTTATCCCTCAATCAACATAATTAAAGAGAGATTATTTAGTCATTATCATACTATATACAGCAAATTAACTACGTTTCCTATACTGCAATAGTTTACTACACTTCAAACGTATTTAATTGACATTGGCCTTACAATTAACATAAAGAAAACTCAAGAAATATACCAGTCTGCTCTAGGAAAGCTCCATCTCAAAGCCAAGGATTCAGTCTGTGACCAGAACCTGTCAGCAAAGGATAAGTTCACTTATCTCAGCACACTATCCGAGCTTTCTATATTGATGATGAGACACATGCAAGAATTTCCAAAACAAGTGTAGCCTTCCGCAGACTTTGAACATTAGTCTGGTAATGAAGTCTGGTAAGTCTGCCTGCCAAGCTCAGTCTGTAGAAGAATAATCCAGCCCGCTCTGCTCTATACAATAGAGACTTGAACTCTGTATCAGCGTCATGCCAAGAAGCTCAACCACTTCAGCCTTCAGAAGCTTCTGAAGATCAGATGGCAGGACAAAGTACCAGACCCTGAGGTGCTAACCCGAGCTGCCATGCCAAGTATCCACACGATATTGAGACAGTCACAGTTGAGTTAGGCTGGTCACGTAGCCAGAATGTCTGACACTCCTTCCAAAGCGAATCTTCTATGGAGAGCTTGAGTTTGGGGTTGTGCACGTCAAAGGATGCACTGCAAGAACACTCTGAAGGCTACATTTAGGAATTTTGATATATCAACTTCCAGCCCTGGGAGAAACTCGCTCAGGATTGCTGCACCTGACGCAACAAAGTAAAAAAACATGCGGCCTCCTTTGAAAGCAAGCACATTATCAGAGGCAGAGAGAAAACATGAGGATTGGAAACCCTGAGACGGCAACTCTTCCAATCATCTACCTTATTGTAGCAGAACCTCCTGGGTGCTGATCAGTCTTAGCAGTCATTTAGCTTCTCACCAGACCCCATCAAAAAACCCAGATTGTAAGCCTGGTCATCTTCACCTTGAAGGACAAACAAGTGAGTAAGTTTTGTTGGCTGTAAAGCACTTTGTGACATCCTGAGGTCACGAACAGTGCTTCATGAATGCATGTGCTTTCTTTATCTAATCCTTGTAATTGGAGGCTTTGTGAACAGCCTCTGTTGTCAATCTTTAAAAATGAACCTCGTAGCTTCAGTGCTATGTTTGAGTATGGGGGCAGGGTTGACATGTTTTTATAATCACTAGAATGATCGACCTAAACGGAGTTGGTGTATTTGGTGATCGCTTTGGTGCCTTCAGAGATGGCGTGTTTGGCCAGTTCCACTGGCAGCATGAGGCAGACGGCGCTCTGGATCTCCCTGGCTGAGATGGTGTGGCGCTTGTTGTAGTGAATGAGGTGATGAGCTCAAAAATGTCGACAACGAAGGAATTCATAACACTCATGGCCTTGGACGAGATCCTGGTGTAAGAGTGGACCTGGGTCAGCACCCTGTACATGTAAGCGGAATAGCTCAGCTTGCGAGATTTCCTCTGCTTCTTGGTGACTTTAGTCAGTGACTGCTTTGACGCCTTATGGGACGCACCACCCTTAGCTGCAGCTGCCACCTTAGGCATTCTACTCCACTTGGACCAACTTAAGTTGGGGGGGCGGGGGGCAATTGCTAATGGTTGGTTGATTTATGTTTTTAAAGATATGCCAGGTGATGGACATTGTTTGATTAAGGACTGAGAGAACATATAAAGAGAGTCAGCTGGGACACTGCTTGAGTAGTTAGGAAACAGAGATCTGTAATGCTGTGTCCTGTGAATAAACCTACTATAAAGACAAAGACCTGCATCTTGTTCCATAGTTCACCATCTGGCTCAGATCAATTTAATAGCTATTTGGCCTTAAGTTTATCTTTTGAACTGGCAGTTGCTGTCAGTACCGCCACATCATGGGTTAATTCCTTATTGGGGCTATTGGGTGCTTCTGATCAGTTGCTGTAATCTTGGAAACATCTGAGGTAAGGATCATCCATGATCTAATAGGATGGCAGAATGGGCTTGAGGGGCTGAATTGCCTCCAGTTCTAATGTTCATATGGAAATCCAGCATCCCCTGATCTTACACTGATTTTACAGTAGTTTTTGGGCAGAGCCTACCATAATGTGGATACCCCTGGTGATTATGTACTTTCTGGTCACGCTGAAGGCTGTGGAATTATTGACTGAAAATTTTAGGAAGAAAGATTTCACAGTTGTTTAACAGGAATTGAGATAGCCAGTGCATATCATGTTCCAGCAACGGCTTTGTTATAAAATAATCAGACAAAATGCCAAAGAAAGTAGGTTATTGTTGTCATGGTAACCTTTTCTATTATAAATTCAGCAGTTATTTACAATGCAATGCTCTATTATGTTAAAAATGCAACTGGTGATAATGGATTATGGAGAATATAGATGACCAGGAAATAAAACATATTAATAAAGTCTAAATATTAAATGTTTTGATTTATGCTTGAATGTGATTCAATGTTATTGTATGGAAATGTCAATGCATTTTATTTTTGTTGCTCTCGTTTTTGTTTTGTTCCCTGGTTTCCCCACACCACACACAACATGTTAGCTTGTGTCAGTGCCATTCTGAACTGGTTATTAGGAAGCATTGCTGGCAACCTGGCCATATGGAACCTTCCTTTTTCTCCACTTTTTCTCTCCCACCCGTTTGAAGCCCCGGGCCCTCTGCTCACTATCCTCACAGCAGTATAGCTGAGATAGGGAACTCATTGAAATGTATCTGACATCACAGCATCTATTCTCAAGCAAGTCAATTCGACTGTAACTTGCATTTGTTAATGACATTATTGTAGAAATAGCAGTTATTTAAAAAACAACTGATCTTACATTAAATATGAGTGGTAGGTCAGATGATTGGTCAGAATATAAAGAATGGCAGAGAATTACTAAAAGGTTAATCAGGAGAAAGAAATTAGAATATGAGAGGAAGCTAGCTAGAAATGTAAAAGCGGATAGCAAGAGCTTCTTCAGGTATTTTAAAAAGGAAAAGTGTAAGTAAAGTGAGCGCTGGTCCTCTAGAGACTGAGGATGTGTATTTAATAGATGATGAGGAAATAGCAAATGAAATTAACAAATATTTTGCTTCTGTCTTCACAACAGAGGATATTAAAAACATTCTAGTAATAGCTGTATCAAGAGGTGGAAGGGAGAGGGGAATTTGGTGAAATTACAATCACTAGGGAAGCCAGTGCTGAGCAACTTGATGGAGCTGTGGGCTGACAAGTCTATGGGTCCAGATGGTCTTCATCCTAGGATCTTAAAAGAGGTAGCTAATGAGGTAGTAGATGTGTTGGTGTTAAGTTTCCAAAATTCACTAGATTCTGGGAAGGTTCCATCAGGCTGGAAAGTAACAAATATAACCCCTCTCTTCAAGAAGGGAGGGAGGCAGTAAACAGGAAACTAGGCCAGTTAGCTTGATGTCTGTCATGGGGAAGGTGTTAGAATTGATCATTAAGGAGGTTATAGTTGGGCACTTAAAAAAAACTCAAGGTAATTGGGAAGGGTCAGCATGGTTTTGTGAAAGGAAAATCTGTTTAACCAATTTATTGGAGCTCTTTGAAAGAGTAACATGTGCGGTGGTTAGAGGGGAGCCTTTAGACGTGCTGTACTTGGATTTCCAGAAGGCATTTGATCAGGTGCCACATCGAAGGTTATTGCAGAAAATAGAAGTTCATATTGTAAGGGGTAATGTATTAGCCTGGATAGAAGATTGGCTGGCTGTCAGAAAACAGAGAGGATGCATAAATGGGTCATTTTCTGATTGGCAGGATGTGACAAGTGGAGTCCGCAGGGGTCTTTGCTGGGGCCTCAACTTTTTACAATTTATATCAATGACTTAGATGAGGGGAGTGAAGGCATGGTAGCTAAATTTTCAGATGACTTAAAGGTAAGTAGGAAGATTTGTTGTGAAGAGGATATGTGGTTGCAGATGGATATAGATAGGTTGAGTGAGTGGGGAAAAGTCTGGCAGGTAGAGTATTATGTTGAAAATGTGAAGTAGTTCATTTTGGCAAGAAGAATAAGAAAGCAGACTATTACATAAATGGAGAACGACTGCAGAATTCCGAGGTGCAGAGGCAACTAGATGTTCTAGTACGAGTCACAAAAAGTTAGTATGCTGGTACAGCAAGTAATTAAGAAGACTAATGAAATGCTATCCTTTATAGCAAGAGGAGTTGAACATAAAAGTAAGGATGTTATGCTTCAGTTATACAGGGCTTTGATGAGACCACATCTTGAATGTTGTGTGCAGTTTTGGTCTCCTTGTTTAAGGAAGGATGTAAGCACGTTGGAGGCGGTTCAGAGGAGGTTTACTAGATTGATATCTGGAATGAGCAGGTTGTCTTATGAGGAAATGTTGGACAGCCTGGGCTTGTTTTCACTGGGGTTTAGAAGAGTGAGGGGTGATTTGATTGAAATATACAAGATCCTGAACAGCCTTGATAAGGTGAAGGTGGAAAGATGTTTCCTCTTGTGGGTGAGTCCAGAACTAGGGGGCACTGTTTTAAAATTAGGGGCCGGCCTTTTAGGACAGAGATGAAAATTCTTTTCTGAGGGTTGTGGAACTTTGGAGAACTCTGCTTCAGAAGGTGGTGGAGGTGGGGTAAATTAACATCTTTAGGGTGGTGGTAGATAGATTTCTGTTAGCCAAGGGAATCAAAGGTTATCGGGGGCAGATGGGAATGTGGAATTTGAAACACAAACAGATCAGCCATGATCTTACTGAATGGTGGAGCAGGCTCGAGGGACCAGTTGGCCTACTTCTGCTCCTATTTCGTGTGCTCGTATGTAAAATCTCTCTACTTTAAACGGCTGTAGCAGCAGAGCCATTGAAACTGAGAGAGTTTCTGTCAGGAATGAAGAACAGATACAGTCATTATCAAAAAGTAAACAGGCGGGTGAATGCAGTTTGGAGTGGAAGCCTCTATTACTGCTGTTGTAAGCTATGACTGCAGAGTTTTGCCAAGCTAAGGGTCTATGTCTGTGCTTCTACGTAAGTTTTTCATAAATAACTATTTTTTCATTTACCTGAAGATTATTTTTTTCCCTTTTCCAGGAGATTACATGATAGGGTTGAGGGAGTTGGGGGGTTAATGGAATGAGGGGTGGGGATGATAATTTGAGTCCTCCAAACCTCAGAGAACTCTGTTCCCCTGACTCTGGTATTTTGTCTATCCCTCATTATTGGTAGTTGTGCCTTCAGCTGCCTTGGCCCAAAGCTCTGGAATTCCCTCCCTAAACCTCTCCATCTCTCTGTCCATTAAACCAGTCTTTAAAATCTATTTCCTTCTGTCCTAATACCTCTCTCTGGGTCAACACTTGTCCGATTACACTCCTGTACAGTGCTTTGGGGAATTTTACTATATTAGAGCCACTGTATAAATGCAAGTTGTTGTTGTAAGTTGTGACTGCAGAATATGCTAGGCCCATGGTCTATGTCTGTGCTTCTTTTACTTAAGATTTGTATAAATAACTTTTTTTTTATTAATTAGGTAATTGCAGCCTCAGAGGGCAGCCGAGAAATGGACAAATGGAGCCCAGCCTCGGCTTTGTCAAGAGAAGGGGCAGTGACGCAGATTGAGAATGGGGAGAAGGAACCGACTGGCTGTGACATCTCCGAGGGTTCAGATGGCAAAGGGGACCAAGCCAAGGACAAAGTCAGCAAAGCCAACGGTGAAGAGTCGAAAGGAAAGGAGGCCGAGCCGCTGTCCTTGCACCAGAGCCTTGAGATCCATTCGAGAGATGCGCTGGTACAAAGCCCAGCAGAAAGCAAAGCCGCTTCAGCACCCTGCCAGGATCCTGAGTTGCCACAACATCCGGTCGACAAGCTGGCAAACAGTCTACAAGAGAAAGCTGCTAGTGAGGCACCCACAGCTGAGAAAGGTGCTGAGAGAGGAGACGCTCCTGATCAGGGACCAAGTGTACTATTGCCGGATGCTGCAAATGCCTCCGTTCATGTCGATCAACCTTCGAAAGAGGAAGTTGACAATCGGGCGGGGAGTCACCGGCCGGAGAGCAGACAGAGACAGCCACTTGGGCAGACAGGGAAGGTTAACCTGAACCCCTCTCCCGGGCCCCTCAAAGAGAAGGAGGAGCTTGTTATGACAAAAACTGAAGCTTCCCCCAGCTACCTGCCTCTGGTGTACTCCAGGGGTCACCCTGGCATCATGTCGCCGCTCGCCAAGAAGAAGTTCTTATCACAGGTCAGTGGGACTTTGTCCAACAGTTATCCAATCGGAGCCCCACCTCCATTACTTAGCAGTAAAAAATGTGATGAGAATGGTGAGGAAATGGTTACGGCTGAGAGTAATTTTTTACAAGGCTCCACGCCAGACCAGTTGGCCATTAATAGACCATCTGTGATTCAACATGCGCATAGTTTTCAGAGGAGAAATATTGATGAGCGAGGGGAGACATTTAAACATGATGGTTTGAATAAATTATCCGATTCTGAGGCTGCTTATCTTTCTAAGCATCACCTCATTTGCTCAGACTCATTCAAAAGTGGCGCTCCTTACCCTTTCACCTCTGACCTTACAGATAATGAAAATAAAAGTTCTGAGAAGAAAGGTTGCCAACCATCACAAGTGTCAAGTTTTCTAGCAGACTTCTACTCCTCCCCACACCTGCACAATCTTTACAGACACACAGAGCATCATCTTAATAACGACCACACGTCGAAGTACCTGAGCAGTATCATGAAGGATAAAAGTTCTTCATTTGTGCAAAATAAAAACCAGGATACAGTCTATTTAAGTTATCTTTCAACATTGCACCGACAGGAAAAGAAATGTGCAGTGAAACCTCCCACGGAGGAGCAGCCCACTGACTTGAGTCTTCCAAAGTTAAAGAAAACGCTACCCAAGAGCTCATCAAATAGTACCATTCACTTACCATCGCAGCTCGACATTAAGAGCACGATAGCAGTTACACAGCCGGCCCATACTGACTGCCATCCCAAAGCTTGCCGTGTCCCTCCAATGCCAATACCAAGCAGCACCAAGAGCAGTGAAGCCATCCAGCCCCCCTCGGCAAAGCTAGAGGAAGTGGTCAGACCCATCATCAGCTCCAAAGGAAGTTCACAGGTCATTGGGAGCTCCAAACCCATCAAGAGGAACCATGAGGGCACAGACAACAGCAGCAGTCAGAGCCCGGAGAAGAAACTCCGGGCTGTGTCTCCCATGCCGCTGGCAAAGGACCTGGCACTGAAAGAAAAGCCGTCTGACTTGGAAGGGGAAAGCAGCAAAAACCTGCCCCCGGGGATCATCTTGGAGGGTCACAAGTTCCCGCTGCCAACTCCGATATTCCCAGGTGTGTATCCTGGAGCCTTCGTATCTCAGGTTCAAGATATGTGTGACGGCCTGGGCTCAGGGTTTCCAGTTGACTATGCCCATCCCTTGCAATACTTGAAGAATCAGGCTGTGCTGTCTCCACTCATGCAACCACTGGCCATCCATTCCTTCATGATACCGGCAATGCAAAGGCAGATCCTTGCTTCGACCGGCGCCTCTCCACAACTGTATAGACATCTGTCCGCAGCTGCTGCCCCAGTCGCAGCCTCTTATGGGGACCTTTTGCACCATAGCCTTTATCCTCTCGCTTCTCTGAACCCACAGGTTGCCTATTCCACGTCACCAATCTCTTCTTTACATCCCGGTGCAAAACTATAAACGTTTTATTTTGTGAACATTTGCTGAAATCAAGAGATGTAGCGTAATAGCCTGATAGCCCACGTTACATCGTAAGACTTTGTGATTGCAAGCTACCAGCAACTGGTTTATGTATTTCTTGCATTCACTTTAGGTGTTCTTATATCATCTACAGATTGTAAGATTTGTGTTTTTTTAGTACATTGAATGCGAAGTAATATTTTTTTGTACATAGAAATTTTTTTTGGCTGCAACCTAACACTATCATGATTGCGATATCAACACATTAAATGGCTGTAAATATTCACTACAAACATTTACATCTTAATTTATGCAACTGTAGTCAGGTTTTACTTCCAGCTTCTGCTGTTTTGGTGTGTATTTCTCGCAGTGTCAGTTGATGGATGTGTTGAATATTGTGTTCTTGTTCCAGAACAGGATAGAAATAATAACTACAGGAAGTTTGCTGCAGCTGTAAATGTCTGTTTGGATTCTTTTGAATCCTTTCTGTAGAACCCATATGTGGTGGTTAATTTCTGTACTATGTAATAGTGCACCACTGGTCTTTTTTTTTCCACTGATTTTTTTTTGGATATATCACCATTCTTGCAGTTGTTAGGGGCTTGACTTTCACATCGATTAAAAAAAAAAATCGTTTACAAAGCATAAAGTAACTGTAACTCAAGTAACACTTGCCAAGTTTTAATATTGATTCAAATTAAATGTAAATATTCAAATTCAGTTTTCATACTTTCAATGCCATCCTAGCTCTCAAACTTACTGCTGTTAAACCGCTATGAGCTAAAGATTTGTATATAAGATATGCTAGCTGTAGTTTGCAGTTGCTACATTGCAGGGAAAAAATGACGGTAATTTTATATTTAGATCCTGCCTGCCTTGCATTTAAGGTCACAAAAGTATAGCTGCAAGGGTTCTTTCTGTGGTTCCACATAATGTTTTGTCAATCAAATGTTTGAACCGTAAATCTCTCTAATGTAAACAAGGCAGATTTTGAAAAGAAGCAAAAGTGAAGCTGAATAATAAAATGAAGAAAAACAAGATTCCACTTTAGCATTGGCGAGCATTCTGCTGGTTTTATAATAAAGCCCCTTCAGTCTATTCCCGTTGTCTGTGCAGCTGTTGGTGAAGCTTTAATAAGATTTGTGTTGAAATGCAGTTCTGGCTCTTTGTTCAACTCCTGTGCTTGGCTCAATCTGTGGCAGCCTTTTGGAGCTTGGAAAATTTCACTTTAAGTTTAAAAGTGCCCTCATGCTAAGCAAATTAAACATAGGCAAAATACTTTCAAAGAAAGTCTTTCTTAAACTTATTAGAACATTTGCTTCTAGAGAACTTGACATTTGGTTACAATAATTTCCTTTCAGTTCCACACTAAACATGTTTAACTGATGCCTCAGTATTGCATGTGGCCTTCTGGCAACTCCACTGCAACATCAAGAACTAACTGTGCCTTTTCATTTCAACAACACATTAAAACTTCAGTACTTAACCACACATGTTTGTCAATGGTATACCGTGGTCACATCTGGTCTAGCTTTGCAAAGAGCATTATGATCATAAGTATTGTGAAATCAGGATATATTATTTTTGTTGGTTTCCATGCTCGTAATGATTATAATGGGCACTTACAAGATTGTTTGTCTGATTGTGGCTATATTAGTTACAGAGAATGTTGTTCTCAAATGGCCGTTTTATTCACCAAGACACATTGCTTAAATATTTTCAGTCTGTATCTTATCAGCAAGATGTTTATACTGACATGTTCTTATTATGAAACTTGTATTTTGTAAATAATGAACACATTTCTTTTTGCAATTTTGTTTTGGTCTATAGCACATTTTCATGTATGGTGATTTGTACATAGTTAAAAGCGAAGACTAGTAACATTAAGATGAGTCCTGATAGTTTAAGGTTATTGAGTAACCTTGCATTAGGTTCAAACTTTAAATCTAATGTTGCTGAGCCAAATGTAAACACTAAAGTTTTGTTTTTGTATGTTCAGTGTACTTGGCAAATGCTTTTGATACTTTGTTCCAATAGTTTATCAATCACATAGCTGGCAAAATATTTTGTACTTTCTGATCCACTGTTATATTTAATAAAAGTTTTACTACTTAAAATGTGTGAATTTTTTCTTTGATTTAGATTACTCATTTTATTTTCAAGCTAAGGAGCCTTTCTCAGAACTTAAGTTCTGTCCCAAAATGAATTCACCATTTTAAGTAACAGCCACAACAACTTACTCGCAATAATGGAATTGCTGTTATGCAAATAATGCTTAGGTGAAATATGAAGAGGTACAAGCTGAAGTGATATCTTAAAATGAATGCTTGAAGGCAGTTAAAGTTCAGACATGTTACCTTAACGTACACAATGTGACATTTTGTTGCAGACCTTTTGAACACTTAGCTAATCTTGTGACAATGCCATTCTGAACCAGCTAATAGGAAGTATGCCAGGAGGCATTTGAAACTGCTGACCTTTGCTTGCTGTATCCCACAACATGACTGAGATAGGGAATTCATTGAAAAAGTGCCTGACTTCTCTCCTTCTGTTCTCAAGCAAATCACTTTAATTGTGGTCTAGACTTTTCGAACATTGGACTTTTTAACAATATTTTTAAAATAGCTGTCATAAATAATGTTTTTAGGTTAAAATCTTTTTCCACCAATCTTAAAGCCTTCAGGTTTTTTGACCAGATTTCTGCAGGTCCCCAGCTCGGCTGACGTTCCCCAAAAAACACAATTTGATCATTCTAAGTCCACTTTCAGTTTTGGGAATTCAGTAAAAGTCTCTGTCATTGACAAGACTGGACCCCTGAAACTAGCACCAATAGGAGATTTGGGTTTTACCTCTGTCAATCTGTTTCAATTCTACTTTAGATATATGGTAGGAAGGGCATAGTGGGTGTCAATCCAGTGTGAAAGACAAACTAGTATTTATATCATGTCTTTTACATTTTCATGATGTGCCAAAATGTTTTAGTCAATAAATTACTTTTGAGGTATAGTCACTGTTGTTTTGTAGGCAAAGGAGGTAGTCCATTGGCACCCAACAATAATAGCATGATGATTGATATACTGGCCAATATGTTCTTTGTACTATTGTTTGAGGGATGACAGAACAGAGAGACAGTACAGATCAAACCACAATTAAGCACAAACCATGCTCAGAGGCAATAAGAAATAGTGTTATTGAACGTGGGAGAAAAACACACTGAATCTTTTGAAATTGAGGTTAAACCTAATGCTGTAACCTCCATCTCATCTTTCTTATACTTGAAGCCTGTGTAAAAAATAGCCAAGTGTCGTACTGTTTGTGATTGGTATTCCTCACATTGACGGAGGGAGTTCAACAGAAACTATTATTTTCCATTAAAATATTGATTAAATCCATAAGAATGCAACCTTCAATTGGATGTATCCTGAAGGACGTGAGGTATATTCATTTTTATGTCTCTAGAACATGCTCGGTACTCAAATAATTAAATAAATGCTTGAATTACACAGTAATCAATTCCTTCATTTACCAACTATGGATAGAAGATAAGTGTCTTCAGTGTACATAATTAAAAAATAAGTAAAGACTATGATTTTGTGCTGTTGTAATGTGTGCAATGTGTTCTGTGCTTTCCAAGAGAATAGCATGTTACATATTTTACTTAATTTGTATAAGTTAATAGTCATATGGATTGATACACTATGTATAAAACATTATGTGCTTTAAAATACATGTTACATGGTACAATCTAATGTTACATGGTATAACATGCATTTGACCTGATAAAATACCTTTTAAGTATTTTATATATTCCAGGGTATGATGCAAGGTTCTACTGTGGCTGTTACATACAATGGCACATGGCCTAGAACTTGGTTTCTGCAGAACCCATTGCTTGGGTGCTACTCAGACTGTTAAAGCCCCAATATGCTGAGCAGAAATGTGTGCACGTTTCCAGCTGTAAGTGTGCTGCTCACCAGGCATTGGTAAAGATATCCAACATGAAGTAGATATAAGGCATAGATCAAGAAGAATAGAAGTCCTCGTTCCAACCACAGGTCAAAGGAAATGATCATTGCTCCAGACACCCACAATCACCATTGTTCCCCTTCCTTCTATCCAACTGCACACCTCCCCACCCAACCCTGCGCCTGGCCCCGGGTCCCAGAAATAGTCGTGGCCCAAATTCTAGGCTGTTGTGTTACATGATATAATGTGTTATATTGTCTAACTTGGAATAGGGTTTCTGATTTACTGAGCTTTGACATCGGCTGAGCAAGGCGAATTTTCAGTGGTAAAAATCAAAACAGTACAACCACTTGCGTTTCTATAGCCCTTCTTGCATCTAGGAAAATGGCTGAAATCAGAATTAACATTGAAGAGTGATTAACATGGTGAGGAGCTGGAATGTAATCATCTCCAGTCCAATCAAAAAAAAATTCTGCAAACCTCCCCCATTTTAATGTTGCTCAGAATTTGATTGAAGACTATGTAAAAGAATGTCAAGCGGGCTTTAAAAATGGGCTGCTGATTCGCTACTGCACACACTTTGCTTGAGGTCACTGACCATGATGATTTTCAGCGCCAGAATACCTAGTCATTCATTCACTTGCCGTTTATGGGTTCTTGTTCACTTAAGTAGCTGCACTTTGAAATTAATCCATTTTGGGATGTTAAGGTGTAATATAAATGTTTCTTACCTGAGCCAGCTCTCCCAGACTACTAACTGTGATCTTTAATTTTCTGTGTGTAGAGCAAAAATGTGAAGTACTTTGAGGAATTGGCCACAGCAATTAAATAGAACCAAGAATCTGAAAGGGAAGGGTGAAGGGGGAACTTGACTTATTGGCCACAGATTACAGTGTGATTTTAACTTTTTTTTTGCAATAATAAAATGTCTTTACATTCAGGGTATGACTGTGTTCTATAAACACCTCTATAGAAGTACTGAGGTGTGATGTTTAATGGAACTGTGTGTGTTGTACTGTGCTATGTAGGATATCAATATGAAATACAGCCCCATTTCAGAAAGAATGTTCAAGGACAATTAAGTCAATAAATGCTTCAAATCTATGCCTTTTGATCAAAGGTTAATGAAAAACTGGATGTTTGCATTATTCATTCTTCACTGGATTGATGTAAAACTTAATGTCTGTTGCAAAAACTTCTTCAAACAACCCACTGAGCATGCAACAAGTTTTGTTTTTAATATTAGTTTCAAATGTATCTCATGGGAAAATGCCTGTTTTTCATATACTGGAAGCTGAAAAGAAGCCATGTGTTGTTTTCTCTGTTGTGTTTAAATTAGTTGTGCAGACTCTCCAGTTGTGCTGTTTATCAGGGGATACTTATTGAGGCCGTTTAGGATGAGTACCAAACTAGGATGGGCCTGCACACAGCCACCAGATACCAGCTACTGTCTCTGGGGTATCACCTGTGGGCAATGTCCAACACGTGGCTCAGTGATTGCAGTCTCACCCATTCAATTCCCATTCCAGAGATTTAAGCACAACAATCGAGTCAATACTGAGGGAGCACTGCACCATCAGAATTGGTTTAATGAGCTATTAAACCATCTCCCCTCTCAGGTGCATATGAAAGGTCCCATGACACTATTTTGAAAAAGAGCAGTGGGGAGTCCTAGGGTTGCTAACCCTCCCGGAATGGCTAGGCATCTACTGGGTTCACCATCAATCTCCTGATGGGTTTTTTTAAAAGCAATCCGGGAGATTTTAGAGGGCAAAGGGCTCACTTTTACCTTTCCTTGTACCTGTTGTAGGGAATATAACAAACAAATTGGTGATATAAACATAAATCTGAGTTAGAACCATAGAACACTACACAGAAAACAGGCCATTTGGCCCTTCTAGTCTGTGCCGAAATATTATTCCGCTAGTCCCATTGACCTGCACCTAGTCCATAACCCTCCAGACCTCTCCCATCCATGTATCTAATTTATTCTTAAAACTTAAGAGTGAGCCTGCATTTACCACATCAGATGGTAGCTTGTTCCACACTCTCACCACTCTGAGTGAAGAAGTTCCCCCTAATGTTCCCTCTAAACCTTTCCCCTTTCACTCTAAAGCCATGTCCTCTCTTGTTTATTTCTCCTAATCTAAGTGGAAAGAGCCTACTCGCATTTACTCTGACTATACCCCTAATAATTTTGTAAACTTCTATCATATCTCCCCTCATTCTTCTACGCTCCAAGGAATAAAGTCCTAACCTGTTTAATCTTTTCCTGTAACTCAACTTCTTAAGACCCGGCAACATCCTAGTAAATCTTCTCTGCACACTCTCAATCTTACTGATATCCTTCCTGTAGTTAGGCGACCAGAACTGCACACAATACACCAAAGTTGGCCTTACCAATGTCTTATACAACCTCACCATAACCTCCCAACTCCTATACTCAATACTTTGATTTATGAAGGCCAGTATGCCAAAAGCTTTCTTTACAACCTTGTCTATCTGTGACGCCACTTTCAGGGAACTATGTATCTGAACTCCCAGATCCCTTTGTTCCTCCGCACTCCTCAGTGCCCTACCCTACCTCTACTAGTTGATAGATTGTTTCCCTACATTATCTTGGGAAAGACACATTATCAAAAATAATATCATTTACTTCACTTGATGCTTAGAAAATCTCAGATGGGTAAACGTGATGAAGCTGCGAGGTTGCACAGAGGCAGTGAACGAATTCACCATAAGTGACAGAACCAGACCGGGCCAACAGGGCAGGACCACTGTTCTGAGCATTGCGGGCTTGGTTCGTGCACTGAACACTTGAGTTCTGCAAATAATGTTAGGGTGGAGTCTGCGGCTCTGGCAGTTTGTGCCCTAAGTATGGATGAGAGATTGAAACAGTTGAATATCGACATTCCAAACGCATCTCAGTTTGAGTAAATCTGTCAGGGTGAGATAGACAGAGCTTTCTGTGTCCATGCTGCGATATGTCTACCACTTAAAGGCGCTGGTTAAATTATTCTTATCACTGAATTGAGAGGGCAGTCTGAGGACTTTCGCAAAGTTTAGCACCACACCAGTTGTATTTGTTCCCAAATTTGATGCACTAATCCTTAGTGCAGTGTAAGTGAGTGTTGGTTTGTTGGTTTTCCTCCAGTCTTGGAACATTGAACACAACTCATGTTGGAAGCCAGAATTAAACATTTGAAAGTCCCCATGATGGTTGTTGCAGGGGAGGAGAGAAAGGAGAGAAATAAATGTCAAAAAACTGAATCTGGGAAAGTGGCTGAGGGATGTGGGGTGAGATGGCGGGATGAGAGATTGGGACAGTGAAGGAATGCACCTGCTCCCACCACACTTCTGATATTCCATGGCATCTCCTGGAATATGTCCAGAATGAGTTGGCAACTCTAGGGAGTCCTCCCTAATATCTTGGCCAACATTCACTTTCAACCAATGTCAACAAAAAATATGATCTGGCAATTATCACATGCTGTTTGTATGGGAGCTAGTTGCTGAAATTGGCTGCTGTGTTTCTGACATCCCAATAGTGACTACACTTCAAAAGTGTTTCATTGGCTGTAAAACGCTTTGGGATATCTGAAGGTCGTAAAGGGTGCTATAGAAATGCAAGTCTTTTTATGGACAGATTCCCTTGCCCCTTCCAGTTACAAGCAGGCCAATGTATTGGTATAATTAAAGCTCCTCCTGTTAAGCTACTGCCACAGAAGGCTATAATGTTGCTGTTAAGCACAGTGAGTCTTGCCAAGAATTGCTCCTAGTAGATCCCAAGTGATTTGTATCTGAACAGAGTACACACTGCCAAGACTGACCTAGATACTAGCTACCCATTCTCTATACTTTAACTGTTCAGTATAAATCCTCTTTAGATGCACACAGCCTCTCCAGAATGACGCTTTACCCTTTGTAGCTTAAAAAAATCGATGAAGACAAAACAAAATGGCTTTGAAATTGGTTCTCCGGTTTACTCGCATATAACTAGTTAAAAGGATGATTATTTTCCTAAACTTGGAATTTACAGGGCATGTGGGAAATGAGACTGTTTACAATTAACTTCAGGTTAGTAATATATACTCTCAAATAGTCACAGCTTTCATTACAGTGATGAACAATCGCTAACTGCTTGCCACACCCTGTCCCAGGTGACATTCAATGCATTATTGGAACTTTTTAGACTGTGCAATAGTGATGAATGGATTGGGGTGAATGAACGTGTGTAATATACTATGCAGCCAGTCACCCTTTTGCAGCAAATTGTAGCCCAGAGCTTTGTGACAGTATTAATTATGTGAAGCAGATGTTGCTGAATTAAATTAAGAGTTAAACATGCAAGCTTGTTAAATGCCCTGTTTTTAGTATATATCCATTTTGGTACATTTTATTTCTAAAGTTTAACCAACCTTGTGCTTTAAAGTGTTATGCATTTTAAATAGCTTAAATAGTTGACCAATTATTTGAAATTAAAGATTGATCAACTCAGACTAAAGGATAAACTGAGACACTTAAAAGTTATCATAACATCGATGGCAGGGGAAGTAAACCAGCATAATTTAAGAATTCAAGATCAAACACAAATTAAAAATATAGAAATGAATCACACAAATAAGACATCTTGCATTTATATAGTATCTTTAACTAGTAATATGTCCTAAAGTGTTTTGTAGGAGCATTTTCAGACAAAAAGTGACACCAAGGCAAAGGAGGAGATATTAGGACAAGAGCTTGGTCAAAGAGGTAGGTTTTATAGGGCATCTTAAAGGAGAGAGGGAGAGGTGTAGTATATGGAGGGAATTAAGAGCGCCCGATGGCTAAAGACACAGCCACCAATAAACGCATAGAACCATAGAAAAGTTACGGTGTAGAGAGAGGCCATTCAGGCCCACCATGTCTGTGCTGGCCAAAAAGAGAAAAAAGAAACTAGCAGCTCATTTTAATCCCACTTTCCAGTACCTGATCCGTAGCCTCGCAGGTTACAGCATTTCAAATGCAGATCCAGGTATCTTTTAAATGAGTTGAGCATTTCAGCCTCAACCACCAACTTAGCCAGTGAATTCCAGACACCCATCACCCTCTGGGTGAAGATGTTTTTCCTCATGCCCCTCTAATCCTTTTACCAATCACCTTAAATCTATGCCCCATCAGCTAGGGGAAACAAATCTTTCCTGTCTACCCTATCTAGGCCCCTCATAATTTTGTACACTTCAATTAGGTCACCCCTCAGCCTCCTTTGTTCTAAGGAAAATCAACCCTAGCCTATCCAATCTGTCCTCATAGCTGCAATTTTCAGGCTCTGGCAACATTCTTGTACATCTCCTCTGTACCCTCTCCAGAGCAATTATGTCCTTCCTGTAATGTGGTGGCCAGAACTGTACACAAAATTCCAGCTGTGGCCTAAATACATTTTATACAAGTTCCATCATTACATCCCTGCTTTTGTATTCAATACATCACCCAATAAAGGAAAGCATTCCATATGATTTCTTGACCACCTTGTCCACCTGTCCTGCCACCTTAGAGGTGGACATGCTTTCCAAGGTGTCTCACTTCCTCAACCCCTCTCAGTAACTTCCAGTTTATTGAGTATTCCCTTGCTTTGTTTACCTTTCCCAGATGAATTACCTCACTTTTCCAGATTGAATTCCATTAGCCACTTCTCCGCCCACTGAATCAAGCCATTGCTATCATTCTGGAGTCAACAGCTATCCACTTCACTATTAACTACACAGCCATTTTTTGTGTCATCTGCAAATTTCCCAATCATGTCTCCCACATTTAAGTCTAAATCAATATATACAACAAACAGCAAGGGTCCCAACACTGTGGAACACCGTTGGAAACAGGTTTCCATTCACAAAAACATCCATTGACCATTACCCTTTTTTTCCTGTCACTGAGCCAATTTTGGATCCAAACTGTCACCTTCCCTTGTATTCCATGAGACCTCACTTTCCTGACCAGTTTGCCATGTGGAACCTTGTCAAATGCCTTACTGAAATCCATGTAGACAACGTTCACTGCACTACCCTTATCAATGCTCCTTGTTATTTCCTCGAAAAAATCTATTAAGTTAGTAAGACACAATCTTCCCCTAACATGTTGACTAACCCTGATCAATCCATGCCCTTCTAAGTGACAGTTTATCCTGTCTGTCAGAATTGTTTCCAATAATTTGCCCACCACCAAAGTCAGGCTGACCGACCTATAATTTTCAGGCCTATCTCTCACACCCTTTTTAAATAATATTACAATGTTCATAGACCTCCAATCCTCTGGGAACTTGCCTGTATCTGGTAAGGATTAGAAAATGATCCTCAGAGCATCTGCTATTTCCTCCCAGGCTTCTTTCAACAGCCTGGGATACAATCCATTTGGCCCTAATGATTTATCCACCTTCAAGGATGCCAGTCCCTCCAGTACTTCCTCTCTCACTATGCTTATTGTATCTAATATTTCACACTCCTCTTTAACTAGAATTTCTGCATCATCCCTCTCTTTAGTGAAGACAGAGACAAAGTACTCATTGAGAACCCTCCCACATCTTCAGCATCAACCCACAAGTTACCCTGTATATCACTGATAGGCCCTATATCTTCCTTAGTTATTCTCTTGCTCTTAATGTACAGGTAAAACATCTTAGGATTTTCTTTGATTTTACCCACCAATGTTTTTTTGTATCCTCTCTATGCTTTCCTAATTTCCATTTTTACTTCACTCCTGTACTTTCTATACTCCTCTAAGCTTACTTCACTAATAAGTCTTTTGTGACTGTCATAAACTTTCTTTTTCTGCTTTATCTTGGCCTGTATGCTTCTTGATAACTAGAGGACTCTAGATTTGGCAGTACCACCCTTTTTCATTTTGGGGACATGTCTACACTGTGCCCATAAGAATCTTGCCTTTGAATGCCTCCCACTGATTTGACATAGGTGTATCCAGCCCACCCTTGCCAGGTCACCTCTCAGCTTTGTAAAATTTGTCTTCCCCCAACTTAGAACTGTTCTATCCTTTTCTATAATGGTGCTAAATCTAACAACATTATGGTCACTATCTCTAAAATGGCCCCCCAATGCTTCTTCATCCACTTGCCTGTCTTCACTTCCTAAGATGAAAACTAGAATTGCACCCCTTCTCGTGGGGTTTGTTACATGCAGACTATAAAGATTCTCTTGAATGCAGTTCAAGGATTTTGTGCCCTCTGTGCCCTTCACACTGTTCGTATCCTGGTTGATATTAGGTTAGTTGAAGTCCCTAACGATTACTGCCCTATTGTTTTTGTATCTAGAAATCTGTCCACATATTTGCTCTTCTAACTCCCTCCCACTATTTGGGGGTCTGTAGCACACTCCTAGCAGTGTGGCTGCCCCCTTTTAATGTCTGAGCTCAATCCGTATAGCCTCATTTAATGCTTTATTTAATATATTATCCGTCCTCACAGCTGTAATTGATTCTTTAACTAGTAATGTTACACCCCCATCTCTTTTATCCCCCTCCCTATCCTGCCCAAAAACTCTACATCCAGGTATTTTGACCTGCAAGTTTCATTAGGCAGATGGCAGCATGATATCATTGCTATATCTGTGCCCTCAGCTCATCAGCTTTATTTACTATGCTCCTTGCATTTACACATATACTTTTTTTAACACTGCCAAATTCCTGTGCTGTACTCTTTTTAACCTGTGCTGCTTCTGTCTTTCAGAGTCACTTACTAATTTGCCATCTCCCATTCCCTGATCCGACTTGGCCCTCAGGTTCCCATCCCCTGCCAATCTAGTTTAACTCCATCCCCTCAACAGAAGTAGCATGTTTTGTAAAATATAAAATATTGATTAGAGCCTGCATTTAAAGGAAGTTTAGCTAATTTCAGCTGGTCGACAGTTTGGGTGTGAGAACTAGCTTTGTATCCCAGGGTTAGGGAGGCATAGTGGATGAGGGTATTGGTGATGCCTTCCAATGTCAAATAGTTTGCTAACACTCACCAGCGAGGAACTTCATTTACATGGATAGATTGGAGAAGCTGGGCATGTTCTCCTTTGAGCCGGGAGGAGATTTGATAGTGGTGTTCAAAATCATAAAGGGGGGGTGGGGGGGAGAGGGAGGGGAAGAGGGCTGGGCAGAGTAGATGGAAATTTCTGGAAGAGTTGAGAACCAGAGGACACTGATTGAAGGTGAATAGCAAAAGGTACAAAGGCATGATGAAGAACATCTAGACCAGCTGTGTGACTCTTGCAGAAAGAACCAGTGTGGACATAACCATTCTATATTCCGTTTTCACTTGCCGTCTCAGGCATCCAAATGTTGTAAACAGTGGAAAAGCTCTCATAAGCTTGAAATCGTGCATTCTCACTTCTTCTGATCCCTTGAATGGTAGATCAGTTAATCTCTCAGTCAAGGTTTCCTATTGGTCACAAGGGGACAGATTTCTTTGCTCTGTTGGCAAGGAATGGGTTAATGCCACTTTTCATTCTTATTTTTTGACTCTAACAAAAGGCATGGAACACATCATTTGGAAATGTTCATAGCCCAAGAACATGCGTTAATTAGAATCGATAAAAACACAGCCCAATGATCACACACACTCGCACTATGTTCCAAACTCTTCACACATCAGCCAACAGGTCTAAATGTTGAAAAATAAATCAATACTCTTGTGGAGGGCATAATTTGCGTTCAGAAATGGCTCATTGACCGAAGGGAGTGGGGAAAATGTCAGTTTAAGTAAGCAAGTACTGTTCTTTTGAACTATTCATGGGGGAAATGATGGTGAAGAAACTAGCTGTGGGGGGTTGGGGAAGGGGGGGCTCAGTTTTCTCAGTATTTAAATGGAAGAGATTACGGATTACCCAGGACGAGACAATGGACAAGCAATCTGATGGCACAGATGCAGAAATGGCTGAGCGATGGAGCAATGTCATCAGCGTAAAACCTGAACTGGGTTTTCACAGGACAGCCTTGTCATAGGGAGGACTTGTGGTGCAGTGAGTAGCATTCCTATCTCTGGGCCAGCAGCTCTGGTTCAAGTCCCACTTCAGGACTCGATGGCTGCTGAAGGTGCATTCTTAATGTGATCAAACAAGTTGATTATCAGCCTGTAAATCCTCCCAATACGCCTGATGGCAGGTGGTAAGCGCAGGAGTTTCTTGGTCAGTCATAACTGCAGAAGGCAACGGCAAACCACTGCAGCACTTTACCAAGCATAATCATGGACCAATTCAATGGAGGTGCATGGTCACCCTCTTAGGGTATGGTGCCTGGAGGAGGAGGAGCCTACTCTAGATGAGGAATAGGAGGAGGGCCAAGGATAGGTCTGTGTGAGATTCCAGGAGTACCAGGTCAGGGTTGAAAATGAAGCCATTGTAGGAGATTCTTTAACTATAATTGAATGGGTAAGACTGGGCCAGGGCAACTGCAGTCATACTCAGCTGGATAACAGGGGCGGAGGATGTGTGAAATTGTGGCAAAAGACTGCAGACAGAATAAGGTTGGATAGTTTACCCCAGTCTGTCAACGCTTGTTGCTGTGGCGATTCAGCGCTTGTCAAAATCACTAAAGACACATCTTAACTGGGGTAATGCGGTCCTTTTGATTCCGTTGCTGTCCAAATATCTGCCAGGGTTCTTCATGATTACAGCCATTAACAAGGACATAAGTTTTAAAAAAAATCTGCCTTTCCTCCTTTATCCCTGTTAGAAAAGTCATTTGGGAGTATTGGAAATCCTCCAAATTGGGTTAGACATGAAAAAAACAGGCCAGTCTGGAAGGGCCCTGCTTCTGGGTGCAGTTAGGCACAACAAAAGGGACAATCAGACAGGGAGCAGGAATACACTTCATACATTTTAAACTAACAGATTAGGGGGAGACAGCAGAATAGCGGTAATGTTGCTGGCCTAGTAATCCCCCAGCCCAGGCTAATCCTCTGGAGGAATAGGGAATGCCACTGGCAGAATTTAAATTAAATTAATAAAATCTGGAATATAAAGCTATACCCTCAGTAATGCTGATCATGAAACTATCATTGATTGTTGTAAAATCCCATCTGGTTCACTAACGTTCTTTAGGGAAGGAAATTTGCCGTCCATATGTGGTTTGGCCTATAGGTGACTACGGACCCAACCCCCTCCAATTCCCGCCCAACAGCCTGGTGAAAAATTATCATAAGCACCAAGAAGCTGGTGTCACAGCTTAGGCTGAACATTTTCACAGGCAAACTTATTGGAAATCAATCCTTGAGAATCCATGAAGCTATATCAGATATTCCTTTGACAAGCTAACCCAGCAGGAACATAAGTAGAAACAGGAGTAGCCCACATGGCCCATTGAGCCTGCTCCACCAATCAACATGGTCATAGCTGATCTTGGGTTTCAACTCCATTTTTCCACCTGTTCCCCATATCCCTTAATTCCCTGAGACACCAAAAATCTGTCCATCTTAGCCTTAAATGCATTCAATGATGGAGCATCCACAACCCTCTGGGGTAGAGAATTCCAAAGATTCACAATCCTTTGAGTGAAGTAATTTCGCCACATCTCAGTCCTAAATGATTGGCCCCTTATCTTGAGACTACGTGCCCCTGTTTTAAACTCCCCGGCCAGAGGAAACAATCTCTCAGCGTCCAGCCTATCAGAATTTTGTAGGTTTCAATGAAATCACCACTCAGTCTTATAAAGTGAAGAGAATATAAGCCCAGTTTACTCAGCCTCTCACCATAGGACAACCCCCTCAGCCCAGGTACCAATTTAGTGAACCTTTGCTGTATTGCCTCCAATGCAAGTATATTCATCCTTCAATGTAGAGACCAAAACTGTACACAGTACTCCAGATGCGGTCTCACCAAAACAACTGTAGAAAAACTTCTTTATTCCTGTACTCAATCCCTTTGTAATAAGGATCAACATGCCATTTGCCTTCCTGATTGCTTGCTGCACCTTCATGCTAGCTTTCTGTGTTCCTTGTACAAGCACACCCAAGACTCTTTGAACTTCAACATTTACAAGTATCACACCTTGTAAAAAGTATTCTGCTTTTTTATTCTTACAACTAAAGTGAATAACTTCATACTTCCCTATATTGTACTCCATTTGCCATCTTGTTGCCCACTCACCTAACTGGTCTTTTTGCAGCCTCTCAGTGTCCTCCCTGCAGCTTACCTTCCCACCTAGCTTGGTATCATCAGCAAACTTAGATACATTACCCTGTCTCTTTATCTAAGTCTTTGACGTAGATTGTAAGTAGCGGAGGCCCCAGCACTGATCATTGCAGCACTGCCTGCCAACTTGAAAAGTCCCGTTTACGCCCACTCTCTGTTTCTGTCCCTTAACCAATCCTCAATTCATGCTAATGTATTACTTCCAACTCCATGAGTCCTTATCTTACCTACTAACCTTTTGTGCGATACCTTATCGAATGCCTTTTGGAAATCCAGGTATACTACACCTACTGGTTCTCTTTTATCTACACCTTACTAGTTACGTCCTCCAAAAAACTCTAATAAATTTTTAAAACAGGATTTCCCTTTAGTAAAAGCATGTTGACTTGTTCTAATCATATTGTTCTTTTCTAGGTGCATTGTTAAGACTTTCTTAATAATAGATTCCAGCATTTTGCCAACAACTGATGTTAGGCTAACTGACCTGTAATTCACTGCTCTCTCCTTTTTTTCTTGAAAAGCAATGTAATATTTGCCAACTTCCAGTCTAGTGGGACCATTCCTGAATCTAAGGCATTTTGGAAGCTAGCACATCCACTATCTCTGCAGCTATCTCTTTGAGAATCCTAGGGTGTAGGCCATCAGGTCCCAGGGATTTGTTGGATGTTAGTCCCTTAAGTTTCTCCATTACTTTATCTCTGCTGATATTATTATATTATTTCCCTAGTCTCCTTTTTTTTAGCCCCTGGGTTATTTCTGATATGGAACTTGTGTCTTCTATTGTGAAGGCAGACACAAAAGATACGTTCAATGCCTCTGTCATTTCCTCATTACCCATGTTAATTTCTCCTGTCTCGGCATCTAAGGGACAAATGTTTACTTTAGCTATTCTGTTCCTTTTTATACACTTATAAAAGCTCTTACAATCACAGTATCTTTACAGTGCAGGAGGCCATTTGGCCCATCGAGTCTGCACTGGCTCTCCGAAAGAGCATTCCACCTAGTCCCACTCCCCTGCCTTATCCCCATAACCTTGCACGTTCTCTTTTTTCAGGTATCGATCCAATTCCCTTTTCAATACCTCGATTGAACCTGCCTCCACCACCCTTTCAGGGAGTTTGTTCCAGGCTCCAACCACCCTATGGGAAAAAAAAATCCATCTCATTTATAACTTTTGCCAATTATTCAGAATCTGTACCCTCTAGTTATTGATGTTCTTTTGAGTGGGAACAGTTTCTCACTATTTAGGCTGCCCATATCCCTCAGGATCTTGAATACCTCTATCAAGTCTCCTTTCAGCCTTTTTTTCTCCAAGGAAAACAGTCCCAACCTCTCCAATCTATCCTCGTAACTACAGTTCTTCATCCCAGGAATCATTCTTGTGAATCGCCTCTGTACTGTCTCCAATGCCTTCACATCCTTCTCCATTATGGTGCCCAGAACTGGAAGCAGTACTCCAGGTGAGGCCTAACTAGTGTATTATACAAGTTCAACATGACCTCCTTCCTCTTGTACTCAACAGCCCTATTAATAAAGCCTAAGATACTATATGCTTTATTAACTGCTCCCTCAACGTGCGCTGTCATCTTCAATGACCTATGTACATATACACTGAGGTCCCTGTTCCTGCACCTCCCTTAGAGGCTCTCTCTTTATTTTATACTGTCTCACCATCTTTCCTGCCAAAATAAGTCAACTCACACTTCTCTGCATTGAATTTCATTGGCCACTTCTCTGCCTAATCTACCAATATGTCTATGTCCTTTTGAAGTTCAAGACTATCCCCATCACAGTTGATAACATTCCTGATCTTTGTGTCATCTACAATCTGTTTCTTTGTTTCTGGCTAGTTTACTCTATTCTATTTTTTCCCTTTTTATCAACTTTTTGATGGCCCTCTGCTGGTTTCTAAAACATGCCCAATTTTCAGACTTGCTACTGTTTTTTTTTGCAACATTGTAAGCTCTTTTTTAAAATCTAATACCATCCTTAATTTCCTGAGTGAGGCACGCATGGGTCCTTCTTGCTGAGTTTTTGTTGAACATCTTGAATTGTTTCTTTAAACGTTTCCCACTATTGAGTTACCTCCATGCCTTTTAGTCCATTTACCCAAATAACCTTAGCCAGTTTTCCCCTCATACCTATGTGATTGGCTTTATTTAAGTTTAGAATTTTTGTTTGCTATTGGAATATGTCACTTTCAAAGTTAACGTGGAATTGAATGGATTACGATCACTATTTCCCAATGGATCTTTTACTATGACATTACAAATTAACTCTGCTTCATTACACAATACTAGATCTAAGTTAGCTTTATCCCTAGTCGGTTCCGCTATGTGCTACTGTAAGAAACTATCACAAAAACATTCTACAAACTCATCTTCCAGACCATTCTTGCCAATTTGATTGTCCCAGTCTATAAGATTAAAATCCCCCCTAATTATTACATTTCCTTTGTTACAAGCTCCAATAATTTAATGTTAAATGCTCTGTCCAACTCTATAACCCTTGTTAGGAGGCCTATACACTATTCCCACCAGTGTTTTCTGACTCAGGCTATTCCTAATTACCACCATAATGATTCTACTTCACGATCTTCAGAGACCAGATCCTTTCTCACGAATGTCCTTATGTCATCCTTCATTATCAGGGCTACCCCACCTTCTTTGCCATTCTATCTGTCTTTCCAAAATATTGTGTACCATGGAATATTTGTTTCGCAACCTTGATCACCTTGTAATCATGTCTCTGTAATGGTGATTAGATCTATATCATTTACCTCTTATTTATTTACTAATTCACTGGCCGGAACTTTTCAGCCCCTCATGCCAGCGGGATCTTCCTGTCCCACTGATGTGAACAGTGATTTCAATGGCTCACCGGTCCTACCGTGGGAAACCTGCAGTGGGGAGGACTGGAAAATTCCAGCCATTTATCTTATTGCAGATTCTTCACACATTCAAATAAAAAACCTTTAATTTTATTTTTTAAACTTCTATTTCCTGCAATTACCTTATTCATTGTTAAATTCTCTGTCCCTTCCTGTCCCACTCTTCTTGTCTTCACTCACATCACTATACTGTTCCGATACTTCAACCTTTCTCTTCGGATTTCTAAGTCTCCCTTCATCCCAACCCTCCTCCACCTGTTAGTTTAAAGCCCTGCCCACAGCCCTAGTTATGTGATTGGCCAGGACACTGGTCTTAGTCTGGTTCATGTGGAGCCCATGCCAATGGAATAGCTCACTCTTCCCTGAATACTGATGCCAGTGCCCCATGAATCAAAACCCCTTCATCCCACACCACTCTTTGAGCCACAGATTCTCTAATCTGTTTAACCCCCTGCCAATTGGCATGTGGCTCAGGTAGCAATCCAAAGATGATTACCTTTGATGTTGTGTGTTTTAATTTGGACCCTAGCTTCTCAAATTATCTTAGCGGAACATCATTCCTTGTTCTACCTATGTCATTGGTTCCCACATGGATCATGGCAACTGGATCCTCCCCCTCCAAGTTCCCCTCCAGCCGCGAGGAAATGACCTTAACCCTGGTACCGGACAGGCAACACAACCTTCAAAACTCCCTGTTGCAGCTGCAAAGAACAGTATCAACCCCCCCTGACTATACTGTCTCCTATCAACACACATTCCTCTTCGCTCCACCCACTTGAATGGCATCCTTCACCATGGTGTCATGGTCAGTTTGCTTATCACCTTGCAGTCCTTCCTCCTCATTCGCACAGGTAGCAAGCACCTCATGCCTGTTGGGCAAAGCCAGGGGCTGAGACTCCTCCATTTTACATGCTGGATTCCCATACCTGCCTGCCCCACAGCCACACCCTCCTATACCTGATCATTGACCAACTCAAGTTCTGCTTAACCTAAGGGGTATGACCGTTTCCTGGAATAAAGTGCCCAGGTAACTTTCTCCCTCCCTGATGCATTGCAGTGTCTAAAGCTCAGCCTCCAGCTCAATGACTCTGAGCAAGTTCTTCAAGCTGCAGACACCTACTGCAGACATGTTTGCCCTGAAGATCGCACTGCGAGAACCATGACGGTTCCTCAACCCCAACCAGGAATTGAAGGCCTGAGGCACTTCATCAGCAGAGAAAAGCAGCAAAATCATATACAAAATTTTATGAACTGAAATTGTTACCTCCAGACTTGACTATTCCAATGCACTCCTGGTTGGTCTACTCCTTATAAACTTGAGATCATCCAAAACTCTGCTGCCTGTGTCTTAACTCACAGTAACTCATTCCCCTATCACCTGTGCTCCCTGATCACATTGGCCCCCGGTCAAGTTATGTCTTGATTTTAAAATTCTCATCCTTGTTTTCAAATTCTTCCATGACCTCACCCCTCCCTATCTCTATAATCACTCCGACATATTTGCACTCATCTGATTCTGGCTTCTTGTGCAAGCCCAATTTTAATTTCACCACCTTGGGGCTGTACCTTGAGTTGCTTAGGCCCCAAGCTCTGGAATACTCTCCCTATTCCTCCCCACCTCATTTTCCTCCTTTAAGACACTACTTAAAACCTACCTCTCTGACCATGATTTTGGTCATCTGATCTAATATCTCTTAATGTGCTCAGCATTACATTAAAGGTTGTTTTTGAATTACTTAGCATTTACAGCATAGAGAAAGGACATTAGGCCTGACAGGTCTGTGCCAATGTTTGTGTTCCAAACTATTCTCCTCCCATTACTTCATCTAATCTTATTCCTTCAACTTCTTTCTTCCTTGGTTCATCGAGCTTCTTCTTAAATGCATCCGTGTATTCGCCTCAACCACTCTTAGCATGAAGCTTTGGTTTAAAATGCACTGCCAAATTTAATAGCACGTGGCACACTGCTTAGTGAAAAAAACACTAACATTTTATGACCTAAATTAACTCTGTAAAAGTCTGCAAAGTTCCATCTAGCTTAAACCTTTTGGCCTGAATTTCACACTTGGTGTGTGCACCAAGTCGGCAGAAGTAGATGTGGAATCTGCTCCCAGCTGCAGTTGTGTTGCAAACGTGGTTTCATGCTGGATGTCCAATTAAGGTCCACCCAGCATGAAATGCCTCTTCTCAACAGTTGGGAAGGTCCGGGCGGGGATGGGTGCCTGTCAGGAGCCGGGTCTAATGGCGACCCAGTGGGTGCTTTAAAACCGGCAGTGGCAGCTCCCTGAAGGCTGCCAGTGGAGAATCTTTGGAGTCTGTCAGAAAATCATTTCATTCGAACAATGGCCTCACCAGCAGCTAGAGACATCAGGCAGAAGGGCAAGTCGAGTGGGCACTCAGCCCCTGTTTCTTGGTCCTTGTGGAGAAGGTTGGTGTCAGGTGGGGCACTCTAGTACCCAGGGATGGCAGGAGGAGGCCACTGCACCTGACCAAAAAAGCCTGGAAGGAGGTGGCAGCCAAGGTCAGCAGCCATGAATTTGTGTGGTGCACATAGGTGCAGTGCCGCAAAAGGTTCAATGATCTGCTGTGCTCGGGAAGGGTGAGTGCCGAGTTGGCACGGATCAGTGTGGAGAAGTGTTCAGGGCTCAGGGGTGTTAGAATCTGAGTGCCAGCTGAAAATGACACCGGAGCTGGCCAAAGTGGAGAGTCCTGGCTACTTGGCCTGAGTGTCTTGTGGGTCAAGGGCCACAATTCAGATGTGCCCTGCAAGGTGTCCCAGAGAGTGGGGGAGTTTGCCAGGCTGCAAAGGCGCTGCAGGTAGAGTGGACAAATCAATGCTCCTCTTGTCATTTCAGAAGTCATAACACCAACGAAAGAACTAAGACAGGCAGAGGCCCCCCAAACCTCCTATTTTGATGAGTACAAAATGGATGCCTTGGAGTTGGAGAGCCGCCACCCACCCCGGTCAGCTGGTCGTGGAGAGGCAGGGGGTCTCTGACGAAGGTAAGAGTGCAGTACACAGAGGTGAGAGTGTCAGACTGTGCAAAGATTTTTGTGCAGTCTAATCATTAGTGGAAGCCTCAAACCTGGAGTCCCTATTGATCATTGACAGGTGATGACACCATGTTACAGATCTCCATTGTCTCACCAGAGTGCCTGGCATGCACAGTGACAATGTGATGACTTAAACTAATGACATGTCATTGTTCTCTCCTACAATTGCCAGCTCGCCCATGAATGCAGGACCCTGAAGAGCCACCCCTGACACCAGAGGACCACTGGGCTTTAGATGCACCTGTGTCACACCCCCTTTCTGCACCGGGCACCATTGCAGATACGAGCACCTCGGTGGGCATTAGATCCTCAGCTAGAATGTCAGTGCACTGCAGTGAGGTCACTTCACACTCGTTTGAGGAACTGGCAGAGGCAGTGTGTGCCCAGGGAGCCGGCACTCGGAGAACTACTGGAGACCAGGACGATGCTGAATTGAAGGCAGATAATGAGCCTCCGGAGTCGTCCATTAGATGGCAGATGCTGGATGTCCAGCAGGGTTGTAGGAGGATCTGGCGGAGATCCATGAGGGTCTCTGTGCCATGGTCTTCGTTGTGGAGTCCATGCAGAGCATGAGCACTGCGTTGACTCTCATTGCTGAGCACACCACCTCCTCCATTGAGAGAGTGGCGACTCTCATGGAGAGGCAGCTCCAGGGACAGGATCAGGGGTTCCTGGTGTTGCGCTCGTACCTGCAAGCCCTCACACAGGCAATGACCTCAGGAGGTCAGTGCCAGTGTGGGAGATGGATGAGGAACCCAGTATCCCGGCTAGGTGCCCATCCACTAATGACTTGCAGGAAGGTCCAGAGCAACCTCACACTGGCGCATGAGTTGCCCGCCTTCTCTGTGGACTCCTCTCAGGGCACTCTGGGTGACAGCAGCAGCTCCTCCGCCCCTCTGCCAGTGACCATGGTATCTGATGAGGCTGCGATGACTGGGGAGGTGCCAGCCATGGCACTGACCGCTCCTGCACAGGCACAGGCTCCAACGGCCAGAGGACAACTGCCAAGATCATCAAGGCCAACAGGGCAGCAGAGACAACAGACTGCCTCCAATGCCGCTGCCAACAAGGGGGTGCGTGTGGGGCAACAAGATACAGCACTCCCAAACTAAGCTTAAGACACCCTGAGCACAGGAGGGACTGTTCACAGGTGACCTTCTGTTCTGGCATGCTTTGTTAATATGTTTACTGGCATGACCATTAACACCAGATATTGTTATGTTCATTTGATGTGTGTGTCAATATGATATAAATTTTGCTTTTGTCTTAATAACCTGAGTATGCTTCACTTGTTTTGTAGGGGCAGGGCACGCCAGTATCTCACGCTGGACCTGAGGGGCTCTACACTTTGTTGCACAGGCACTGAGTGGACTTTTGGTTCAAAAGAAGGGGTCACTTCAGACATCCGGGATGGAGGCAGCAGCCCTGGCATGAGGTGGAAGCAGATCTTTGGCAGCCTAGCTGAAGGAGCTTTGGATCAAGGTGTACCTGCCTCCCTGAAGGATACAGAGGTCTGGCTCCACATCCTCAGCGTTCTCCTCACCATGCTCCTCTTCTGATTCACCACTTGATCCATCCTCTGTGGCCTGCGGAACTGCCTCAAGATCCTCTTCCTCCAGTAGGTCCCTCCTTGCCAGAGCCAGATTGTGGAGAGCGCAGCATGCAGCCACTATCAGTGGCACATGCTCTGGAGGATATTATAGTGCTCCCCCTGAACGGCCCAGGCATTGGAAGCACATCTTCAGACGACCTATGTTCCTCTCTATCACCACCCTTGTGGAGGTATGACTCCTATTATAACACTGCTCTGCCTCTGTTCTTGGGTGGCGGAGAGAGATCATAAGCCACCTTTTCAACAGACAGCCGGTCACCCAGCAGCCATTGACACAGTCGGGTTGGAGCAGTGGTAAGCCTCGGCATCTGAGAGTGTCTGAGGATGTAAGCGTCATGGGAGTTGCCTGGGTACCTTGCAGAGACTTGTAGAATCTGTGTCTTATGATCACACACTATCTGCACGTTCATGGGGTGGAATCCCTTCCTGTTGACAAAGGCACCCGACTGATCCACTGGCACCTTGATGGCCACATGTGCAGTCGATTGCACCCTGGATGTGGGGGATCCAAACAATTGCTGCAAAGCCTCTGGCTCACTCAGCCTAGCTGGCTTTGTCCATGTGGAAATGAAGAAATGTCATTGCCCGCCTGAACAGAGCATCTGTCACCAGCTTGACGCAACTGTGGACAGCTGATTGTGGGGTCTCCACAAAGATCCCTGGAATAGGAGGCATAGGAGTTGAGGGCCGGTGACTTGAGCCACTGGCATGGGGTGTCCACCCACACAGTTGGAGGTGATCTCAGGCCCAATCATCTGACAAATGGAGGTCACAGTCTCCCTGGAGAGGCGGAGCCTCCTCAGGCATATTGAGGTAGCTGCATCGCTGCCTGTAAACCCTGGCAGCAGGATAGTGGCCCCTTTTGCCTTGCACTCCCTGCTGGCCCTGCGCCTCTCCTCCCACAGGTTGCTCCCCTGGAAGCTGCATAGGGACACCTCTCCCTTCTGATCTTCTCTTCCTCCTCAGAGAAGGTGCCACCAGCAGTGACCACAAACCCCATTACCAGGGTAACGGAAAGCTGTCTGGTGTCTGGAAGGATCCACACGGTCAAAATCCTCTGTGGGCTTTGAAGGCACCAGTGGGTCCTGAAATGAAGCCTAGAAATGCTAAGACTGAAGCTCAAAGATGAAGCTGTCAAGTTCAAATAAGCAACTGGGAGCAAACTTTCTCCTAAACTCCTCATTACTCACAATGGCAATGCTGCTGACACTTTTTCTCTCACTCTTGGGCGAGGATTTGTTAAAAATGGGCTGCCCGTTTTTCCTGTGTGGCGAGCGTGAAATTGTGCAGGTCACGTAAAATCGGAATCAATTGCCTTTTTAATGGCCTTAAGCAGCCCTTTAATTCTTGGCAGGTGCAGCTCCGACACCCCCATGCGCCTGCCAACCTGAAGATTGCTCGTGTGCGGAATGACATCAATGTCATCTCGAGCTACTTCACATCTGTTCGGGTTGGGAGCCCGCCCGCCCATCTGCCTGAGACATGTAAAATTCTGGCCTATGTTAAAGTAGCAGGGTCCACAATTTAGATGACTTTTGAAAGAGGATTTCTTTGGTGAGATGAATACTCTTGTTCTTGGAGGCTGAGGCAGTTAAATAGCAACAACTGACTAAGAAGATTGTTTCATTGGAGGTTCACAACCTTCACCAAGAGTTACTGGCACTGATACACAAATGGCTGCAACTCAAGTTTGGGGGAAAAGTGCACTGGAATATAAAAGTGAAGACGGTTCTGGAGTCGGTTATTATTAATACCCAATGCCTGAGGGCGGAGGAAGTATCTTAATTATTTTCATCTGTGCCCAAATATGATACATTGAGAAATCTTTTGCAGATTTCAACTAGACTTCATACCCAAGTTCATGGGGTTGCTGACTCGGGCAAGAATTTATGTTGTCCTTAACAGTACAGCATGCTTTTCAAAATAAAACTGATGTTACTACAAAAGGAAATAGTGCTTTCTTCCCAGCATATTAATCCACAGTGTGTTAAACAAGGCACACAAGTGGTGTAATTTACTTTGCTCTTAGTAAGGAATCCATTGATCAATCTATGAAAGATATATTCTGATTATACAGATGAACTAATATTCACTAATTATTCAACTTTAAAGGGTATGCATATATTGTAGTTACCAGTATGAGACCAGTAGCAATAGTATACATCCCTCTCTCGCATGCAATTCCCTGCCTGATTTGGAGTTTTCCAGAAAGGAGGCACCTCATCACGTGCATGCTCTTCCCATGATCAAAGTCTTGTTCCCCGCTTTTAAATGTTTTGTGTAGAAGGAATGAAGTGCTCTCACTCTGAATACGTTTAAATCTGTGCTGACTTGAAGTAATACGAGATTGCCCTTTCCCTGGAGCCAGGCCAGTGCTTGAATCACTTCACAGCAGTTTATATACACCCTAAAGGAACCTTTCTGCAAAATGGATTCTTTCTCCTCTCCAATTTTTTTTGTGGTCATTAAGGTGAGGAATGTTAGTGCTGGAGAAAAAAAAACAATCTTTTTGCAATTGACCCACCCAGTTTCTTTTTTTTATTCTTTGATGGGCTGTGGAAGTTGCTGGCAAGGCCAGCATTTGTTGTCCACCCCTAGTTGCCCTTGAACTGAGTGGCTTGCTAGGCCATTTCAGAGGGCAGTTAAGAGTCAACCACATTGTTGTGGGTCTGGAATCACGTGTAGGCCAGACTAGGTAATGATGGCAGGTCTCCTTCCCTAAAGGACATTAGTGAACCAGACTGTCATAAAAAACAATCAGTGATAATTTCATGGTCACCATTATTGAAACTAGCTTTCGATTACAGATTTTATTAATTGAGTTTAAATTCCACCAGCATGGTGGAATTTGAACCCATGTCCCCAGAACATTAGCCTGGGCCTCTGGATTATTAGTCCAATGACATTATCAATACATCACTGTTTCAGCACCAACCACTCCCAGGCTCAGTACAGCAAAGGCAGATGCACAGTACAGCTCCCTCTACTTTGGTCCAACTCAGTTGCTCGTTCAAACAAGCATTCCTTACTACATCTGGCCTGACATTTTTGTACTTTTTTCAGCACTCATTTACCTTGACATTGCCAGCTAGTACCAAGTTAGGAACATCCACTAGGTGTGAGACTGAAACTCTTTTCACTATGGTGGGAATGGGAGAGAGAAGGAACAAAGAAACATCTTCAAAATGAATCACCACATTCAAACTTCAGGGATGAAAATTTATTTCTGAAGGCCAGAGAGAAAAAAAAAATCAGTAACATTAGAAATTGAATGGTGTTAATTCATTGTATGAAACTATATTTCTAAAGGAAGCAGATACAAAAAACTCATACATCAAAAACTATTGAACCATTTTACTCTGCATCCCGACATTCCTGACAACTACATTTCCTGCTGGTCATTTAACATGTACAATTGCAGTCCATCATGTACTTTCCAATACCAGAATTTGCTGTCAAAGGAACAGTGGGGTTTATGACTCTCGCCGTTTTTTTTAAGTGCAAATGGTGCAGCAGCTTCAAGGTGATGGGTTAATGCACGGTTAAACTCAAATATTCAAATCTGTCCAAGTTGCACCGCTCTGCCATTAGCTTCATGTAAACAACATCTCTCCGTCAGGCCCACCATTGAGGAGCACCGAATGTCATGAAGTTGCTGTATTTGGATGGTAGATAAATGTTTAATTCCTTCAGGTTTTGAATTTTTTCAGTGAGATTTTATAAAAGACCAATTTTAAAAATTTCTAATATTTTTCGTCTTTTTCTCATGCTTTGCTTCTCTTTTTGTGCCTGATTTGACATTTAATTTACCCTCTAATTCAGCCTCCTTCTCTGTCCTTTGACTGTTTATTCCCAAATCCTTAATCCTTACTGGTTAAGGAGAAACCTGTTGATTTTTCTTTTCACACAGGTCCCACATGCCCTGCTTCCCTTACTGCACATTATCAGCTTGCACCTTCAGCAGCTTTGGGGCAAATATATTTTTTGAGCTGAATAGTGAAGGGGCAGTTCCAAAGAATGGCAGACATCCACTGCCAGATACCCATCTGTAGCAAATTCTGGCCCAATGATTATTTATTAATGGCAGAAAACCAGTTTCAAACTGGTATAAAATAAGAGCCAATTTTCTGAGTGGGTTGTTGCCATGTCAGACTAGAGCTTTAAAAACATACAGCAAAACTTTAAACTATTTACACTGTAAACAGTAAATGGCAGAAAATAAATTAGTAACAATTGTTGCTGTTAAAAAAAGTGTCTAATGATATTGAATTAGGGAGTGCAACAAACAGGATTAATGCAGGGGACAAAGAGATCAGCAGACAGGGGCAGTGAGCTGATATATTGTACAAATGCAGTTCAACGTCTACAAATGTTAGCCAACATATTTTGGGTAAAATGCTCCCAGAGTGCCTCTGGATCAGGGAAGGATACTCAGTTCCCACCAGATTATCAGGAATGGCAACCCAAATATTGCTCCCTATGCCAGAGGCTCTGCAGGAGAATTAGCTCAAGCAGAACCCAGCTACGCCAGGGGCTGCAATCAGGTTGACTGTCCTATCATGCTCCCTCAATCAAATAGTTTGTCAACTGTCACCAATGGCCAATTGGATGAGGGAATGGGAGGTTAACTGTAATTGGTGAGGAAAGATACTTGACAGAAATCACTGACAGTCAAGACAACCATTTCCCCACCCCTCAAACTAAAGAACCAAACCTTTGGAGCTCTGCCAAAACCCAAATCTGTGATCATTAGTGCTTTGAGCATGGTGCATCAAAACCAGGACAAATCAACAAGCTTCATACTGAAAAATATGCCTTTGGAACTGGATTTACAACCAAACAGAAAGCAAAGTTGTACTATAAAGACTTCACCTCCAATATGAGGGGCAGCACCCAGAGGCTGAAGGAAACATATGGATGAGTCTGTCTGACCTTAGACATAATCTGCAAGGGGCCGTAGCATCTTTTGTTTGTTTATAGAGAGACAAGTGGTTATAGCTGGAGGGGCACCATTCCACATCAGGCATGGCTGACCAGCAATCTCTCCCACTCTCACCGGCAGTCATGGTTGTGTTGTAAGGAATAGCAACCTGTTTGGCTGTGTCATGAAGGCTCTTTCCATGGCTAACAAGTCTTGGAGCAGGACTTGAACATGGAGCTTCTGGTTCAAAGACAGGGGTGCTATGCACTGAGCCAAAAGACCTCCTTCGATGGATGAGTGGAATACTTCAATATATACAAACAGGTATAGGTGTCAGCTGTGGCTCAGTTCTCTCTTCTCAAACAGCATGTGCCGATTCCCAACATCTACTACCTAGAAGGACAAGGGCAGCGGATGCTTGGGAACACCACCACCTACAAGTTTCCCTCCAAGCCAAACACCATCCTGACTTGGAAATATATCGCCATTCCTTCATTGTCACTGGGTCAAAATCCTGAAACTCCTTCCCTAACCAGCATTGTGGGTATATCTACAACACATGGACTGCTGTGGTTCAAGAAGGCAGCTCACCGCCACTTCTCAAGGGCAATTAAGGATGGGCAATAAAGGCTGGCCTTGCCAATGGCATCCACATTCAGTAAATGAATAAAAATAGTCATGGGCTCAAGTTCTACTCCAGAAATCTGAGCGCACAATCTAAGTTGACACTCCAGGACAGTAGTGAGGGAGTGCTGCACTGTCAGAGGTGCTATCATTCAGATAAGATATTACACAAAGGCCCCTTCTGCCCGTTCAGATGGAAGAAGAGAATCTCATGATACCAACTTGAAGGAGAATGAGTTCTCCCCAGTGTCCTGGCCAATATTTACCCTTTAATCATCACCAAATCAGATTATCTGGTCATTATCGTATTGCTATTTGTGGGAGTTTGCTGTGCACAAATTGGCTTCTGTGATTCCAATATTACAATGGAGCTTCATTTATTGTAAAGCTTTTTGGGTCATCCTGTGGACAGGAAAGGAGCTAAATAAATGCAAGTCTTTCTTTCAAAAGAATTTGGACTGGAGGGAGAGGTAGTGCTTTATTTGTAAAGTTTTCTTTTAAACTTTAGTTATGGATTAATAACCACAGTAATAAAACTGCTCATGCCATCTGAGCTGCTTTATTACTTTAATAACTGTGCTGTGCACTGAAAACAAAAAACAAACATAACTGGCTCAAGAAATCTGGGATCCCCAGGAGCTGCCGGCAGTTTCCTAAAGTTAAATGGAGACAAAATACAATCTTCTGAATTTCCTCTGTTAGACTTCCATTCTTCACAGTCAACATAAGGTTAAGAAAATAAACAAACTGAATTTGTTTTCCTCATTGCACTACTATTTGTCCTGCTTAGCACTATCTTAATTGCAACAAACCATTTGCTCATTTGTAAAGTTAGTATGCGAGATAAAGCTGGACAAAAGTTCACTAAATTAGAATTATTCTAACGCAGGAAAGACAACGCTGAGTTCTTTGCAAAAATTGCTGGGACAGATTTTGAAAGTATGATACCTGGCAAAAATATTCACAAATAAAATCAATAATTCAGGCTAATGACTGGCCCCTTGATGGGGTGCACTAAACTCAAATTATTATGTTTATTTGTAAAACTACAGAAGAGGAACTATCTGCTTTCCCACAGTTTTCAGGTATTAGGTGTCCATCTCTAAATATCTTACACTTGAGGTGGAATCCAGGTTCTGGGGTCAAGCTTTGCCCTAATGGACCTTCTCTGACGGGGAGCAGGTACAGGTTTATCAGGCAGGCCCAGCTTGGTTGCTACCTGGGCTGCATTTTCACCCAGGACCTGGCTGGCTGCCCGGTGTCCAGGAAGAGCTAGGACTGTTGCATGGCCCAGTGAGGACTCCATGTCGGAGAAACATGGGGCTCTCTGGAAGTTCTCCTTCTGCCCCCCTTCTGGGTGGGGGTCCCCCTGCCGGAATGGCTGCTTTCCCTCTGGTGGAGGGGGAGCCGGCCTCTTCTTTGCTCTCCCTAGTGAGGTTAGGGCGGATTGGCTCCTGCCATCTGGTGTCAGGACATTCTTCTGGACGACCATGTCATGGCTGCCATCAAACAGAGTTGCCCACTGAGGGGGGTCAGACACCTTCTGCTGACCCAGCAAGAACTCTCCATCCGTCTCCTGGATTCTGTTCCGGATAATATCTACCAAACTCTCGTCCTTCCGAGGAGACTCCATGTCTGTAAAACAAGGAACATAGCCGATTACAGTGCCATTTACCAGTGTTGGGAAGGAGTCACAATTCACTTCTTGCTCAACTCCCCTCAAAACAATTCTCTACACTGGCGTAGATAAAGAGAGAGAGTGACAGTGGGGTGATGGGGAGGGTTTCAATGGGAGGAATGAATGCACAGAAAGCAAAAGGGGAGGGGTATGCAGCCAGAGAGAGGGAGAACGGGGGAAGGGGTTCGAGGCAGAGGGATTGGGAACAGGAGAGAGGGAGGATGGGGTGGGGGTTGGGATGTGGCGGGGGGGGGGGGGGGGTGGTTGGGGGTGGAGGTAGATGGGATTGGAGACAGAGAAGGAGGGGGGGTAAAGCAGAGGCAGAGAAAATTAGGAAGTACAGTGAGGTAAAAGAGGAAGGAGTCAAGAGAGGGGGTAAAAATAGAGGGGGAATGAAGAGGTGAGTTTGAAAAGAGGGAATAAAAACTGATTTTTCTACTCTAACCTACAAAGAATACCAGGTCTGGTCAACTAGTTAATTATAATTTTTGTGGACTCGTTCTGCTGATATCACCATTTTAAATTCCCACAAGATTTCAACTGTCTAAAGATCCAATTTCCAGAACTATTGAGAAATCACTACGTATGGCAGAAATTGCTTTAATGAAAATTATTTCACACAATTTAAGTATTCAAGCATGTGGTCACCACGAGTTGTGAAAGTATTTTTCTGATGTTTCATTTCCTCTCTGTTCAGTAGTCTACCTGAATCAGAGTGTAGACGGATTGTGACTCACCAGCAATGCTGGGAATTATGATTAGCTACCACACAACATCAAATATCCCATGGTGGGAATCAGGCCATATATGGTAACAGCTGCAGGAAGATGTGTGGATTATTCATGGTACTCTGTGTATTGCTTTTCCTCACACTCTTCCAAATCACTGTATAAGCCATTTAAATGCTCATAATGGTTTTTTTTTATAAAGAAACACTACGTAGGAAATAGCATTACAAACGTAATCTATCAATAATGTAAAGTTCAGTTTAGAAATGTTTGCAAATATTAACATATCACTGCATCCAGACCTCTTCAGTTTTACGTGGTATTAAACAATGGCGCACACCTCCACCTAGTGCTGAGACTGTAAATAACAGCAATACTTATACAAAAACACTTCCTATTTCCATCAGGGCTGTCTTTGGTTAAGGGACTGTAAGCATGGTTAAACATATTGGATTTAGCCATACAGTAAATATATAAAACATGCACTTACAGATTAGACAGTGTTTAGTGACATTCCTGTCATCCAACGAGTTGCAAGTGCTCAGTGTAAGAGGCAGAAGTCACTTCAAGCACTGACATAGGGAACAGAATCTGGCTCCTTCAGTGGCTTTTACATAGATATTTTGTGCATGGTGATAGCTGAAAAGTCATCCCATCTCCCACAGTATGTTACAATCATTTGCGTGCTCCAATTCTGGTTTGTTGCGTATCCTTGATTTTAATCACTTCATCACTGGCCATCACACCATCACCTTCAGCTGCCAAGGCCGTAAACGCTACAATTCCTTCTCTAAACTTCTCTATCTCTCTACCACTCTCCTCTTTTGAAACCTACCTCTTTGATCTCACCAATTTACCTGTTGCAGATGTATCTGTTCATGATAGTATTGTTAACAGTGATCATACAGTCTTTGTGGAGACAAATCCCATCTTCACACTGAGGACAGTGTAGCACTAACACTGCTAAATGGGATAGATTCAGGAAAGGTCTAGCAGCTCAAAACTGGGCATCCATCAGCAGCAACAAAACTGAATTCAACCACAATCAGCAATCTCATGGCCTGGCGTTTCCCCATTCTATCATTACCACCAAGCTAGGGGATCAACACTGATTCAATGAGTGCAGGAGAGCATGCCAAGAGCACCACCAGACATACCTAAAAATGTACCTGGCAAAGCTACAACACAGGATTACATGCATGCTAAATAGTGATAGCAACATATATAGTCAGAGGTAAGCAATCCTATAACCAATAGAATTAGATCAAAGCTCTGCAGTTCTTCTTCATTCATGAATGGTGCTTCCATAGAGTGTGCTGATCTAGGATTCTAGCAAGGAAGAGCTGCAGGCCCATCAGGGTATCAACTTTACTTATAATCATAATTTATGGTATATACATAGTGAGTTACAGGGCAGGCACATCTCCCCTCAGGGAAACCTGTCTTCTGCCTACAGTACCTAGCACGATTGCCTGATGTCAGTGCCACATATGTGCCCCATAGATTAGCATATCCATTCCGTTAACCCTTCATCCTACAGTGCTGGACAATGAAACAACTAATCAGATGAGGAGGCTTAACAAACATATCCGCCCTCAATGAAGGGGGAGCCCAGCACATCATTGCAAAACATAAGACAGAAGCACTTGTAACCATCTTCAGCCAGAAGTGCTGAGTGGATGATCAACCTTGGCCTCCTTCTGGGGTCCCCAACATTATAGATGCCAGTCTTCAGCCAATCCAATCCACTCCACAAGATATCAAAAAACAGCAGATACAGCAAAGGCTATGAGCCCTGACAACATTCCAGCAACAGGACTGAAGACTTATGTTCTAGAATTATCCGCACTCCTAGCCAACCTGTTCTAGTACAGCTACAACACTGGTATCTACCTGTGTGGAAAATTTCCCAGATACACCATGTCCACAAAAAGCAGGACAAATTGAAGCTGGACAATTACCACACTGTCAACCAACTCAATCATCAACAAAGTGGTGAGACTTATTCATCAATAACCTGCTCACGAATGCTCAGTTTGGACTCTGCCAGGACCACTTAGCTCCAGACTTCATTACAGCTTTGGTCCAAATAGGGACTAAAGAGACAAATTTCAGAGGTGAGGTGAGAGTGACTGCCCTTGACATCAAGGCAAACATTTTAGTGAATGCCACAAAGGAAGTATTAAAATTGAAATCAAGGAGAATCGGGGGAAATCTCTCCAATGGTTGGAGTCACATCTAGCACAAATAAATATTATTATAGATGTTGGAAACCAATCATCTCAGGCTCAGGACATCACTGCAGGAACTCCTCAGGGCAGTGTCCAAGGCTCAACCATCTTCATCACAGAATCACAGTGCAGAAGATGCCCTTTGGCCCATTGAGTCTGCAGCGACCTACCTACCTAATCCCATTTACCAGCACTTGGCCCATAGCCTTGAATGTTTTGACGTGCCAAGTGATCATCCAGGTACTTTTTAAAGGATGTGAGGCAACCCGCCTCCACCACCCTCCCAGACAGTGCATTCCAGATTGTCACCACCCTCTGGGTAAAAAAGTTTTTCCTCACATCCCCCTAAACCCCCTGCCCCTCCCCTTGAACTTATGCTCCCTTGTGACTGACCCTTCAACTAAGGGGAACAGCTGCTCCCTATCCACCCTGTCCATGCCCCTCATAATCTTGTACACCTTGATCAGGTCGCCCCTCAGTCTTCTCTGCTCCAACGAAAACAACCCAAGTCTATCCAACCTCTCTTCATAACTTAAATGTTTCATCCCAGGCAACATACTGGTAAATCTCCTCTGCACCCCCTCCAGTGCAATCACATCCTTCCTATATCATCAAACAAAGTCAGAAGTGGGGATGTTCGCTGGTGATTGAAAAGTGTTCAATACCATTCGCTATTCCTCAGATACTGAAGCAGTCTGTGCCGGTATGCCATAAAACCTGGACAACATTCAGGCTAGGGGTCATAAATGACAAGTAAAATTTGCACAAGACAAGTGCCAGGCAATGACTATTTCCAACAAGATGGAATCTAACCATCTCCCATGGCATTAGAAACACTGAATCCCCCACTATCAGCATCCTAGGGGTTGGTGGGAGGTGGGGGGTGGGGGGTGGTGGTCACCATTAAATTGAAACTTTACCAGATCTGCCACATAAATACTGCAACTAGAACAGAAGGTCAGAGGCTGGGAATTTGGTGGAGGGTAACTCACCTCCTGACTCCCAAAGCACGTCCACCATTTTTCATTTTATTTGTTCTTGGGATGTAGGCATCACTGCTAGGCCAGCATTTATTGCCCATCCCTAACTACCCTTGAGAAGGTTGTGGTGAGCTGCCCTCTTGAACCATTGCAGTCCTTATGGTGCAGGTACACCAACAGCGCTGTTAGGGAGAGAGTTCTACAAAGCACAAGTTGGCAGCCTGGTGGAATACCCTCCATTCGCCTGGATGAGCGCAGCTCCAACAACACTCAAGAAACTTGACACCATCCTTGACAAAGCAGCCCACCTGATTGGCACCCCATCCACCACCTTCGACATTCACTCCCTCCACCACTGACGCACAGTGGCAGCAGTGTGTACTATTTACAAGGTGGCACTGCAGCAACTTACCAAGGCTCCTTCAGTAACAACTTCCAATCCCGTGACCTCTACCACCTAGGTCAAGGGCAGGAGACGCATGGGAACACCACCTGCAAATTCCCCAAGTCACACACCATCTTGACTTGGAATTATAATCACTGTTCCTTCATCATTGCCAGGTCAAAATCCTGGAATACCCTTCCTAACGGCACTGTGGGTGTACCTATACCACACAGACCGCAGTGATTCAAGAAGACAGCTCACCACCACCTTCTCAAAGGCAATTAGGGATGAGCAATAACTGTTGCCCTTGCCAGCAACGCTCACATCTCATGAACGAATTAAAAGAAAATCAATAATGGTGCCAAATATCATATGTGCTTTGCTAGCCTTGGACAAATAACTTAATCTAAAATAATTCAGAGGACAAATAAAGAGTTAAGGGACATTGTGGGATACAATGTTACAATGAAGTACAAGTTTGACTCTGGCACATTTCAAAGAATGTGCTTTGCATTTGATAGATAGGCAAAAAATGAAATACAAAACAGTCATACATAGAACATATTAATAAAACTGAAAGCAATGTACAAACCCAAGACGTGTATTCAAAAACACTGACATTTCCCAGCAGTTTGCAGTCATAGATTTTAGTAACCTGACCCATATTAAAATTCACATCACTGGATTCCATCATTGCTGGTTAAATCATGCAGCTCCAAATTATGCATGGAGTAGCATTTTTGTTTTATATATGGGAACTATTTGAATTTCAAACAATGATTCTTTTATTACAAGGCCACATTTAGAAAGGCAAGGGCCACTTACTCATATCGTCGTAGACTGAAGTTGCTTGTTTTGTGAGGAATAAAGGTGGTTTCCGTGGTGACATAATCTCAATTTTCATAAGCTCTTTGCAACAATGCTTCCACTGGCCTGAAAGTTAAAGCAGAGCCATTACTGGAATTTTAAAGAAAAATTAAAACAGGCCCTCTCTTAATGGGAATCTGGGAAATTTCCAAAACTACAGCATTTGAGCAAAGAATGACTTTCAGCAGGGAGAAACCATAAACTATTCTCAAGCGTTTAAAACGAGGTTTACAGAACCTGTAAAGCCTATCGAAATTTGTAAATTGAATTATGTTGATCCGACCATTACAAGGCTTTTGTTATAATGAAAATAAAGAAAATGCTGCTCAGGAAGTTAGTCCTGCTCGCTAATCTCTTGCTGGTTTAATGAGTAAAACAAGGATTAAAGAAATTACAGGACAGAATGTAGCCATTCTGCCCACTGTGTCTGTGCAGCGACTTGCTCTTGAAACTGCAGGTACCTAGAAATATAGAATAGGAGTAGGTCATTCAGCCCTTTGAGCCTGCCCCGCCATTTGATCATGGCTGATCTATGCCTCAACTTCATTTTTTCGCCCATTTTCTACATCGCCAGATACTATTAATTATCAACTTCAAACTTAAAAGCTCTAATTTTACTTTCCCAGTCTCTTTTTTATGTTCTGATTTGTCAATCTTTGTTCACTTGGTGTCAGGATGGTGTTGCAGCCAATACTGAGATCATGACACCATCTAAAGGCTGCAGCCTGCAAATACGCTGTTACCATCATCTGTTTACATAGAAAATTCCCATTATAACTCAGCAATTGGCATTTTGTTGACACAAGAGGCTCAGATCAAAAATCCTGAAAAGAAAGTCACGCATATACAGAAGCTTTCAAATACAATACTAGTCGACTAGGTGTTGGGAGAAAAAAGTTTAAGTGCAATCTTCAGATGATATGGTCAATAATTGGACTTGGACAAATAAACGCAATTCAGTCCTCATTTAAAATCCATACAATCATCCTTTTTTTTACCTTTACATTATAAAATTCCATTGTAAAAGCTTAGGAAACGGTTATTCCCCAAGGCAATACCTTGATGTGCCTGGTTTGAATTCGGACAAAGCTGGGCAGCTAACTGCTCCATGCTGAATTCTCCATGACAACAACTCCACTAATCAGAGTCCACTTGCCAAGGAATCAGTGCTCTCTTCTCATGCAGTATAAATTGTTGCCCCCCAGTTACAGTTTGGTAATTTCTTCCGAGCTAACCTGATGAATGCAAGACAAAAAACTTTGATGGCATGCCTCTTCTTTCAGCAATACTCAAGTTTTGTACTACTAAACAACTATTACAAAATTCCTCGGATGATTTTAATTTTGGGCAAATGGTGTAAAGCAGGAAACATCAATGGATCAGAAAATTGGGAGGGCTATTGCCCATTTATCATTGCCCAAAATCAAATCAAACCCTTTGGGAATGATAGGTCTAAAGTTTAAGGCCTCAAAGTCACCTGCTCTTCCTTTACCACGCCATGTTGCAACTTATTCATTAGACAGTTTTCTAAAAAAAAGGCTACCCAATTTGTATTTCAATGAATCAATATTATCTGTTCCTACTGTCTCCCTTGGGATCTTGTTTCATGGATCCAACACTCGCTCACTGAGGTATTGTTTCCTCATTTAGAGTTTACACCCCTTCTAGGGCCAGCCATGTTAGGCAAGAACCTGGGACTGGACAATGAAGGACAACATCCTGATGCTAATGAACTGAGCTCAATCCTCTCAGATGACACAAGAGGGGCAAAGATGACTGGCAATCTTTCACCCGCTAAACCAATTTAAAGTAGTGTCACTCAAATTCCAGTAGGGCATGACCGAGCAGATCACTGGGTGATTGGCTCAAGGAGGCCACCTTAGCCTTCGGTGAGTGAAGTGCATGGTCTATGATTAACTTGCTGGGGTGCTGCATTTGGATTTTTGTTTATTCGGCTGCCATACTCAGTGGATCTGCCAACAATCAGCAGCTTTCGGCACTGCTCTCTGCCAACTCACTTATATCACCAAAGTGCTGCCAGAAAGCTTCCATCCACCGCTGTAGATCATCCTTGCAGTCTGCAGCAAAGACCCGACTCGTCGTCTCACCACTATAGGGGTTGATGAGGGAGAAGCTGTGCATCCTTATCTTTGAACCTTTGCCCATGGTGCGGATTCGTGTTTCCTGCATGTTTGAATCACAATAGTTCAGATGCCATTTGTTGTTTTTGGAACCCATTCTGGCCAGAAGATTAACAATAATAAATAAAAGCAAAATACTGCGGATGCTGGAAATCTGAAATAAAAACTGGAAATTCTGGAAAAACTCAGCAGATCTGGCAGCATCTGTGGAGAGAGAAACAGAGTTAACATTTCGAGTCCGTATGACTCTTCTTCAGAGCTAAAGAGAGATAGAAATGTGATGGCTTTAATACTGTTTAAGATGGGGTGGAGCAGGTGGAACAAAATAGAAGGTCAAGAATAGGTGGGAGCTAAGGAGAAATTTGATAAAAATGTCATGGACACAGGACAAAGGGAATGTTAATGGTAGTGCTAAAGACTAAATAAAGGGGGTTACAGTGGCATAAAGGTAAGATAACAGGCTGTATTAATAGCAGAACAAGGGTTTGCACTCTGCAAAAGCAAAACATAAAAACAAGTGACAGGTGGCCCTGAGTGGGTGTCGGGGGTGGGGGGTGCGCGGCATGTTGGGGAAAAAAGGGACAAAAACATTTAATAAAAAATAAATGAAAATAAAAAAACAAAATTTAATTAGAAAAAGGGTAAAGATGGAGGAGAGAGTAACAGAAGATTAACAACTTGTATTCATAGATTTCCTTTAACATAATAAAACTTCACAGGCACATTATTCGACAAAATTTGACAGAGCTAAGGAAGGAGGCAATAGGTGACCAGCAATGGTGCAGCAATGAAAATTGGGGATTCACAAGAATTAAAGGAAAGTACAAACTTTAAAACAGGGAAATAGATCTAAGTTACAACAGGGAAATTGGCCATTTGGCACAAGCTGTCCATGTCAGCATTTACCCACTATGCAAGCAAACCCTCCTTCCGTGGTTCTTGCAAACGGCCCTTTCAATTTGCCAACCCAAAAAAGTGAAGTGGTAAGAACAGAGCTTTATTTTTACAGGTTACTGTCCTCACACCAAATTACTCATGTGTTACTTGCCATCCTCCAGTGAAAGAAGATAGTAAACACTCCCTGACCTATACACATAGCCATGTGGTGCTTTTGTACTTTTTATACAGGAAGCTGCCAAGTTCATTCCCTGCTCTGACCTGTTAGTTGATATTACCAGGAGACACAAGACTATAGTTAAGCTCCATGTGCCACTGCGGGTGTTCCTATTCCTGACTACCTTTAGTGACTCTACATTGGGAGTTTGTGTAGCCATGCTTGCCTCTGTATGGATGACCAAAGGATCGGATTTGGAAGTGAGAAGCCCAATGACATTCGCCAACTAGGTAGCAAATCATCAAGACTACTTCAACAGCACCTTCCAAACCCGCAACCTCTGCCACCTAAAAGGACACAGGCAGATGCAGTGGAACACCACCACCTGCAGCAATTTTTAAACCATTTTGAGATGCTCTGAGCACTTATAAAGGTGCTGTATAAACGCAAGTACACTTTAAAAAATTTAAATATGCGAAAATTGATTAATGCTGGACAAAATTCCTTGCTCTAACCAGGATGTTTGCCCATCCAGGACTCTGCAAACTCTTGTCAATGTGTTAACAAATTATTGCTTCAAATGGGGTATGTAGACTACTTATTTGCTTCCAAGCAGCTCAGGCATGTTTGTAACCTATGGGACAACAGTTCCCTCTCTACCTACCCTCCCAGTTTTGCTCCACACAGCCAAATGTAACAAGAAGCTGCCTTGGCAACCTATGGGATAATACTGCACCTTGTCAACGGCTATTTTCAATGTGGGATCCACTTGTGCCTCGATTTCTTCAGGAGAGTAATACGCCATGAGATAGCCACTTCTCAGGACACAGTACAGCCTTGTCCAGTTAGGCAGGCCTCCTATGGTTTGCTGAAAGAAATGGGAGACATCCAGCACTTGAATGACCATATCAGAAACAGTCTGCTCCCCGCCTCACCCCACCCCCTCCCTTGGCTGACAGGATCACACTAATTAAAGGTAAAGGCAAATGGTTAAATTACTAAACGCCTTTAAAAATAACTGTATTGTTGGAATGAGGTGTGTGTTTATCAAACTGTTAGGACTATGCAGTGGAGTGAGCTCTAACAGCCCTTTTGGTTCCCTTTCAATCTGCTCGTCATAATACTGTATTGGAAAGGGCATCTTGCTCCTGCTGTATTAGCAGATGAGAAGAAGTGGCACACAAAAGATCTCAATTAACATGTGTTGTTCGTTGTGAAGGGAGCAGAGTGAATCGGGGCTGGAAACAGCTAGTGAAAGGACTTGATAATCCTTATTCTTTGTGTGGTAGTATTTACTTACAGAAGAGGCCCATTGTAGCTGCACTTGGGACGCTACAGGGCAACGCAGGTTTCCTAATGTGACTATTAAAATATGCAACTGATATCTTGAAAGACTTCAAACATTTTAAAAACTCTCTTTGCTAATGCAAACTCCTTATCAGTGTAAACTTTTCCCTGTGCCAGTGAATACTTTGACAAGCTATTTAATATTTGCATGCTTTGCCAGCACAAGTAGTATTCGCTTGGAGGGATATCTAAGGGCTGGCAAACAATAGAGGCATTCAATACTTTTAGGTTGTTTGAAATTGCTATTTACACTAACTTCATCTACAACAGGAATGGAAGAGCTGGCAAAAAAAGCATTGAAAATCCAGTTTGACATGGTAAGTAAAATAATTGATCAAACGATGGAGACATTCACTTTAAAATTTGGTTTCATTGCGTCGATAAAAACAACAAGGAAAATAAATTAGTTCTGGGACTAGATACTGGAAGAGTTCCCAGCATTTTAAAATTCAACATTGTAAAAGTGGTTTCCTATTAAATACTGGGAAAGCTGCCTCTGTTTCTTGCACAACAGCTGATCCGTTCCCGTTTTATTCCTTTTTATCACAACAAAATCCTAAACTGACTCTGAGAGGAGGTCAGTGCCTCACAGCCACCTCCAAGGCTTTTCACTGCAAGTAAGGTGTGGTCACGACAGGAGCAGCAACATCTCACCAGGGAAAGATGTTGGGAACAGCACACCACCCCCTCAAACACCACTGGCAGCTCACAGTGCATGTGACTTAATCACTGGTAGGAGACCAAAGGTAGTGGTCAGTCACATTTGGTGCCAATGATCCAACTACACACATGTATCAGCTGCCTTCCCACTCAAAGCACCATACAACCTGATGACTTCGTAACTGTACACACAGGGACAAGGAGAAGAGCTCAAGATTTCTTCAGGTGCCACTTTGACAGAGGAAAGATTCCCCAACCCTGCTGCTGGGTCCAAGAATTCCTTCAGATACGGGATCACAAGAAACAGGAGCTGGAGTAGACCATATGGCCCATCGAATCTGCTCTATCATTCAATATGATCATTTAAAAAAATTTATTCAAGGGATATGGGCGTTGCTGGCGAGGCCATCATTTATTGCCTATCCCTAATTGCTTTTGTGAAGACACCATTCTTGAACCGCTGCAGTCCATGTGGTATAGGTACGCCCAGTGCTGTTAGGGAGGGATTCCAGGATTTTGACTCAGCAAAAGTGAAGGAACAGCGATATATTTCCAAATCAGGATGGTGTGTGGCTTGGAGGGGAATATCCATTTGGTGGGGTTCCCTTGCATCTGCTGCCCTTGTCCTTCTAGATAGTAGTGGGTTTGTAAAGTGCTGTCAAAGAAGCCTTGGTGAGTTTCTGCAGTGCGCCTTGTAGGTGGTATACACTGCTGCCATTGTGCATTGGTAGTGGAGGGGGTTAATATTTGTGGATGGGGTGCTTTGTCCTTGATGGTGTCAAGCTTCTTGAGTGTTGTGGGAGCTGCACTCATTCAGGCAAATGGAGATTATCCCATCACACTCCTGGCTTGTGCCTTGCAGATGGTGGACCGGCTTTGGGGAGTCAGGTGGTGAGTTACTCGCTGCAGGATTCCTAGCCTCTGAGCTGTACTTGTAGTCAAAGTATTTATATGGTTGGTCCAGTTCAATTTCTGATCAATAGTAACCCCCAGGATGTTGATAGTGGGAGATTCACCAATGATAATGCCATTGAATGTCAAGGGCCGATGGTTAGATTCTCTCTTGCTGGAGCTGGTCATTGCCTGACACTTGTGTGGCATGAATATAACTTGCCACTTGTCAGCCGAAGTCTGGATATTGTCCAGGTCTTGCTGCATTTGGACATGGGCTGCTTCAGGGTCTGAGGAGTCACAAATGGTACTGAACATTGTGCAATCATCAGCAAACATCCCTTCTTCTGACCTTATGACGGAAAGAAGGTCACTGATGAAGCAGCCGAAAATGGCTGGACAGAGGACACCACCCTGAGGAACTCCTGCAATGATGTCCTGGAACTGAGATGATTGACTTCTAACAATCACAACCATCTTCCTTGGTGCTAGATATGACTCCAACTAGCAGAGAGCTTTTCTCCTGATTGCCACTGACTGCAGTTTTGCTGGGGCTCCTTGATGCCACACTCGGTCAAATGCTGCCTTGATGTCAGGGGCAGTCACGCTCACCTTCAACTCTCTTGTCCATGTTTGAACCAAGGCTGTAATGATGTCAGGAGCTGAGTGAAATTGGCAGAACCCAAGCTGAGCATCAGTGAACAGGTTATTACAAAGCAAGTGCCGCTTGATAGCACCATTGATGATCCCTTCTATCATTTCACTGATGATTGAGTAGACTGACTGGCGGGTTGGATTTGTCCTGCTTTTTGTGGACAGGACATACCTGAGCAATTTTCCGCATTGCCGGATAGGTGCCAGTGTTGTAGTTGTACTTGAACAGCTTGGCTAGGGGCACAGCAAGCTCTGGGGCACCAGCCGGAACATTGTCAGGGCCCGTAACCTTTTCAGTTTACAGTGTCTTCAGCAGCTTCTGCAGATCAAGTGGAGTAAATCAAATTGGCCGACGACAGGCATCTGTGATGCTGGGGGCCTCCGGAGGAGCCCGAGATGATCATTCACTCCTCAATTCTGGCTGAAGATTGTTGCAAGTGCTTCAGCCTTTTCTTATGCACTGATGTGCTGGACTCCCCCATCATTGAGGATGGGGATATTTGTGGAGCCTCCTCCTCCAGTGAATTGTTTAATTGTCCGCCACCATTCACGACTGGATGTGGCAGCACTGTAGAGCTTCGATCTAATCTGTTGGTTGTGAGATTGCTTTGCTCTGTCTATCACTTGCTGCTTATGCTGTTTGGCATGCATGTAGTCCTGTGTTGTAGCTTCATCAGGCTGACACCTCATTTTTAGGTATGCCTGGTACTGCTCCTGGCATGCTCTGCTGCACTCGTAATCGAACCAGGGTTGATCCCCTGGCTTGGTGGGAATGGTAGATTGGGGGAAATGCCAGGCCTTGAAGTTACAGATTGTAGTCAGGTACAATTCTCTTGCTGCTGATGGCCCAAAGCACCTCATGGATGCCCAGTCTCAAGTTTCTAGATCTATTCAAAATCTATCCCATTTAGCAGGGTGGTAGTGCCACACAACATAACGTGAAGATGGGACTTTGTCTCCACAGGGACTGTGCAGTGGTCACTCCTACTGATGTTGTCATGGACAGATGCATCTTCGCCAGGCAGATTGGTGAGGATGAGGTCAAGCATGTTTTTCCCTTTTGTTGATTCATTCACCACCTGACATAGGCCCGGTCTAGCAGCTGTATCATTTAGGACTCTGCCAGCTCAGTCAGTAGTGGTGCTACCGAGCCACTCTTGGTGATGGGCATAGACGTCCCCCACCCAGAGTGCATTCTGCACCCTTGCCACCGTCAGTGATTCCTCCAAGTGATATTTGACATGGAGGAGCACTGATTCATCAGCTGAGGTGGGGGTGGTGGGGTATTGGGGGTGGGGGGTGGGGGGTGGGGGAAAGGTGGGTGGCAGTATGTGGATATCAGCAGGAGGTTTCCTTGCTGATGTTTGACCTGTTGCCATGAGACTTTATGGGGTTTGGAGTCAATGCTGAGGACTCCCAGGGCAACTCCCTCCTGACTGTAAAGCACTGCGCCACCACCTCTGCTGATGAATGAGGCCAGACATAGTCATGGATGGTGATGATGGTGTCTGGGACATTATCTGTAAGGTATGTCAGGCTGTTGCTTGACTAGTTTGTGAGACAGCTCTCTCAATTTTGGCACAAGCTCCCGGATGTTAGTAAGAAGGACTTTGCAGGATTAACAGGGCTGAGTTTGCCGTTATCATTTCCACTGCTTAGTCCATGCTGAGTGGTCGTTCTGGTTTCATTTCTTATTGGCTTTGCAATTTCATTTCTTATTTGGTTTGATATAACTGAGTGTCTTGCTAGGCCATTTCAGAGGGTATTTAGAGTCAACCGCATTGCTGTGGGCCTGGAGTTGCATGTAGGCCCAACCAGGTGAGGACCTAAAGGACATTAGTGAACCAGATGGGTTTTTACAACAACCGACAACGATTTCATAAGACCTTTAATTCTAGATTTTTATTGAATTCAAATTCCACCATCTGCTATGGTAGGCTTCAAACTCAGGTCCCCAGGACATTACTCTGGGTCTCTGGATAACTAGTCCAGTGATTATACCACTATGCCACGTGTCCCCCATGGCTGATCTTGGGCTTCAACTCCATTTTCCTGCCTGTTCCACATATCAACCTTAATTCCCCAAGATTCTGCTTGTCCTAGCCTTAAATTAATTCAACAATGGAGCATCCACAACCCTCTGGGGCAGAGAATTTCAAAGATTCACAACCTTTGAGTGAAGAAACTTCTCCTCATCTCAGTCCTAAATGATTGGCCCCTTATCCGGAGACTGTATCCCTGCGCTTTCAATTCCCTGACCAACTCTGTGTCCACCCTATCAAACTCCTTCAGCATCCTGGAGGTTGCAATGAGATCTCCTCTCATTCTTTTAAACTCCAGAGAATATAAACCCTGTCGTGAAGTGGAGTAACTGGATATATGGAGTGACTGGCTGAGTTCAATTTCTGTACAAAGTCATGACTGACCAGTTCATTGAATCTTTCCAAATGACAACTTCACTGTGATCCATCAAGGGGGTTTTGGAATGGTGAGAATTAAGTCTGTCAGTGCACGTTCTGGTGGCAATAGGGTCGCTTGCAAGCATTTAAAACTAAAGCAGTGTCTACTTCAAAAATAAGAATGCATTATCTGAACAGGCAATTAGGACAGGATTTACAATTTGCTTCAGAAAATAAACCACCAATTCACATGCTCACATTTGGCACATGCAGGATTAGTTGACCGTTTTAAATACACTTGAAGATCTCAATCAAAGCCAGCTGTTAGTAGTTATGATGGAGGCTGTTGTTATGCTGGCTGGAGATGTGCTTAGTGTAACAAGATGGAAACAATATGCAAATACTCCCCAGTAATCACATTTAACCATCTGTACACACACATCAGTTTTTCCTTAATCAGGCTTGTATTTTCCTGATGCTGGCTTGTTGAATGTGTAGATTCAAACTGCTGATACATGAAACTGAGAAGATAGGTTTTTATGTTTAATCTTTCTTTAGTCTATTACAGGAGTTGTTGAAGTTGCTCCATCATTTTCCCATTATCTACACGATGAAAGCAACAAGTTTAAACAGGCGCAGACCATACTGCTATTAAGGAGGTTGGTGACCTCCCTCTGACCCTACCTAAATGCTACTGCAATAATAGTCCAAAATCAAACCCCCATCATTCACCTGCATTCTCAGTTTCAATACAAATAACTTCAATGTACAAACAGTGACAGTAGCCAGCACTAGGTCGCCAGTCTGAAGGCTGCTTTACCAGGTCCTGCCTATGATTAGAAAGTCAATTGGTCAGGTTTAAAGCTGGGGGTACCCTAGCTGAGTGAGGCCCATGTTGGAAAAAGTGGCACATACATTCCACCTCTACAAAACAAAGCGCAGTTTGAGCACAGAGGGACCGACAGGGCGAACACCAAGTGATCGACAGAGAAGGAGGGCAGAGAGGGAGGTAAGTGATCCATGGAGGGACACGACTTGTGTGGAAAGTGATTGATGGAGTGATACTGGAATAAATATAAAGCAACTTATGCAGTGATCATCACTAAAACAGATGATCTGCTATTTATCTCATTGCTGTTTGTGGGATCTTGCTGTATGCAAATTAGCAGCCATGTTTACAACAGTGACTATACTTCAAATATACTTCCTTAGGTGTGAAGCCTATGGAACATCTCAAGAACATGCACTATACTACAGGATTAGGCTGGTAGCTTTTTTGGCTGGCACAAACAGAATGGGCTGAATGGTTTCCTGTGCCATCAATTTTCCATATTTCTATATACTGGGAAATAATGTGGTACAAGAATTGGGGAGGCAGAAGGAGGAAAGGAGGTCGTCTTCTGTGAAGAAAATAGTATGCAATAAAGGTTTGCTCCTTATTTTAATTGAAGGCAAGACAACTGCTTTGTATTTCTCATAACGCCGGGAGTGAAACACAGGAATAGGTTGTGTGCAAAAACCAAAAACACTGAGGAATTGGTGGGACCAGAACAAAAGGACACATTTGGAAAAAGAATGGATGAAATACTACTTTGGTGTACACATCCAGAATGACTTGGAATGGTTCAAGATAGCCTAGCTATGTATGGAGACAGTCTTACCTCCAGATTGAGGTACCCAGTCATCATATCCGTAGTCATACACGCAGGCTGAGCTACTAATCGGCAGCACAAGTTTCCATATAAGGGCAACCAGAAAGAAGATTCCTCTGGAGAGTGAAACATGGTATTGAAAATTACACAGCAGCTACATTTTCAACAGCACAGTTTGAATCTACTGGAGAAACAGCTGGAACATTAGTCATTGAATGGTTACCCAGAACATTTAAATAAGATAAGATTTGACTGGAATTATTTGTTTAATAATTTAACAAACATAACCCCCAACACCTCCAGAAGTTATTTCACAAAACAAGGATATTACCCATGACATTGCTCAAGGTAAGCTGGAGGGCATGCGACTTTACAACAATAACAGGCACTACTGGGCTAATTTAGACAGCTAGCATTTCCACAGGGGGCAGAGAGTCAGAAGTGGAACCAATTTTAAATCAGAGGCCTATTCAGGACCCCAACACCATGTGAGTGAGTCAGTGCTAGCATCTCTAGTCCTTTTACCATATTTCATTGGCAGTGCAGGGTGAGGAATGGCTAGTTTGACTGTGACTTAAATGAGTCAAAGCAATTCTGAACCCAATTCTGTAACGCTAGATGGAAACTCTTGGGAGTTTTAAGCCTTATCTTCCTCTGACTGATCTGGAAAGGTTTTTAAGATAGTGACGTCAGCTGCTCCATTGACTATTGTGAGAAGACTATGACCTCACCCTGTCTACCTTTATAAAAAATGTATAGACACCCTCGTGGCTATTTCTAAAATTTAAAAAACTGGACAAAGACCTTGCTGAATCTATGTCTGTCTATAACCCTTGAACAAAAGGAGCCACCTGGCAGTATCACAGAAACTTGCATCTCGTTATCTCTGAAGAGACACTGGGTTGCAGAGGCCAAATTCAAAGGGAACTATACAAAGGCCATTTGCATCTCATAACCCAGGCTGGGCAACCAGAGTCTCCATTTAAATATCTTGGGAACCCAGACGAGATACACACATCCCTTGTGAAAGACAATTTGGAGAGGCAGAAGTCATGTGACATGGACCTCCGGCTTGTGTAACCAGTAATATTGTCTTGCTGTACTGTAACATCTCAGTCTGCCATTTTACCATCCTATAAGCAGCCTCACAGAAAAGGGGCTCTGCCCAGCTTTGGACACCTAGTCCCCATCTACAATACCACTACTGGGGATTCTATACCATCACCTACAAGACTGATTCATCTCTGCATGCCTACCTCATTGTATGAAGTCAACACTACTGGAAAAGTAAATTAACCAGCACTGGTTTTCTGCCTGCTTTGATTCAGGATTCTGTATCCAATGTGAAACAATAATTCTTTTCTCTGTGATCTTTGCCCTGTAAATTTCTTTTTTTCCCTCTATCCCTCTTTTACTATATGAACGCAAAGGGGACAACTTTACAACCCCATTCCTGCTTTTAAGTATATGCAAATAAGCTAATCCTTTAAGATTATCCTATCTCGAGGGGTTGCTGTGGGGTTATTACTGGAAATTAGATCACACCTAAACTGAGGGGTTGGGAAATACGCCACTGCTTTTAAAAGGGGAAGCAAATCAAAAACACCTTTCTGTTTACAGATGGGTGGTGAGAGGAGAAATTAGTGCTGTTTAAGGTAATACCCCTCCCGTCCATAACAGAAATTGGGAGCTCAAATTTAGGATCATCCATTTTAACTAGACCAGAGTCCAAGTTAGGAGGAGCCAAATCTGATATGTAAGAGTCATTTGGAAGCCTGAAGAGAGAACCCGGTAGCTGGAACAAATTTTAAAACACAGTAACTCACCATAGCAGATTCTTTCTCTCTAACACTAAGAAAATGGCAACTTTTGATGCCCAGATGTGGGTGCAGCAAAGAAATTTGAATGGTGAAATTTTAGCGGCCCTCAGCATAGAGCAAATGAAAGCTGTAGCTAGGGAGGTACAGTTAAAATTGCCCAGTAAAGTGTAGAGAAGTGAGCTGATCCAGTTGTTGGTAGAACATCTGGATCTGACATTACTGGTAGAGCAGTTAGATGCAGAGCTCAACCATATCCCAATCCCCTCCCCGAGCCAAAATAGAGCTGGGAAAGCTCAGATTGCAGCTAGAATTTCAGGAGAGGGAAAGAGAAGTGCAGGAGAGAGAAAGAGAGCAAGGGAACAGGAAAGGGAAAGAGAATTCCAGCTCCAAAAATTGGAAATAGAGCTGATAGCTCAAAGGGAGAGACACCAGACAGCTGGAAGCTGAGGGAAAACCTCTCTCTACCCGGTAGCACCCCCTATCTTCCTAACACAGAACCACTCTCTGAGGCCCTCGAGTATGCTAGATTCATTCCTAAATTCGAAGGGAGTATGCGGAGTCATTTACTGCCACTTTTGAGAAAGTAGCAAGACAGCTAAAATGGCCACTGGAGATCTGGACATTTTTAATTCAAGGGCAGCTGTCAAGGAAAGCCCAAGAGGCCTACTCCATGCTGACTCCTGATGTGTCCATGAATTATGAGCAGACCAAGGCTGCCATCCTAAGTGCCTACAAGTCAGTCCCATATGACAGAAAGTCCCACACTCTGTCCATTCTCTGGGTCAAGAATGATGGACATGTCGGACAACCAATAGCGGGAGTGTGGGGGTATGGCAGCCAGAGATTGGAGATAATGTGACAAATCCTCCAGGATCCACCAATGAGAGGTGACAACCATGGGCTTGGGTGGCTTGTAATTGTTATCATGAATGTGTGATTACAGCATTACAGATTTTAAGAGCAGCTGTTTTAAAGGGACATTTCTGCTTTAAATCTTTATATTGAGTTTTAAAGCATTTTTAAAATGGAAGTATGGACAGAAAATATGGCACCTTCCAGGGTTTATTCAAACCTAGTCAGACTCATCTCTAGAGCTGGCTATGAAGTGTAATTAGAAAATGCAAAGATCCCTCTAGGGATGTCCATTGAATTCTAAAAGATGCAAAAGACCCTTTTATGTCTGAGGAAACAAGAGACAGGAATGGACTTCAAAGGACCTCAACATAATTAACTTCTTTGGTTGGTTGAACAATGCTTCATCAAAATTAACATAGCAGCCATTTTAAGTTTTGGAACAATATAAAGTCTTCTTGAGAACAGTCATTTTGTGTGCATAATTCCAGGAAGAACTCTGATAAACAAATTCAGAGGGGGTTCTTAGTCAAGGGAGGACAAAAGAGGAAGGTATTAAGTAATCAACTGCCATTCTGCCGAAAGAATCCGGGTCATCTACAAATGCCTCTACCGCTAAATTAGTGAGGAATAGAAAACTTTCTCTTTCTCCCAAAAACCTGCCTAGTCCACTTGAAAAAAGCAAACACTGACTGGCTGACTGCTGAAGCCATCGCAGCTGCTAAATCGAACCTCAAGTTTCAACCACTTCACCTTGAAAAGAAGGACCTCAAGCAACGGGCCCACAATAATATTTCACAAAGATGGGTTTGAAATCTCATCTTTAAGTTATAAAAAAATCTTTATCTGCTTTTAATTTTTGTATCTGTATGTTAGGTAAAACTGATAGTTATTAACTAAGTAACTTTGAGCAATAGTGTGTTTTAATAAACTAATTTTTTTATCTTGTTTAAGACTAAAGCTTGTCAGCTGGGTTATTTTCAAATTGAACCACTCAAATTAAAAAGGGGTCCACACACACTCACACTCTTAGCTCAAGGATACATATTTTATGTGGTCATACTTTAAAGAGAGGCACACTCACCATTTCCTAGGATACTGAGACTGTGAGTTCGGAAGCTGGCTTCAGCATCATCAAGTTTTAGTTTAGCTTCTGCAAGCAGATGATATTTGGCATCACTGGTGCGGAGGGGATAGGGGAGGGGGAAAGAGCACAATATTATTCTGTCAATATCTACCAAGCACACAAGCCAAATACTGCTAACAAATATCAGAGTACATACATTTGGCGGACTCAGTTAGCTCAAGGACAGGGATTGCTAGGCCAAAAAAGACCAAGGTCCATTTAGTTCAGTTTCTACCTTCCTGTAACTCGGGTGATACAATAATGGAGTTGTTGACTAAACACAGCGATGAGTATCCACCAGACTCGGACAAGAGGTGAGGGCGAGCCAGGCCTAGCGCGCAGTTTGCACATGCGCACGAAAGAGCGCTTCAATCTCCCTGAGGCATGGAGCTGCTTCACTGCTTCAGGGAGACTGAAGCGCTGTTTAAAAAATAAAGACAGTAAAAATTTAATAAAACATATCCCCTCATGTGACCTCTGTCACATGAGATGGGACGTGTTTTTAATTCTAAAATAAAGTTTTTCTTTAATGTTTATTTGCTTTAGGAAACTTCATCCCACTCATGGATGAGGTTTCCTAAAAAATGTAAAGGCCGCTTGGCCTTTTGCCTGCCCGCAAATCGTTAGGTTGGACGGGCAGTGTAGATTTGAATTTAATTAGGACGCACGCCCGATGTCATCGTGCGTCATTTTACCCTTGGGTGTTTCAGGCACCCACACGCCGAGCGTAATACTCTGCCCTTTATTTCAGTTTTTGAAACTATTGGGCCTGTATAAAAGTTAACTTTTCAGAACTCTGATAAAAGGTCACCAATTCTAAACATTAACCCAGTTTCTCCATCCATAGATGCTGCCTGAACTACTGAGTATTTCCAGCATTTTCTCTTTTGATTTCGGATTTTCGGTAGCTGCAGTATTTTGCTTTTGGACAGATTGTTTGTTTATGTTAATGTCATTGCTTGAAACTAAAAGTCGTATTAACATTCATTCGGATGTGATTTTTTTCCGGATTTAACAAAATCAAAACACCCATAAAAGCAGTGTTAATTATATTGCGTAGAAAAAGTACACTGAATTTTGCAAAGGACTCACGCTGCTACCGGGTTGGTCGATAGGAGGGAGTCAAGGTCTCCACTCTCCAGTGCAGATGTGAGCTTCTTTCCTGTTGACCTGGTGAGAGAGGTGCTGATTTTTCGGGCCAGTCTCTTAGGTGTGTTGACAATGGAAGGCCCCTCCTCTATGCAGCAGCTATACACCTCCAACTTCAACTCGAAATCTGGCTTCACGTCATCACTGTGCAGAAATGGTGCCAACAGAAATAAATGAATGGCATCATCATTATTTATTAATTACTGAAACAGATCAGAATTTGCTGGAAAAAAACAGCACGTTATTCTTGAACCCGGTTATAAACGCACAAATCGGCCAGCACAAACAGGAGGTTAAAAGATATGTCATGAAATACTATCTCCAGAACTCAATCTATAGTACTCTGCTATTTGCTTTATACAAACAGCCTGTTTAGCCACCCTGTTCCTTTGAAGAAGTTGTTGGGAGTGCAATTGTTATGATCCCAGCTGAGGTTACTTGACAAGCCTGATCCCAGGGTGGAACCCAGCTTAATAGATCCTAACTTTTACATGAAAGGGGGCTGCTGAACAGAGTCACCAGAGTCAGCTAAGAAACTTTTAACAAAAGAATACAACACTTATTCAACAAGAAAAAATTTATTATATTACAATACTCTTTCACCCACAACTATATCTTTACAGATATATACAGATTTGTAAGGATAACACAAGGTTTTAAAACTCTCTTATACTTTAATGTCCAAAGTAAGAACGCAGTCTATGTAAACCTATGGCAACCTGTGGTCAGACACACCACACACTGAAACTAAGTGACAGATGCCACCTCAACCATCAACCAGATGCTATGGATCTCTCTTCAACTCCTCCCAGATGCCTGTCACACCATGAGCCAACCAGTCTCGCTGCACTCCGCCTTTCACACGAAGGTTTCCAATCTCCACTCTCCAAGACCTCGCCTTGGAATCTTCTCCTAAACCAACGATTTCTCTCAGACGCCTTCCACAAAGGTTCACCTCCAGGGTTTCAAACCCTCCTTCCGATGTTCCTCTTCCCTGGGTCGCATCATGAATTCAAGCTGTCTTCCACACACTCTCTCTCATTGGCTCAGCTGTCAACGTTATATCACTGCTTCACATGCCCTTAGCAAGAGTTACAGACCTTGTTATGACCGATGCAGTTGGTAAAGCTGAGTTATTTAAAAATCCCAGAGGGAAACTTTAAACAACTGTCATAACCTATAATTTTTGTGTTATGTTTGAGATGCAACTCTAAATTCAGGAATCAGGTCGCCAGTTCTTAAGAGGTTTTATATTAAACTAGATGAAACATTTTATTAAGTTACAACTCATTAAACACAAATACATGGCTACAAAGTACTACCATCATAACTTTTAACAAATTCCCAAACTATTCTCCATTAAGGCAACAGCAACCCATAGATTTAACCATACACCAGGCAAAGCATTTTCACCTTACGAATTCAAAATGAGGTTCCTTTCACTTTGGTTCCTGTGGAAACAGTTGAAGGTTTACAGCTGCTTTTGATCTCACATTGCCTCTGCTCGACATGCAGAAAACTGCTCAAGTTATACCTAGCACAGCCCACTGAATGTAAATTCTCATTATATCACCAGCCTCTTTGAACTCTACCTTCTAACAATAAAACTCCTTTCATATTACCAATTTTATTAGTAATATAAACATATCGCTTGGTACCTGCTAGCTGTTAGTTTTCACCCCATTTCTTGAATGTTCTATTTAAATGCACTCTATCTCTCTGTTTACATCTCAAAACTAGTACATAGCAAAGCACCCAGGCTAGCTGGCTTTAATCCAATTAAAACATGCCCACACACTAACCTCTATTTAAAAAAATATATATTTTCCAATAATATTATTTACATTAATAGTTTCATGACATCCTCCTCCTTATCGGAAAATGAACTGTCATAATTCTAAAAGATGGCTTCATTTCAATAACTCATCTCACACTATCTCCTATACTTATTACATTATTACATAACCAGATGCTTGCATTAACATAACAATTTGTATACACAAGTCATTGGTGTTAACAGAAATCACACCAGTTCAGTTGTGTCCAGGTGTTTAAAAAATGTCCCATTTTCCTTTAAGCCTCAAACTCTTGATAACGCACCTGTGAGCAGATTTTCTCTTCCAGCAATATGTATAATACGTAGATTAAATATTGTAATAATAGACTCCAGCTGAAAAACCTTGCACTTTTGTCACAAAATTTGTCCCAAAACTTTAAAGGATTATGGTCTGTATAAACAATTATTTCTGAAGAATTGTTTGCAACATAAATTTCAAAATGCTGCAATGCTAACACCAAACTCAAAGTCTCTTTTTCGTTGAATATCTTCTCTGTTGTACATTCAGCCTCTGTGAAAAATGCCGGATCGGGTTTTCAATTCAAGCGTCATCTTATTGTAACAGTACAGCGCCAATGCCTATATTGCTTACATCAACGGCCAACTTAAATAGCTTGGCATGATTGGGGACTGCTAACACTGGTGTCGTAGTTAATGCAGTTTTCAAACTATCGAATCACTTCTAACACTCCAGGGTACATTGAAACTTCTTGTTCTTTTTTAATAGCTCAGTCAGTGGAGCAACTAATTGGCTAAAATTTGGTACAAATTTTCGGTAAAACCCACTACGCCCAGAAATCTCAATATTCTCATTTTGTTGTAGGCACTGGGAAATCCAGGATAGCCTTGACTTTCGCATCTCTGGGAGCCCAGATACGTAACTTGCGCTTTTGCAAATTCACTTTTAGCCAAGTTCATCACCAAATTAGCTTCTTGTAGTCGAGTAAATAATTCTTCCAGATGCTGTAAATGCTTCCCTCATGTCTGACTGAAAACGATTAGATAATCAATATAAACTGTACAATTGCTAAGACATGATCTGACCTCCATTTTCTCATCAAAATACTTTCCTGAAGATAATAACCATACTGGAATATATTTTGCTTCGGTTTCTGAATAAGCTTTCTGGTATAACTGTTTTAATTGCAAATAATTTTTCTGTAACTCCACTAACCTCAGAGTTAAATATTTAAACTGTCCTGTATTCCTGGAGATAAAAACAAAAAAACTGCGGATGCTGGAAATCCAAAACAAAAACAGAATTACCTGGAAAAACTCAGCAGGTCTGGCAGCATCGGCGGAGAAGAAAAGAGTTGACGTTTCGAGTCCTCATGGCCCTTCGACAGAACTCGAGTTCGAGTCCAAGAAAGAGTTGAAATATAAGCTGGTTTAAGGTGTGTGTGTGGGGGGCGGAGAGATAGAGAGAGAGAGAGGTGGGGGTGTGGTTGTAGGGACAAACAAGCAGTGATAGAAGCAGATCATCAAAAGATGTCAACGACAATAGTACAATAGAACACATAGGTGTTAAAGTTAAAGTTGGTGATATTATCTAAACGAATGTGCTAATTAAGAATGGATGGTAGGGCACTCAAGGTATAGCTCTAGTGGGGTTTTTTTTTATATAATGGAAATAGGTGGGAAAAGGAAAATCTTTATGATTTATTGGAAAAAAAAGGAAGGGGGAAACAGAAAGGGGGTGGGGGTGGGGGAGGGAGCTCACGACCTAAAGTTGTTGAATTCAATATTCAGTCCGGAAGGCTGTAAAGTCCCTAGTCGGAAGATGAGGTGTTGTTCCTCCAGTTTACGTTGGGCTTCACTGGAACAATGCAGCAAGCCAAGGACAGACATGTGGGCAAGAGAGCAGGGTGGAGTGTTAAAATGGCAAGCGACAGGGAGGTTTGGGTCATTCTTGCGGACAGACCGCAGGTGTTCTGCAAAGCGGTCGCCCAGTTTACGTTTGGTCTCTCCAATGTAGAGGAGACCACATTGGGAGCAACGAATGCAGTAGACTAAGTTGGGGGAAATGCAAGTGAAATGCTGCTTCACTTGAAAGGAGTGTTTGGGTCCTTGGACGGTGAGGAGAGAGGAAGTGAAGGGGCAGGTGTTGCATCTTTTGCGTGGGCATGGGGTGGTGCCATAGGAGGGGGTTGAGGAGTAGGGGGTGATGGAGGAGTGGACCAGGGTGTCCCGGAGGGAGCGATCCCTACGGAATGCCGATAAGGGGGGTGAAGGGAAGAGGTGTTTGGTGGTGGCATCATGCTGGAGTTGGCGGAAATGGCGGAGGATGATCCTTTGAATGCGGAGGCTGGCCCACAGCTTCCAACCTGTTGGTCGCCCAACCTCGGACGGCCCGCTTCTATCTCCTACCCAAAATCCACAAACACAACTGCCCCGGTAGACCGATCGTCTCAGCTTGCTCCTGCCCCACAGAACTCATTTCTCGTTATCTTGACTCCCTTCTCTCTCCCCTTGTCCAGTCCCTTCCCACCTACATCCGTGATTCCTCTTACACCTTACGTCACATCAACAATTTCCAGTTCCCTGGCCCCAACCGCTTCCTCTTCACCATGGACGTCCAATCCCTCTACACCTCCATCCCCCACCAGGATGGTCTGAGGGCCCTTAGCTTCTTCCTCGAACAGAGGCCCGAACAATCCCCATCCACCACTACTCTCCTCCGTCTGGCTGAACTTGTTCTCACGCTGAACAATTTCTCATTCAACTCCTCTCACTTCCTCCAAATAAAAGGTGTGGCTATGGGTACCCGCATGGGCCCCAGCTATGCCTGTCTCTTTATGGGGTATGTGGAACATTCCTTGTTGCAGTCCTACTCCGGCCCCCTTCCACAACTCTTTCTCCGGTACATTGATGATTACTTCGGTGCCGCTTCATGCTCTCGTCGGGACTTGGAAAAATTTATTAATTTTGCTTCCAATCTCCACCCCTCCATCATTTTCACGTGGTCCATCTCTGACACTTCCCTTCCCTTCCTTGACCTCTCTGTCTCAATCTCTGGTGATAGACTGTCCACCAATATCCATTACAAACCCACTGACTCCCACAGCTATCTCGACTACAGCTCCTCACACCCCGCTTCCTGTAAGGACTCCATCCCATTCTCTCAGTTCCTTCGCCTCCGTCGCATCCGTTCCGATGATGTTACATTTAGCATTTCCATGAACTCCATTTATTATTACCTGCTCCTGCAATACTCCCTTTGCACAACAAATATCACTATTCCACAACATTAGGGATTGACTAGCCCATGTCTCTTAAAATTTTAACATCTTTACCTACTCCACCCTGTACACATGGAAAGATTTCCCTTCATATACAAAATCTTTAAACATTTCTGCAACCTCTTCTCAAAATTCTGACTAAACTATGAACACGTTCTCACTTCTTTATCATAAAAGCAAAAAACTGCGGATGCTGGAAATCCAAAACAAAAACAAAAATACCTGGAAAAACTTAGCAGGTCTGGCAACATCTGCGGAGAGGAACACAGTTAACGTTTCGAGTCCGAATGACCCTTCAACAGAACTCACTTCTTTATCTTTCACTGATTCTCCCTGTTTCACCTGTACACAGTTTCTCCTTTGCCTGAATCCCAGAACCCACAGCATTTTTACTTCCAGAGCTTTTCTGTACCCCAACAATTCCAACAGATTTTTCCTGCAATCTCCAACACAGACTTCGTGTGCCCCACTTTATTACAATGAAAACACCTCAATTTTCAAATGTCACTTCTACCTTCAGCACCTTCCTTTTTATTCTTGAGAAAAAAGCTTCCTGGGAATTTCCAGCAACTTCTCTTCCCTGACTACCTAGCCTCCTTTCAGCTTCCCTCTTTTTATGGTTTTCCAATTTGAAAGGGTGACGAGAAAAAGGTTTCGCTCTATGAACTAACTTATAATCATCAGCTATCTCTATTGCTTGTCCTACAGAATCAATCCTCTGTTCCACCACATAAGTTCTCACTACCAAACGGGCTGAATCTTTAAATACTTCCAGAAGAATGACTTCCCTAAGAGCTGCATAGGTTGTCTCTATTTTTAATGCCTGTATCCACCAGTCAAATTTACATTGTTTCACTCTTTCAACCTCAATATAATTTTGCCCAGGCTGTTTTCTCATATTCATAAATTTCTGCCTGTAGGGTTCAGGAACCAACTCATATGCACTCAAAATAGCTTTTACACCACATCATATTTCACCGACATTTATCCTGACAGCGAAGCATATATCTTAAGTGTCTTATCTAACAACTTAGACTGTAAGAAGAACAGCCAGTTTTCCTGTGGCATTTCAAATGTTTAGCTAGCTTCTCAAATTAAATAAAGAATGCTTCACTATCTTTTTCCTCAAATGTTGGAAGAGCTTGTACAAAAATAAACATATCCCCACTGGGTTCTACTCTAGAGATAAACCCTTCCTCGCCTACTGGCATCTCTTTTCTAACTGCCAACATTTTCAGTTGGAATTCTCTCTCTTTCCTCCTTCTCCATCTTCACAATTTCTCATTCCCTTTTAAAAGCCATTTCGCTGTCTTTTGCTTCTAATTCAAGCTTTTTCATTTGCAACTGAAGTCTCTCTACCTCCAGCTGTGACTGACTAGTGTTAGGTTTCACTTCCAACTGTAGATTCTGTGCTTTACGTTTAACTATATCTGATTTCCTAGCCCCTGCAGGTAAACCCAATTTTAACTTACCTGCCAACTCTGTTAACTTACTTTTGGTTATTTTCTCCAACCTAATCAGAGTTATCTCTTCTACTCCCAGACAAGTCTTAGCAATTGCCAAATCCATCTAGCAGTCTCACCACTTCTAAAATACCTCACTAACTCTTGAACTCAAAGTGCCTCTCGTACTCGTAACCATAAGATACACCAATTTCTAACCAATCAAGGAATTAAAAATATAATTTATCTGGAGGAGCCCCCAGTTGTTATGACCGATGCAGTTGGTAAAGCTGAGTTATTTAAAAATCCCAGAGGGAAACCGTAAACAACTGTTATAACCTATAATTTTAAATTCAGAAATCAGACCATCAGTTCTCGAGAGGTTTTATGTTAAACTAGATGAAACATTTTATTAAGTTACAACTCATTAAACACAGATACGTGGCTACAAAGTACTACTATCCATAACTTTTAACAAATTCCCACACTAATCTCCACTAAGGCAACAGCAACCCATAGATTTAACCAGATACCAGGCAAAGCGTTTTCACCGTACGAATTCAAAATGAGGTTCCTTTCACTTTGGTTCCTGTGGAGACAATTGGAATGAGAATTTACATTCAGTGGGCTGTGCTAGGTATAACTTCAGCAGTTTTCTGTGTGTAGAGCAGAGGCAATGTGAGATCAAAAGCAGCTGTAAGCCTTCAACTGATTTACTGAATGTAAATTCTCATTATATCACCAGCCTCTTTGAACTCTACCTTCTAACAATAAAACTCCTTTCATATTACCAATTTTATTAGTAATATAAATATATTGCATGATATCTGCTAGCTAGGTGGTAGTTTTCACCCCACATCTTGAATACTCTATTCAAAAAATGTAAATGCACTCTACCTCTTTGTTTACATCTCAAAACTAGCACACATTAAAGCACCCAGACTAGCTGGCTTTAATCCAATTAAGACACACCCACAGACTACATCTCTGTTTTAAAATAAAAATATTTTCCAATAATATTATTTACATTCATAGCTTCATGGCAGACCTTCAGTTATCTCTTTGGACATTCTTGCCTCTTGCAAGCTGTTCTTGCTTTAAATCTGCTTTCTGTAGCTTTTGTCTCTTTAAATCTGAAGCTTGAAGCCTTTCTCTCTACCCCTCACTCTTAACATCACTTAACAGGACCTTTTCCAGGTCCTGCATTTGACTAGAAGGTCTTCTTTGGACTTTCCTCTTTTCCACTTTCCTGGATTTTGGGGCTTTTCTTTAGCTTCGGACTGGCTATCCGTCCCCTTTGCTCCAGTCTCTGGCAGCTACTTCCAAAAATCAACTGAATTTCACAGCATCAAAAAACAGCTGTTTCTAGCTTTTGTGTGTGTGTGTGTGTGTGTGTGTGTGTGTGTGTGTGTGTGTGTGTGTGTGTGTGTGTGTGTGTGTGTGTCTGTGGGAGGGTCCTGCTTCTCTGGACCCCTGTTGCTAGGCAACAGCCCAATTCTTCCACCCTTGTTTGTTTACCTTAGCTTGCAGTCATTAATAAAACCTCATTAGAAATGCTGGCACCGTTTTAAAGTGAAACTAAAACTCAGTTTGACTTCTCAACACCGATACAGAAATACAAATCAAACTTAAATTTTAAAGCTAAAACTCATTCCTAACACTCAAAAAAAAGCTATTTCCTAACAACACTAATTGTCCATTAAACATGCCACAGAATATTAAGTCTAGTAATTAATAGCATAACTTTTTAAACTTTAAAAAAAAAATTATTTTGTGGGATTGGGAGTCGCTGACAAGGCCAGCATTTGTTGTCTATCCCTAATTTCTCTTGAACCAAGTGACCTGCTAGGCCATTTCAGAGGGCAGTTAAGAGTCAGCCACATTGTTGTGGGTCTGCAGTCACATGGTAGGCCACACCAGGTAAGGATGGCAGATTTTCTTCTCCAAAGGACATAAGATCATAAGATGTAGGAACAGAAGTAGGCCATTCATCGAGTCTGCTCCGCCATTCAATGAGATCATGGCTGATCTGATAAATCCTCAACTCCACTTTCCTGCCTTGTCCCCATAACCCTCAATTCCCTTGCTGATTAAAAATCTGTCCATCTCAGCCTTGAATATACTTAATGATCCAGCCTCTACGGCCCTCTGTGGTAAAGAATTCCACAGATTCACTAGCCTCAGAGAAGAAATTCCTCCTCATCTCTGTTTTAAATGGGTGTCTCCTTACTCTGAGATTATGCCCTCTGGTCCTAGATTCTCCCAGAAAGGGAAACAACCTCTCAGCATCTACCCTGTCAAGCCCCCTAAGAATCTTATATGTTTCAAGAAGGTCACCACTCATTTTTCAAAACTACAATGAGTACAGGCCCAACCTGCTCAACCTCTCCTCATAAGAAAATCCCTCCATACCCAGGAAAAAGAGGAAAAAGCTGGAATCAGATGTAACGGTATTACAGTTGAATAAAAGCAACTACTGAGGCATGAGGGAGGAGCTGGCCAGGATTGACTGGGAGATGAGCCAAGCAGGAAAGACAGTGGAACAGCAATGGCAGGTGGTTCTGGGAGTAATTTGGGAGACACAGCAAAAACTCATCCCTAGGAAGAAGAAGCATGCTAAAGGGACAATGAGGCAACCATGGCTGACAAGGGAAGTCAGGGACAGCATAAAAGCTAAACAGAAAGCATACAATGCGTTGAAGAGCAGTGGGAAACCAGGGGATTGGGAAGCCTACAAAGACCAACAGAGGACAACTAAAAAAGAAATAAGGAGGGAGAAGATTAAATATGAGGGTAAACTAGCCAGATATATAAAAGAAGATTGCAAGAGTTTTTTTAGATATATAAAAGGGTAAGAGAGAGGCAAAAGTGGACATTGGGCTGCTGGAAAATGACGCTGGAGAAGTAGTAGTGGGGAACAAAGAAATGGCGGAGGAATTGAATATGTACTTTGCATCAGTCTTCACAGTGGAAGACACGAGTAACATCCCTAAAGTTCAAGAGAGTCGGGGGGGCAGAGGTGAGTATGGTGGCCATTACCAGGGAGAAGGTGCTAGGAAAACTGAAAGGTCCGAAGGTGGATAAATCACCTGGACCAGATAGATTACACCCCAGAGTTCTGAAGGAGATAGCTGAAGAGATAGTAGAGGCGTTAGTGGTGATCTTTCAGGAATCACTGGAGTCAGGGAGGGTCCCAGAGGACTGGAAAATCGCTAATGTAACCCCCCTGTTTAAGAAGGGAGTGAGGCAAAAGACGGGAAATTACAGGCCGATTAGCCTGACCTCAGTCATTGGTAAGATTTGAGTCCATTATTAAGGAAGAGATTTCAGAATACTTGGAGGTGCATGATAAAATAGGGCAAAGTCAGCATGGTTTCATCAAGGGGAAGTCATGCCTGAAAAATCTGTTAGAATTCTTTGAGGAGGTAACGAGTAGGTTAAACAAAGGAGAGCCAATGGATGTTATCTACTTGGACTTCCAGAAGGCCTTTGACAAGGTGCCGCACAGGAGGCTGCTCAGTAACATAAGAGCCCATGGTGTTAGAGGCAAGGTACTAGCATGGATAGAAGATTGGCTATCTGGCAGGAGGCAGAGAGTGGGGATAAGGGGGTCTTTCTCAGGATGGCGTCTGGTGACTAGTGGAGTTCCGCAGGGGTCAGTGTTGGGACCATAACTTTTCACTTTATACATTAATGATCTAGATGAAGGAACTGAGGGCATCCTGGCTAAGTTTGCAGATGACACAAAAATAGGTGAAGGGACAGATAGTATTGAGGAGGTGGGGAGACTGCAGAAGGATTTGGACAGGTTTGGAGAATGGGCAAAGAAGTGGCAGATGGAATACAACGTGGGGAAGTGTGAGGTCATGCACTTTGGTAGGAAGAATAGAGACATAGACTATTTTCTAAATGGGGAGAGAATTCAGAAATCTGGAGTGCAAAGGGACTTGGGAGTCCTAGTCCAGGATTCTCTTAAGGTTAACATGCAGGTTGAGTCGGTAGTTAGGAAGGCAAATGCAATGTTGGCATTTATTTCAAGAGGACTAGAATATAAAAGCAGGGCTGTGATGCTGAGGCTTTATAAGGCTCTGGTCAGACCACATTTAGAATATTGTGAGCAATTTTGGGCCCCGCATCTCAGGAAGGATGTGCTGGCCCTGGAGAGGGTCCAGAGGAGGTTCACGAGAACGATCCCAGGAATGAAAGGCTTAACATATGAGGAATGTTTGAGGACTCTGGGTCTATACTCAATTAAGTTTAGAAGGTTGAGGGGGGATCTGATTGAAACTTACAGAATACTGAAAGGCCTGGATAGAGTGGACATGGGGAAGATGTTTCCATTAGTAGGAGAGACTAGGACCCGAAGGCACAGCCTCAGAGTAAAGGGAAGAACTTTTCGAACAGAGATGAGGAGAAACTTCTTTAGCCAGGGAGTGGTGAATCTATGGAATTCATTGCCACAGAAGGCTGTGGAAGCCAGGTCATTGAGTGTATTTAAGAACAACAACCACCCCCCCCCCCCCCAACCACCCACCACCACGCCCGTACAGGGAGCACATATTTAAGACCGAGATAGATAGGTTCTTGATTGGTAAGGGGATCAAAGGTTACGGGGAGGAGGCGGGAGAATGGGGTTGCGAAACTTATCAGCCATGATTGAATGGCAGAGCAGACTCGATGGGCCGAATGGCCTAATTTCTGCTCCTATGTCTTATGGTCTTATGGATCAACATAGTGAACCTTCTCTGGACTGCATCCAATGCCAGTATATCTTTCCTTAGATAAGGGGACCATTAATGGTCGGTATTGTGTACATGATCAGTGCAGTTAAACACAACATTCCAATAGCTGTATTTCAGCCACGGAACAGGAGGAAGTCATTCAACCCGTTAAGCCTGTTCTGCCTTTTAACAAGATCATGGCTGATCAGCATTTTAACTCCATTTACCTGCTGTGGTTCCATATCCCTTACGACTATTACATAACAAAAATATCTCATCTTCGTTTTGAAATTCTTAATTAACCCCCAGTCTCTACAGTAGTTTGAGGGAAGAATGTTCCAGATTTCCACTTTGCAAGAAGTGCTTTCTTGAATGGCCTAGTTGTATTTTAAGGTTACGTTCCCTCGTTCTGGATTCTCCCACCAAATTAAATAGCTTCCCTATCTACCCCATGAAATTCTTTAATCATCTTAACCACCGCAATTAGATTACCCCTTAAACTTTTAAACTTGAGAGAACACATGCCTAAGCGATGAATCCTGTCCTCATAAATTAATCCCACTATCCATCTGGTGAATATGCACTGCACCTCATCTTCTCACTGGCTCACCACCACCTTCTCAAGGGCAATTAGGATTGGGCAATAAATGTTGGTCTAGCCAGCAACGGCCACATTCCATGAAAGAATAATTTTAAAAGAAGATCCTTCTAAAGCTAATATTATCCTTCCCAATATGTAATGCCCAGAACCGACTTACAAAACCCTAGTCAGTCACCCGTCGTGTGAAGACAACTTAGGTCCTGTGCATTCAGAATGTGTGTGGTATTGTTTGCTCAAAAATGATGCAGGAAATTCCTCTCTTTTACAAATAAACTTTTAGAGAAGCTGGAAATTGAATTCTCAAAGCTTTTGGATGAGGTGTTGAACTGAGACCCCATTTGCCCGAGGTAAAGGAGCCTATGGCACTATTCGAAGGAGGGCAGGGGAACGTTCCCCAGCATCCTGGCCAATGTTACTCTCTCATCCAACACTTGGGCCTGGCCACACGTGTTACTCATGTTTGTTGGCCCTTGCTGTGAGTAAATGGCTGCCGTGTACAACAGTGACCACACTTCAAAAGTACTGCACTGGCAGCAAAACACATTGGGACGTCCTACGGTCATGAAAGGTGCCATATATATGCAGATCCTTTTTCTTGACAAGTACAAAAACTAACTAGGGATTAAAAGGATGTTTTTTCCTTATCTCTTTTATAGCTCATGGATGAAAGTGCATGCAATGCAAAACCGTTTCAAAATACTCACAAAATCATCAAATTCTCAAAGCAGATGTCGGTGTGAGTCTTATCCACGGTGACCATCTCAGTGTCAAAAATCTGAGTTCCAATCTTCACCAGGCAAAACACGGCAAAACATTGGCCCTCTAACACAAGGAGACAAGGTTAACGCCACAAAACAAGAGGTTGAGTCAAAAGCAAACAACACTTTCAAGTACATACTTCCCCGGTTGTTGAAATGATCAGAGTCTTTCCACATTAATGGAATTCGAATATCTGCAACAATAAAAATATAATCACCAAAATACAATGGTGCAGCACAACAACTATGCGAACAAAAGCTACGCAGGCAAGCTTCAAACTTCAATTTTACATATCCGAGGAGGAATATACTATTTATTGTTCACAGTGCTATGGCACCACAACATCACCACAGGGAGGAGGGTGTAATGACAGTGTGACAAGTTGACATAGGCAGCACCCATTATAAGTGTGAATGTGGGTGACTAGTGGCAACAGTATGGGGCAGAGACAGAAGGTCTGGAATACACCTGGCCACGCCTGGCTTTACTGAGAAGCTGGGATCAAGACAGGGTGCATAAATCACAGTGGGCAACTTTAGTATTCAGGTTGCTGTGCCTGACTCACAGCATAACCAAGGAGTTAGACTTTGTCAACTTAAAGCTAAAACACATTACCAGAATAAGGATATTTGGAAATAAAAAGACAAAACAAGATTAGTACTAAAGACTAACAAGAGTTACAAAGATGAAAGTAATCACCAAATTGCACGTAAAAGTGTTTTTAACATAGTAAAATGCTCCAAAGCACTTCACAGGATCTGACAAATTCTGACAAAGAACCACTTATTAGGATACTAAATGACCAAAGGGGTAGGTTTAATGCAGCGCCTTACAAGGTAGAGAGGCAGAGAGGTCTAGAGAGGGAATTCCTGAGCTTAGGGCCAAGGGAGTGGTGATGCACAAAAGGTCAGGTTTGAATGAATGCAGAGCTCTCAGAGGCTTGTGGGGCTGGTTGAAGTTAGAGGCTGAATGGGGTAAGGCCATGGAGGAATTTGAACACAAGGATGAGAATTTTAAAACCCAGGCATAGGTGGATCAGAAGTCAACGCAGGTCAGCAAGCAGAGAGGTAATAGGTGAACGGGACTTGGGGCGAGTCAGGTAACGGGAACAGATTTTTGGATGAGTTCAAGTTTATGGGGTTTGAGATGGGAGGCTGACCAGGGGCAGGGGTGGAACAGACAATATTATCCTGGTAGAAATAAGCTGCCTTTGTAACTGAGGATGTGAAATAAACGAAGTAGATGCACAAATGGTAGTACCGGATATTGCAATTTTTCCCGAGCATGCCAAATGCTCTTTCTTCTCAGGGTCTGACAATCTGTGGAATGGAGAGAACACAAATACTAAGCATGGTCTCAAGAATACTGACTCAAAAAGGGCGAGTTACTAACATAAATTCATGCAACATGCTGCCTGTGTGAGCTGTAACATATTGTAATATCTGTAACTATCATTTGCCTTGAAACATGCTGCCCTGTAGATGTGCTCTCTTATCTACACTATTCCCAACAAGTCAATACTGAAGTACAATAGTGCTATTACAGGAAGGCCTTTATAATTCTTCACCAAGAAGAAAGGGTGATTTGTTTCTCTGGCATTAAAGGAGTCAGCCCCCTCAGGGAGATTTTAAAAAGGTTTTCAAAAAGTAGTACAGTATTTCTTTCTAAAATGCCAGATGGTGCTTTTTAAGGATATGCTACACAACTTTCAATGCCATACATTTTCAAACTGGGACCTTTAACCTATTTGTACTATATAGGATAATGGTGAGCACGGGTGTGTTCACACAGGTAAAAGTTCAGATAAGCTGTGGGGTCCTCTGTTCTGCATAAAAATATTCAGCAAGATCATGCTACAGGGAGACTACTCTTATGGTTTCTATGAGGGAGCAGTAAACAATCGATAGAGTAAGCAGAAGAGACAACAATCAAGGAGCTAAATGGAAAAAGGAGGGGAAATAAATCCTAATACTGTTCAGTTCCAGCCTACCTCCTTGCCACTTTGGGTAGAACCTGTCCCTCTGTGTGCCTCTGTAACTCGGCCACGTAACGAAGGATGCGAGCATTACAGGTGAGCAGATTTTTGACAGCGTGCAGCACCTGATCCCGCTGGGTGGAGGCAGCAAGGAGTTTGCAGATTCCTTCACGCATCCGAGTCTCAAAGTCGATTTTTTCCTGGATATCGGAGCCCTAAGAGACAGTAGAGACATTACAGCATAGGAGGTCATTCAGCCCATCGAGTACATGCAGGCTCGCTGTACTACAATCCAGTCAATTCTATTCCTCACTCTATCCCTGCAGCTCTGCAAGTTTATTTCCCTTAAGTATCCACCCAATTTCCTTTTGAAATCATTGATTATCTCAACTTGCACTGCCCGCGTAGGCAGGGAATTCCAGGTCATTACCACTTGCTGCCTAAAAAAGTTCTTCTTCACATTCCCCCTGCATCTTTTGCCCAAAACCTTCAATTGGTGCCCCCCTGGTCCATGTACCATCAGCTAATGGGGAACAGCTGCTCTTATCCAAACCTATCATAATCATGAACACCTATATCAAACCTCCACTCAATCTCCTTTGCTTCAATGAGACCAACCCCAGCCTCTCCAATCTAACCTTGTAGCTAAAACTTCCCATCCCTGGAACTATTCTGGTAAATTTCCTCTGCACCCTCTCAAAGACTTTCACATCCTTACTCAAGTGTGTTAACCAGAACTGGGCGTAATACTCTAGTTGTGGCCTAACCAGAGCACTCTAAAGATTCAGCATAACCTCCCAGCTTTTGTTCTCAATGCCTCTCTTTATGAAATCCAAGATCAAATGTCCTGCCACCTTCAAAGGTTTATTCGCAGGAGCCTCCAGGTCTCTCCATCGCTGTGCACCTTTTAGAAATGCATCATTAAGTCTATACTGCCTCTCCCTATTCTTTTTGCCAAAATACATCACCTAACACTTCCCTGCCCCAGGGAGTCCCAAAATATTTTACAGGCAATGAAGTGCTTTTTGAAGTGTAATTACTGTTGTAATATAGGAAACGCTGCAGCCAATTACAGCACAGCAAGCTACAGCGAAGATTTCTATACAGCCCTGCTAGAAATGACATGAAAAGTGCACTTTTTACTTTTAGACTGGCTGCCTGGAATCTGGAGCATTAAATACAAAATTAAATACAAAATTCTTACATCTGCTTTGCAACACCAGGCTCCACATTTCGCTAAAGCACAAAATATTCTTAAAACAAAAACCTGCAGCCTGGAGTTTACAAGCAGATGGCCGATCTGACATCAGCAGTTTCTAAGTCAGTTACTCTGTTTTGCCCACTTAGAACAATGGTTTTAAAGAGACAGGCCCAGATTAGCTGCTGGATTTAACGTTATATCTCAGAGCAGAAACTATTAATAAGCAAGGCAACAGCAGATCCACTGTTTTTTTTTAAAGCCACTCAGCTTTCATTCAGAACAGTCCGGCTTTTGGCCACCACATGGGGAGGAGAATGTGATGCTGAGGGCAGAGCAAATTCCGTCCTAGCACTGCATTTTTACCTTAGTAATTCCATTCAAAATCTGCGATTGAAAAGTCCAAATTCTAACTGCAGCCTTCATTCATTCACTTAACCTTCGTTCTCCACATTCCAGCATAGTAAAACCTGTTAAAAGGGAGGTCCAATCCTTGGCCCCTAGGAGAAGGAAAGATCAGATTCTGAGGGGGGGGGGTTCTGACTCCACGGGTCTTTTCGGGAGGTTGTTTTTTTTGTGGGGGGGGGCGGTGGTGGTGGTAGCAGCGAAGCTGGAAGCACTCTTACTTCTACTGGCTCACAAGCAGGTGTTGTAAAGGCTCTTACCCTCTCCCTGAAGTTGGCATTGCCTTCTTTCAGCTGCCGGGTTTCCCTGAGGTCTGGGATTCCCAGCTGGACAAAGTTAAACCTGTACAGTATGTTAAACCAGAGGCTGCTTGCCTCATTAACATTTAAATGAGCTTTAAAAGCTAATTTGCCTCCTGGGAGTCAGCCCTTGTCCTATCTCTGTTAAACCCATAAGTGGGCGAGTTTGAGATTTAAAAAATTTTATCATAACAACCACCCATTTTTATTGGTTAAAATTCATCATCAAAGCACAAGGATGAAAAGGACTGATAGACTGAACAAAGACACAAAATGCAACTACTAATCAAAGATGATCATTTCTCACCTCCCAGGATTGAATTCTCTAACTCCCTCAGTACCAGGACAGTAAATGAAGAATTCAGTCTTGTGAAGATATATTGAACCCTAGTGGCTTTTACATTTTGGCAATGTGTTTCAGGTGAGACCAAAAACTGAAGCTCTATCTGCTCTTTCAGGTGGATGCAAGGGTGTTTAAGCAGCAAACATCCTTGTCTATCAACAGCAGAATCCTTGGCCACCCTGCAAATACAGAGTAAATATAGAAACATACAAAAGACAGCAATTTCCAAGTTCTTAATTGAATATGATTCATCTTTAGAACTAGGGCTTCTGAAGATCAGTCATATTGGACTTAAAACGTTAGCTCTGTTTCTCTGTGCACAGATGCTGCCAGACATGTTGAGTGTTTCCAGCACTTTGTTTGTAGAGCAAATGCCACCCCTAATTTAGCACTAATCAATAATGTGACAATAGCGCAAGAATAGAATGGGTGATATGGGGAGATGGAGAAGTTATTGAGTCTCCTGCTGTTTGTTGGGGCTTTGGCAGAAATGAGGGAGCACTCATGTTATTCTCAAACAAGCAGTGCTCAATGCTGGCACTGGGTATCCTGAAATAGGAAGTTTCACTCCTTGTTAAAAAAATAATTGCACCTGTCAGCCAAGTTTTATTAAGTTTTTGTATTTGCATAATCTCCTTGCTATTACTTTTAATTCCATCACAACAACAAACTCTTCCTCTTAAATGACATGCACTTTGCACCAAGTCTTGGCTTTTAAGTCTTCATCAGTGGTAATAACAGAACCGAAAATGGTTAAATTGCCAGAGTAAAGACTGCACCTGGTTTCAACAAAATTAAACAGATGCAGTATTGAGGTTCCTCCACGAGATGGCGCCAGCATCCTGTGACTAGCCAGCAAGCAACAGTTCAGTGGCCTCACGAGTCTATGCCTGTGTTTATGTTCTACAAAAGCCTCCTTGCACTGTGACAAGCTCGCACATTAACAACATACAGATTAAGCCATCAATCCAGGCCATTTATAATTATGTGATTGGTTGGCACAACATATTGTCAGCTGGGAAATCAAATTGTAAAACCAGGTTGCGGTGTATTTATATAATTGAAATGATCGATAAAAACGCAAGTGTATAAAACCTAGATATCCACTCCTTCCGATAACTTGCATTTACATAGTGCTAAAGTAGCGGAACATCTCAAGGCACTGCACAAGGGCTTTATTGGACAACATTTGAAACCAAGCCCCATAAAGATTAAAAAAAAAACAGAAAATGTGGTAAAACAGAACATGTTCTGGTGAAAGATCAGACTTGAAATGTTAACTCTGTTTCTCTCTCCAAAGATACTGCCTGGGGTGCTGTGTGCTCCCAGCATTTCCGTTTTTATTTCAGATTTCCTGGATCTGCTGGATTTTGCTTTTGTAAGGAGATATTTTGTAAGGAGTTATTAAAACAGATGATCAAATGTTTAGTCAAAGAAGTAGGGTCGAAGGAGCGTCTTAAAGGAGAAGAGGGAGGTCGACAGATTTTGGGATTTTGACATCGAAGATAGACGAAAAAATAATTAGAGATTCTCAAGACAGCAGAATTGGAGGAGTGCAGGTATCTCAGAGGGCTGGAGGGGATTACAGAGATAAGGACAAGTGCGGTGACAGAGGCTACAGAAAACATGGACCAGAATTTTATATCGGAGGCACTGCTGGACCAGCAGCCAACAAGAGATCAGTGAGCACAGGGGTGATTTGTGAGTTAGGATACAGGCAGCAGAGTTTTGGATGAATTGAAATTTGAGGAGGGTAGGATATGGGAGATCAGCCAGAAATGCTTTGGAATATTTGAGTATAGAGATATTAAATAGATAAAAGCAAAAAACTGCGGATGCTGGAAATTCAAAACATAAACAAAAATACCTGGAAAAACTCAGCAGGTCTGGCAGCATCTGCGGAGAGGGACACAGTTAACGTTTCAAGTCCGAATGACCCTTCCACAGAACTTCTGTCCCTCTCCACAGATGCTGCCAGACCTGCTGAGTTTTTCCAGGTATTTTTGTTTTTGTTTTGTGTTAGATATAATAAATATATGGGTGAGGCATTCAACAAGGCAAAGGTGAGTCAGGCAATGTTACGGAGGCAAAAGTTGGCAGTCTTGGTGATACAGGGGATATGGTTGGAAACTTACCTTAGCGTCAAATACTATATCAAAGTTGCAAACAGTCTGGTTTAGCTTCAGATGGCTGTGAGCAAGAGGGATGGAGTTGGTAGCTAGAGAATGGAATTCATGGCAAAGGCCAAAGACATTGGTTTTGGTCTTCCCAACACAACTGAAGGAAATTTCTGTTCATCCAGTACTGGATGTCAGACAAGCATTCTGACAATTTGGAGACCGTGAAGAGGTCGATAGGGGTACTGGTGAGGTAGAGCTGGAAATTGCCAGCATGCATGTGAAGACAGACACTTTTTGGATGATGTCACCAAGGGGCAACATGTTGATGAGTAAAAGGAGGGGGCCATGGATTGATCCTTGGGGGACAGAGATAACAGTGCAGGAACAGAAAGAGAAGCCATTGCAAGTGATTCTCAGGCTACAATTAGCTAGGTAAGAATGGAGCCAGGTGAGATCAGTCCCACTCAGCTGGAGGTCAGTGGAGAAGCATTAGAGGGTGGCATGGTCAATAGTGTCCAAGGTTGCAGACAGGTCGGGAAGGGGTATCACCATGGCTGCAGTATATACCATCTACAAGATGGACTGCAGCAACTTGCCAAGGCTCTTTCAACAGCACCTTCCAAAACCTCTTCACCTAGAATCACAAAGGCAGCAGGAATGTGGGAAACACCATCACCTCCAGGTTCCACTTGAGTTAGTCAGTGATTTCTATTAGGCCACACTGGGTTAGGTTCAAATTCTGCCCCCCCACCATGCGAATGTCCCTAATCTCCTCCTAGCATATCACCCTAGCAGCAGAGTTGAGAATGGGAACTCGTTGCAATAACAGGGTTAATCTCATGTCCCTCCAATCTAAAGGAAGAAAGCATCGCTGTTGCAGCACATCACCCTCTAATTCCCATGCACTCATATCGAAATGATTCCTTTAAGCCCACTGGGATCAGCGTAGTTGTGGCCAGAAAAAGTAGGTTGTAGTTTTCAAAAGTAAACTCATTGTAATCACAGAAGCTACTTGCCTCATCCAAGTGAACGTTTCCATTGACAACAAACGTAATGAAATGAATAACAGGGGTTGTGATGCAATCACCTTAATCTTGATAAACCTCCAAACTCTGGACAATTATAACCTTTAAAAACCCTCAGTCTAAAAAACACAGTAAAATGTTACAGTTATAAAAAAGTTTAAAAAACTGACAGGATATTCTAACTCATAAAGCAAAGAATGTCCAGCTCACCTAATGTTGCTCAGAATTCGATTTTCAATTCTCTCCGTCTCTACTTCACTTCTGTACTGGAATTCTCTCTCTACTCATCATTAATTCTTCCATTTGGTCTCTCTCTGTCTCATACGTGTTCTCTCATTTATGGTCTATGCTCTTTCTAATGTCCTCTTTCCATAACTCTCTCCTTTCTGATTTTCTCATCTCTAGAACGTTCCTGCATGCGTCTTTACGAATTTGCTCAGTTTGTATCTCCTTTTTAAATACACGAAATTCAACAAAATGGCAGAACACAAACTGGATTACAACTGGATGCTCAAGGCCATCTAGACTATGCAGAAACATACACAAAAGGAAACCCCACTCTGGGGGCTTCGCTGGCAGGAGTGAGAGGGAGGATGAGGGTGCTAGAAAGACAAATGCGAGCAGGAATGAGTGAGAGTGCGACAGAGAACACATGAGACAGAATGAAGCCAATGGAAAAAAAATGGTGAATTATAATGATGAGAGTTACTCTACAACATCTCTCATTCCAAAGCACGTACACCCTGATGAACAAGTGTAGAATTAGTTTGTTGCCCTGTCTGGAAACAGGTTGTGAAAAGTTCTGGACTGAGGACATGATTTAGAACTTGCCAGGGTTAATTTTTCACTGTCTTAAAAGTCACACGAAAGTCAACAATGTCTGAAATACTAGTGGAAACAGCAATAAAATTGATGCACCATCACTGAATCTCCCACTATCAACTTGCTGGTGTTACTATTGACCAGAAACTGAACTGGACTAGCCATTTAAATACTGTGGCTACAAAAGCAGGTCAAAGGCTAGAAATCCTGCGACGAGTAACTCACTCCTTACTCCCCAAAGCTTACCCACCATCTTTAAGGCACAAATCAGAAGTGTGATGGAATACTCCCCACTTGTCTGGACGAGAGTAGCTCCCACAACACTTGAGAACTTGACACTGTACAGGACAAAGCAGCTCGCTTGATTGGCACCACAGCCACAAACATTCACTCCCTCCACTACCGACACACAAAAGTAGCAATACATACCATCTACAAGATGCACTGCAGGAATACACCAAGGCTCCTTAGACAGCACCTTCCAAACCCACAACCATCTATAAGGACAAAGGTATCAGACAGATGGGAACACCACCACCTGGAAGTTCCCCTCCAAGTCACTCACCTTCCTGACTTGGAGATATATCGCCATTCCTTCACTGTCACTGGGTCAAAATTCTGGAACACCCTCCCTAACAGCACTGTGGGTGTACCTACACTACATGCACTGCAGCGGTTCAAGAAGGCAGCTTACCACCACCTTGTCAAGGGCAACTAGGGATGGGCAATAAATGCTGGCCTGGCCAGTGAAGGAATAAAAAAAAAGAAAAGGAGATATTGGGAAGCAAAACAAAAACCCCCAAGTTACAAAGGATCCAATAGGGAAAGAAATGAGGACCAAATAAACGCAGGGTAAAAACCAGCAGTGCTATCAACAACCCAGAGTGTAATGGTCCCAGGCTGATTCTGTCGAAGGGTCATGAGGACTTGAAACGTCAACTCTTTTCTTCTCCGCCGATACTGCTAGACCTGCTGAGTTTTTCCAGGTAATTCTGTTTTTGTTTTGGTTTCTCTTATTGAGTTCATTAAAAATTCAATGTGCTGATTGATATATTGATATCCAGATTTACTTTCAACAATTGTCTTATGTACGCAGAATGTGCCCAAGAAGGCCGTTTGGGGGGGGGGGGTTTGGGAGCAGGTGTACGATTTGTGTGTGGATGATCAGCAGTAGCGGGGAGATGAGGCACTGGAGGCCTGATATGGGCCACTGTGGTTGGGTTGTGGCGTGTGCGTGCAGAGTCCATGTGCAAATTGCTGCAATGAATGGTGTTCTCTCTTTCTCAGGAGAAGAATACTCAATGTATTGGAGCATGCGAGGACTGAGAGGCGGCCAGGCCCAGCTGATAATGTTAAGCCGCTTCGATCAGGAGGCCCTGGAACTTGACAGGCGCCATGTCAACTGGTGTCGGTGAGGCTGGGGTGGAACGGCCGGGTATTTGAGGCCAACAGTGAGATCCGCAATGTCCTCCCAACATCCATAGAACTGATGACTGTTTAATTTGTTAAAGTTGCAACATTGCTCAGTCACACAGTGATAAAGGCCCTTCAAGGATGTGCACGTCAAACACGTTCCTAAGTCTCCTAATCCCATTTCCCAGCACTATGCCCATGGCCTTGTATGCCATGGCATCAGAAATGCACATCCAAATACTTATTACATGTTAGGAGGGTTTCTGCATCCACCACCCTTTCCAGCAGTGTGTCCCACATTCCCAACACACTGTGTGTTCAAAAGTTGCTCATCACATCCCCTGTAAACCTCATGCCCCTAACCTTAAATCTATGCCACCTGGTTACTGATCCCTCCGCCAAGGGGAAAAGTTCCTTTCTGTTGACCCTATCTATGCCCCTCATAAGTTTATACACCTTAATCATGTTACCCCTCAATCTCCTCTGCTCCAGGGGAAATAACCCCAGTCTATGCTATGTCTCCTCATAAGTCAAACTCTCCAGCCCAGCCAGCATCCTGGTCAATGACCCCTGCAGTCCCTCCGCTCCAATCAAATCCCTCCCATGAAGCGTATTTCACAACTGCATGCTGAACTATAGCTGTGGCCCAGGCAGTGTTTTCTGCTCTTGGAATATTACCTCCCTGTTCCTATATTCTATGCCTTGGCTAATAAAGTATAGCATTTGCTGTCTTAAACACCTTATGTACCTGTTCCGCTACCTTAAGGCACCTGTCGACATGTACACCAAAGTCCCTCTGATCCTCGTTACTTTCCACGATCCTACCATTCATGGTGTAATCCCGTGCCTTGTTTGTCCTGCTCAAGTGCATCACATCACACTTATCCACATAACATTCCATTTGGCATTCATCAGCCCATTTGACCAGCCGGTCTATATCTGCCTGTAACATAAGAGTATCCTCCTCACTATTTACCACCCCACCAATGTTCATGTCCAGTGGTTCTGGAAGGGGAAAGGGATGAAATCACTGTGTGCACACTAACTGATCCACTGTCCTTGTTGTTCATTTCAGCATCATGATAGTATGGCCGCCAGGAGGAACTGTAGATGCCCCCTATCACACCTGAGGTCCCTCAATGTCACCTTCGTCACACCATCTGTCTGAGGCAGGCACCAGCGCAGATACTAGCACCTCGGTGGGCATTGCAACGTCGGCTAGTGTCCCGGGGCACAGTGGAGAGGGCACTGCACAGACACTTGAGGTGCGGGCTGAGACTGAGAGTGCCGATGGCGCTGGTAGTCGGAGGACTGCAGGGGACCAGCCACATGTTCAGTCAGTACGTGATGATGTGCCTCTGGAGCCGTCTGCGATGCAGTAGCTGCAGGAAATGCGGCCGGGTGTGCGGGAGCATCTGGGAGTGATACATGAGGCTGTGCTTCACTTGGTGTCCGTGGTGGAGGAGTCCACGTGGAGCATTACTGATGCAATGAGCCTCATGGCAAAGAGTCAAGCTTCCTCCATGGAGACAGTGGCGACTCTTGTGGAGAGAGGCCTCCAGGAGAACAATCAGGTCCTCCTGGGATTACGCTCAGACCTGCAAGCCCTCGCAGTGCCAGTGGCCACAGCTGGTTAGTGCCAATGTGGGAGATGGTGTGGGCTTCAAGCTTCCCAGCTCGTTGCCCATTCATCCACAGTGAGCAGGGAGGTCCAAGGCGACCTCATGTTGGCGCAGTAGCTACCTGTCTGTGGGCTCCTCTCAGGGCGCTCTGGATGAGGGTGGTAGTTCCTCCGCCCCACTTCCAGTGACCGCTTCATCGGGTGAGGCTGCGATGACTGGGGAGATGCCAGCTGTGCAACTAGCAGATCCCTCCTAGGCGGGGCCAGTACAGGCTCCAGAGGGCGACCACCAATGTCATCGGGGCCAACAGGACAGCAGAGTCAGCAAGCTGTCTCAGATGCCACTCCGAGTGATGGAGCAGCACCAAGACATAGCACCCATAAACAAAAGAATAAGCCACATTAGACAAATCACAGGTTTCTCACTGGTGCTTTTGTGTTGGCCCAAGATTAGGTACTTATAAGTTATTTTTGCTTGCTTACAGTATTGTTTTGGAATTGGGAGAACATCTGATGCTAAAAATAAAAATCAGATGTGTTACCATGGCTGAGGGTGGCTCCTTTGTTCTGCATTTGTATGTTTAAGAGAAATGTCATGAGTGTTTGTTTGGACATTCAAGTTTGTGTCCAAAGCCCTTAGCTGCTGCTGATGACCTAGCAGATTTAGCACTTAGGTGCCAAGTATGGAAGCGCCAGGCAAGGCTGGTCCTGCTGATCCATTTGAGTTGAGCTCGCTGAAGGTTCGTTGGATTAAAGCCTCCCAGGTGTCCCTGCCTCCTTGATGTAGTCCCGGGTCAGCATTTAGCCCCTCAGCATTCCACTTTACCTACTCATCCTCAGAGTCAGTGCTGGAATCATCATGGGCAGCCATCAACATCTTCATCATCCACTGCGTGCCCCCCCCTCCCACCTTCCAGTGACCCAAATCTTAAAAAAGTGCTCCCTCTGGACTCACCCACAAGAGGAAACATCCTTTCCACATCCACTTTGTTGAGACCATTCAGGATCTTGTATACTTCAATCAAGTCACTCCTCACTCTTCTAAACTCCAGTGGAAACAAGCCCAGTTTGTCCAACCTATGCTCATAAGACAACCTGCTCATTCCAGATATCAATCCAGTAAACCTCCTCTGAACCACCTCCATTGCATTTACATTCTTGCTTAAATAAGGAGATCAAAACTACACACAATATTCAAGGTGTGGTCTCACTAATGCCCTGTATAAATGAAGCATAACATTCTTACTTTTATGTTCAATTCCTCTTGTAATGAAGGATAGTGCTCCCTTAGCCTTCTGAAATACTTGCTGCGGAACTCCACTCATCACATCCTGCATAGTCTGCTTTCTGCCAGCCAGCCAATCTTCTGTCAATACTAACATGTTACCCAATACACCATGAGCTTTTATTTTCCACAATAACCTTTGAAGTGGCAGTATATCGAATGCCTTCTAAAAATCCAAGTAAAATACATCTGCAGGCTTCTCTTTATCCACAATGCATGTTACTCCTTCAAAAGAACTCCAATAAATTGGTTAAACATGATTGCCCATACACAAAACCATGTTGCCTCTTCCAAATTGCCTTGAGTTTTTCTAAGTGCCCAGCTATAACCGCCTTAATGGTTGATTTTAACACCTTCCCTACGGCAGGCGTTAAGCTAACTGGCCTATAGTTTCCTGTTTTCTACTTCCCTCCCTTCTTGAATAGAGTGGTTATATTTGCTACTTTCCAGTCTGATGGAACCGTTCAAAAATGTAGTGAATTTTGGAAAATTAACACCAACACATCTACTATTACATTAGCCACCTCTTTTAAGACCCTGGGATGAAGTCCATCAGGACCCAGAGGCTTGTCAGCCCACAGCTCTGTTTGTTCAGTACCGCTTCCCTAGTGATTGTAATTTCACCAAGTTCCCTTCTCCCTTGGCGGAGAAGAAAAGAGTTGATGTTTCGAGTCCTCACGACCCTTCAACAGAACTGAGTGAATATTAGAAGAGGGGAGAAATATAAGCTGGTTTAAGGTGGTGGGGGGGGGGGGGGGAAGAAGTGGTGGGAGGTGGTGTGGTTGTAGGGACAAGCAAGCAGTGATAGGAGCAGATAATCAAAAGATGTCACAGACAAAAGAACAAAAAGAACACAGGTGTTGAAGGCGGTGATATTATCTAAACAAATGTGCTAATTAAGAATGGATGGCAGGGGACTCAAGGTACAGCTCTACTGGGAGGCTTGGCCTAAATAGCCAAGTGGTTATGGTACTGGGTTTGTAACCCCAAGAACAAGAGTTCAAATCTCACAATGGCAAACTATGGAACAATGTGACTTCATCTGAAACAGATGGAAACAGGTTTGTACTCGAAAGAGTATCAAGAGTTCAAATCTCACAATGGCAAACTATGAAACAATGTAACTTCATCTGAAACAGATGGAAACGGGTTTGTACTCGAAAGAGTTACTGCAAGAAGATATAATGAAAGAAAGTACAGCTCTACTGGGAGGCTTGGCCTAAATAGCCAAGTGGTTATGGTACTGGGCTTGCAACCCAAAATCAAGAGTTCAAATCTCACAATGGCAAACTATGAAACAATGTAATTTCATCTGAATAGGAACAGATGGAAACATGTTTAAGGGCTTGGCCTAAATAGCCAAGTGGTTATGGTACTGGGTTTGTAACCCCAAGATCAAGAGTTCAAATCTCACAATGGCAAACTATGAAACAATATAACTTCATCTGAAACAGATGGAAACAGGTTTGTACTCGAAAGAGGTACAGCTCTACTGGGGGTGGGGTGGAAAGACTAGCAGGGCATAAAAGGTTTAAAAATAATGGAAATAGGTGGGAAAAGAAAAATCTATATAAATTATTGGAAAAAACAAAAGGAAAGGGGAAGAAACGGAAAGGGGGTGGGGATGGAGGAGGGAGTTCAAGATCTAAAGTCGTTGAATTCAATATTCAGTCCGGAAGGCTGTAAAGTACACCACATGAACTGCAGTGGTTTGAGAAGGCAGCTCACCATGACCTTCTCAAGGGCAACTGGGATGGGCAATAAATGGCCCAGCCAGTGAAGCCCAGAATGAATAAAAAAACTCTTTCCTCAACTAAAATGCTGTGGGTGCAAGTCCGACCATTGCTGGGCCTAGGACACTGCCCCGAGGAACTGCTGAAACAACAACCTGGGGCTGAGATGATTGGCCTCCAACAATCAGAATCATTTTCCTTTGTGCTAGGTATGATTCCAGCCAGTGGAGAGTTTTCCCCCTTGTTCCCACTGCTCAATTTCACAATTATTACTCTATCCAGAGTATTACTTACAATGGCTGCTCTTCCTGCTCCCCCTGGTGTCACCAAAAGATCTATCCTTGGCCTCCTCCTGTTTCGCATATGCATACAGCCTCTCAGCATCAGAAGGAACAATATTAGTTTTCACATGCACGTTAATGACACCCAGCTTGACCTCGCCATCTCCTCTCTTGACTCCCCCATTGTTGCTAAATTATCAGGCTGCTTGTCCAGCATCCAATGCGGGATGAGCAGAAATTTCCTCCAATTGGATGCAGTCATACCTAGCACAAAGGAAGATGACTGTGGTTGTTAGTGGTCAGTTATCTCAGTTGCAGGACATCACTGCAGGATTCCTCAGGGTAGTGTCCTCGGCCCAATCATCTTCAGCTGTTTCATTAATGACCTTCCTCCCATTGCTCGTGGCTGAATGCATAATGTTTAGCACCATTCGCAACTCCTCAGATACTGAAGCAGTCCATGTGCAAATGCAGCAAGATCTGGACAATATCCAGGCTTGGGCTGACAAGTGGCAAGTTAAATTCGCACCACACAAGTGCCAGGCAATGACCATTTCCAACAGGAGAGAATCTAACCATGGCCCCTTGACATTCAATGACATTACCATCGCTGAATCCCGCACTAACATCCTGGGGATTACTACTGACCAGAAACTGAATTGGGCTAGCCATATAAATGTTCTGGCTACAAGAGCAGGACAGAGGCTAGGAATCCTGCGGTGAGTAACTCACCTCCTGATTCCCCAAAGCCTGTCAACTGACTACAAGGTTCAAGTCAGGAGTGTGATGGAACATTCTCCACTTGCCTGAATGAGTGCATCTCCAAAAGCACAAGAAGCTTGACACCATCCAGGACAAAGCAGCCCACTTGATTGGCATTCACATGCAATACAGGAACTCACCAAGCCTCCTTAGGCAGCACTTTCCAAACCCACGACTGCTACCATCTAGAAGGTCAAGGGCAGCAGTCACATGGGAACACCACCACCTGGAAGTTCCCCTCCAAGCCACTCACCATCCTGATTTGGAAATATATCACCGTTACTTCCCTTACCGCTGGGTCAAAATCCTCAAACTCCCTTCCTAATAGCACTGTGGGTGTACCTACATCACTGGATTGCAGCGGTTCAAGAAAGCAGCTCACCACCACCTTCTCAAGGGCAGTTAGGAATGGACAATAAATGCTGGCCTAGCCAGCAACAACTACATCCCATAAATGAATTTTTAAAAATTGGAAAGACTAAAGCAAAACTCCATTCCCTAGCCAACTCCATCTTTCTCCCTGGCAACCATCTGAGGTTGAACCAGACTGGTTCAACCTTGGTGTTATATTTTACACCAAGATGAGCTTATGACCACATAGCTACACCATCACTGCCTTTTTCTACCTTCATAACATTGCCTGACTCTGTCCCTAACTCAGCTTATCTGTTGCTGAAACCCACATCTACACCCTGGTCAGGTCTGCACTCAACTATTCCAACACACTCCTGGCTGGTCTCCCACATTCTACCCTACATAAACCTGAAGTCATCCAAAACTCTGCTGCCCATGTCCTAACTCACACCAAGTCTTGTTCACCCACTACCCCTGTGCTCGCTGATCTACATTGGCTCCCAGTTACGCAACGCCTCAAATTTCAAATTCTCAACCTCCTTTTCAAATCCCACCATGGCCTCTCCCCGTCTCTGTAATACAGGGATGACAGTGGTCAAAGACAAAAATGTCTGAAATTTTTTTGTGTGACAAGGAATCAGGTGGAGACATTTTTGGATCTAACATCCCAAATGTGTCTAAGGAGGAAACTCCAGGCCATAATCTAACATGTTGAATTAAAGATCAGCTGTTTCCACCTTAGTAACATTACCCGTTTCCACCCTTGCCTCAGCTCACCTGCTGCTGCAACCCTCATCTGTGTCTTTGTTACCTCTAGATTCAGTTATTCTTCTGGGACAAAGTCCTGGAATTCCGTCCCTAACTGCACTGTGGATGTACCTACACCACAGGGACTGCAGCGGTTCAAGAAGGCAGCTCACCACCGCTTTCTCTAGGACAATTAAAGATGGGCAATAAAGGCTGACCTGGCCTGCGAAGCCCACATCCTGTAAATGAATAAAAAAAATAGTCTCCCACATTCTATTCTCTGTAAACTTCAGGTCATCCAAAACTGCACTGCCCATAGCTTTAACGACACCAAGTCCTGTTCACCTATCACCTCTGCGCTCGCTGAGAAACATTAACTTCTGGTTAAGCAACAGTTCCACTTTAAAATTCTCATCCTTGTTTTCAAATCCCATGGCCTAGCCCCTCCCTATCTTTATAACCATCGCTCCACAGCCTCTGAGATACCTGCGCACCTTAAATTCTGGCCTCTTGAGCATCCCTAGTTTTAAATTGTCCACCATTAGTGGCTGTACCTTCAGCTACCTGGACTCTAAACTCTTGAATTCTCTGTCTACACCTCGCCGCTTCGCTACCTCACATTGCCCCTTTAAGACACTCCTTAAAACCTACCTCTTTGACCCAGATTTTGGTCATTTGACATAATATCTCCTAATGTGACTTGGTGTTGGTCTTTGTTTTATACTGCTCCTGAAGCACCTTAAGACATTTTATGACATTAAAGTTCCTTTATAAATACAAATTGCTGTTATGTACATAAGAACTTTGAATCACCATTACTGATTTCTCCAAACATATGGTTGCAGCAGCAATCTCCAAACTAATTTAAGCTACTTTTCTAAAGTTCATATTTTTGCCCCATTTTGCAAGGTTTGCGAAAAACCAAACTACAAATTGAACACTATGTCTTCTGCCAATGCCATTGTTGATGCCAATTTTCAATGATGCAGTCCTGTTCAACTTTCCTTATTGGTCAATAAAGCTAAGCAGCTTTAGAGAATAGAGAGATTAGGGCACAAGTGGAGGAAAGGCCTACTACCTGGTGCTTTATAACCAAGAAAACAAGTTTGGTGCACAAAATGTTCAGCAAAATCATCCCCCATCCCTAAACTAACACAAATTGGTCTGAGAGAGTGATCTTCAGGCCAAGGGTGCACAACAGTCGGAAAGGGAGCTCTCGCCAGTCATTGCCTACAGGGGAGTCTGGGGTTTTTGGGGAAACAGGAAAGAGTTTGCCCAGGGCAAGCCTGACCTGGAAAGTGGGTGCCACTGGCAGAGGGGAAGGCAAAATGAAAGCTGCACAGTTGTAACTTTTTACTCTCTGGAAGTCAGCTGCCAGTGACCCGATTCCCTTCTAGTTAGCAGCCATGCTTGGGGATATCCTGCCCTGTTGCCTTGTGCTCCGGGCCACATTCGACCTCTGAACTTCCCCCAGAATCTGCGCTTTGTGACATGCAATCTCTCTTCACCCAGTAGTTTCCACCTTCTGATGCCACAGCCAAGAAAGCCACATATTGAACACATTGCACAGGCAGCCAGGGCAGGCACTCTGTGCACACACAATCTCCCACTACTAGAAACAATAGCAAATCTGTTCCCATTCTGTTGCTGCGTTCGGAAGCTCAGAGTCACGTTGTTTCGTTTTGAAATGTTTACAACAAATGTTTACTTCAAGCATACCTTTGCCATAACTACGAAAATGGGGAGGCAGAAGTTGGAGAAATATTTCAAAGGGCAGAATTCCGGAATCAAAAAGTCAGAATTCCACTAAACGGCGGAGATTTTTCATCCCTGACAATATCCTCCAGCCCCACAATTCTCTAGGATGTCTGCACTCTTAATTCTGGCCTCAGAATTTTATTTGCTCTACCATTGATGGCCGTGCCTTCAGCTGCCTAAGTACTAAGCTCTGGAATTCCCTGTTCTAAACCTCTTCACCTCTCTACCTTTCTTTTTTCCTTCAAGGCAATACTTAAAATCTACCTCTTTGACCATCTGCCCAAATATCTTCCTATGTGAATCAGTGTCCAATACAGATTCATAATGCTCCTGTGGAGCAACCTTGGAACTTTTCATGTTAAAGGTGTTATGTAAATACAAGTTTCTATTGCTCTAGGGCTCCTAGATGCCAGATTCAATCAAATGCTGCCTCGATGTCAAGAGTCAAGGGTAGCCACTTTCACCTTGAGTTCAGCTCCTTTGTCCATGTTTGGACCAAGGCTGTAATGAGGTCTGGAGCCGAATGGCCCTGACAGAACCCAAACTGAGTATCGGTGAGCAATTTTTTGTGACTAAATTGATTATTACTGAATAAGTCTCATCACTTTGTTGATGATCGAGAGTAGACTGTTGGGGCGGTAATTGGCTGGGTTGGATTTGTCCTGCCCATACCTGGGCAATAATCCACATTGTTGGGTAGATGCCAATGTTGTAGCTGTACTGGAACAGCTTGGCTAGGGGCACGGCAAGTTCTGAAGCACAAGTATATTGCTGGAACAGTTTCTTACTATCATGTGGAATGAATCGAATTGACTGAAGACTGGCATCTCTGATGCTGCGGACCTCAGGAGGAGGCCAAGATGGATCATCCGCTCGGCACTTCTGGCTGAAGATGGCTGCAAATGCTTCAGCCTCACCTTTTGCATTGATGAGCTGGACTCCCCTTTCATTGAGCTTGGGGATATTTGTTGAGCCTCCTCCTCCAGCTAGTTGTTTAATTGTCTACCATCATTCACAATTGGATGTGGCAGGACTGGAATTTAGATCTGATCTGTTGCTTGTGGGATTGCTTAGCTCGGTCTACTGCATGCTGCTTATGCTGTTTGGCATGCATGTAGTCCTGTCTTGTAGCTTCACCAAATTGACACCTCACTTTTAGGTATGCTTGGTGCTGTTCCTGGCATGTCCTCCTGCACTCTTCATTGAACCAGGGTTAATCCCCTGGCTTGGTGGTAATGGTAGATTGGGGGATATGCTGGGCCATGAGGTTACAGATTGTGCTTGAATACAATTCTGCTGTTAATGAAGGTGCACAGCACCCCATGGATGACCAGTTTTGAGTTGTTAGATCTGTTCAAACTCTATCCCACATACCACGGTAGTAGTGTCACACAACATGACGCTGTCCCAATGTGAAGATGAGACTTTTGCCTCCACAATGTGATGGTCATTCCTACTGATACTGCCATGGGCAGATGCATTTATGATAGATTGCTGAGGACGAAGTCAAACAGGTTTTTCCTTCTTGTTGGCTCCCTCGCCACCTGATGCAGACCCAGTCTAGCAGCCATGTCCTTTAGGACTCGGCCAGCTAGGTCAGTAATGGTGCTACCGAGCCACTCTTGGTGATGGACATTAAAATCCCTCCAGAGCACATTCTGTGCCCTTACCACTCTCAGTGCTTTCTCCAAGCGGTGTTCAACATGGAGAATTGCATCAGAACACAACAGAAAAAGTTTCAAGACATGGTCTTTTAACGTGGGGAGGGAGCAGACACTTAATTAGTTCCTGCAGATGGTAGTGGATGTTTGGGATGAGCAACTGATGTGAAATCCAAGGTAAAAGCAGGATTGTGTGCACAACGTTCAGTTTAGCCAAGGACTCTAACGTTGGGAACAGGTATTGATCAGTGGGGAACGGGCACTGCGGCAAGGCGGCAGTGACTAAAAGCTTGGTGAGAGCGGAAGAGGGTGATTGCAAAGCCTGGTCTCTCGAAGAGAGAAGACACGGAGGCAAAGGGATGCAGAAATGATCAGGGTTAGAGGCAGCAAGGCCATGGAGGGATGTACTTAGACAGGGGAAAGTTTCAGCTGAGAGCTCACTCCTGGGTGGAGCTGGCGTCCTCTCTGGGTGACGGTGACTCCAGGTACACCCAGATCCGCAGCTTTTTGTATTGCTACCGTCTGCACACAGCCCAGGCCGCAAGTACAGTCCGGGGAGGGGAAGGGACCTTGGGAGGGTTTAAATAAACTGTTCCCGGTTGATACAGCACCACGGGCGGGGCAAGAGCACTGTTTTCAGCGGGGCTCCCACCACACCGTCCCGAGCCCGCCACTCACCCTGGGGTCGCTGCCCATCGCTCACCCACTCGCTGTCTCCCCGCAGCGCCGGACACCTGCGCTCCCGGGTTCACGTCAACGTTCGAATCTGGCGCGCCTCCGCCCCACAGATTTCGGGAGCGCGCGCGCGCCACAGCAGCCAAAAAAGGGCGGAGCGTGCAACGTGTTGGCTGAATTAGGACAGTTTCACCCCTCAAATAAATGGACGTTTTCCGCTCATTTATTTATTTTGCAAATAGCTTATTGCAGACGACCCTCCTATTCCGCAAGAGGCTTGGGATGGGGGAGATGGTCATTTACTGACGCTGAAAACTGATCCCTCCATTTGCAAGAAGGCTGTTGCGGGACAAAGTCAACCTGCTCCATTGCGGCAAGACAGTGACCGAGCTGCATGTGTCAGCAAACTGGGCGCCAGGCGATTAACCTCTATCCTTTAATGCCACTGTAGGTTGAATGATGCAGTCTACTGTTTTAAATGATTGCTGTATATTTATACATGAGATGGGGGTGGCGTGGAGGGGTTTATTTTATGAGGAAAGGCTTGACAAGCTGGGCCCATTTTCATTGGAGTTTAGAAAAATGAAAGGTGATCTTATTGAAAAATGAGATCCGGTGGGGACTTGACAGAGTGGATGCTGAAAGGATGTTTACCCTCTTGGAGGAATCTAGAACAAGGGGACACAGTTTAAAAATAAGGGGTCTCCCATTTAAGATGGAGATGAGAATTTGTTTCTCTCAGAAGGTTGTGAATCTTTGGAATTGTCTTCTCCAGAGAGCAGTGGAAGCAGGGCCAAATGAATATTTTCAAGGCAGAGGTGGATAGATCTTTATAAAAATAAAAAAACTGCAGATGCTGGAAATCCAAAACAAAAACAGAATTACCTGGAAAAACTCCAGGTCTGGCAGCATCGGCGGAGAAGAAAAGAGTTGACATTTCGAGTCCTCATGACCCTTCGACAGAACTTGAGTTCGAGTCCAAGAAAGAGTTGAAATATAAGCTGGTTTAAGGTCAATATTGTTGTTGACATCTTTTGATGATCTGCTTCTATCACTGCTTGTTTGTCCCTGCAACCACACCCCCCCTCCACTTCTCTCTATCTCTCTCTCTCTCTCTCCGCCCCCCCTCACACACCTTAAACCAGCTTATATTTCAACTCTTTCTTGGACTCGAACTCAAGTTCTGTCGAAGGGTCATGAGGACTTGAAACGTCAACTCTTTTCTTCTTCGCCGATGCTGCCAGACCTGCTGAGTTTTTCCAGGTAATTCTGTTTTTGTTGTGGATAGATCCTTAACTAACAAGGGAGTCAAAGGATATCAGTGTAGGCAGGAATGTGGAGTTGAGGTCGCAATCAGATCAGCCATGATCATGTCAAATGGTGGAGCAGGTTTGAGGGGCCAAATGGCCTACTCCCCTTAAATCGTATGCTCAAATGTGTGTAAGAATGCATGCAGCTAGCACTGGTCTGTGCTGTTCATTGGCTTCACCCATGAAGAGGTGGGGGGCTTATGGGAAATGCAGAATGCTACTTAAAGGAAGTCAGCACCAATTGTCAATGTGGTGCATTGTGATTATTACAAGTGTGATGGAAATGGCTGAATCCGGGAGAGAGTGTGTACTAAGGTTTTCTGACAGTGCACCGGAGGTGTTGGTGCAGGAGTTTGGGAGCAGGAAATCTTGGTGTTATACCATGTCAGGGCACAGGAGGTGAATGTGAAAATTGTGACTCCATGTACTTGGATACATTGTTTGAAAAAGGTTCAATGATCTGATAAGAATTATCAAGGTAAGATCCATCTTCAGTGGTTTAGCTGCAGCACTAATTTCATCACCTGCTAAATTCATTCCCCACCCAGCTACAGTTATTACTGAATAATTCATTTGATAAACCTCAGGCACTCAGCTGTAGAAAAATCACACCGATATCACCGAGGCATATTGCAAATCACTCACTGTGGGAGCTGGGATAAATAAATGTCAAAGTAAATTCATGACCAACACAGAGGAGCCACAGAACCAGAGGCTTTTAAGGAAAATATATGAGGCATGTGTATATATGTTACTCTTTGTTTGTTTTGTATTTTTAGAATCTGATTGGAGGTAAGGGAGCACAAGCATCAGGAAGAGAGATATAGCATAAAACATATAGCATAAAATGTATAGCATAAAACATGTAAGATGTTAAGGGGACTTGACAGAGTGGATGCTGAAAAGATGTTTATACCCTTGAGGGAGAGCCTAGAACTAGGGGACACAGTTTAAAAATAAGAGGCCTTCCACTTAAGATGGAGATGAGGCGAATTTTTTTTCTCCCTCAGAGGGTCATTGGTCTGTGGAATTCTCTTCCTCAGAGAGCAGTGGAGACTGGGTCATTGAACATTTTTAAGGCAAAATTAGATTATTGACTAACAAGGGAATGAAAGGATATAGGGGGTAGGCAAGAAAATAGAGCCTAGGTGATCAGATCAGCCCTGATCTTACCAAATGGTGGAACAGGCTTGAGGGACCAATTGGCCTACTCCTGCCCCTAATTCGAATGTTTGTATTGAGAGATGGTGCAGGGGGGAGGGCTTTAGATTCCTGGGACATTGGGATTGGTCTTGGGGGAACTGGGACCTGTACAAGCTGGACAGGTTGTACCTCAACAGGGCTGGGACCAATATCTCGACAGGGAAGTTTAGTAGTGCTGCTTGGCAGGCGGATGAGAACCTGAGCGTGGATTCAGAAAGAAGAGAAGCAAAGAGGGCAGCAAATTAATAAGTGAGGATGGAAGGTCAAGGGATCAAACATACAAATTAACTGATCAGTGGTCTATGCATCAATGCGAAAGTCTTGTGAATAAGGCAGGTGAGCAGAGGGCACAAATAGACAATTTGAAAGAATGATATCATAGCTATTACTGAAACATGGCTTCAAGAGGGGCAGGAATAGAAGCTCTGTTTATAAGGTTTTCATAGGATAGAGAGGAGTGGTTTAAAAATAGAGTGCGGATTGCAATATTAATTAAGGAAACAATCACAGCTGTGATATGCTAGAAGGAGCATCAAGTGAAGCTTATGGGTTGAACTGTGGGGTGAAAAAAAAAGTGGCAATCACACTGCTGGGAGCATAATATAGACCCCAAATAGTCAGCAGGAGATAGAAGAGCAAATAGGTGGGCAAACTGCTGAAAATTGCAAAAACAAAAAGGCAATGATAGCAGTTTTCAACTACCCTAATATTAACTGAGAGAAATACAATGTAAAAAGGTAGCGAAGGCACAGAACTCCTAACATGTACCCAGGAGAGTTTTTTAAGCCAGTATGTAGCAAGCAAAGCAAGAGAAGAGACAGTTCTAGACTTAGTTTTAGGGATAGAGAATAATTATAAGAGGCTGGAAGGGGTATTGCTGGAAGAGCATTTAAGTGGTAGTGATCATAATTCAGTTAGATGAACATTGTTATGGAAAAGGACAGCGAGAAACCAAGAGTATACGTTCTCCATTGGGGAAAAGCCAATTTTAGTAAACGGAGATGTGAAGTGGATATTGTTGTATTGGACAAGTTGGTATTGCTGAAAAAAAGGAGACATGCTTTTAAAGCTTTTTGCCTTGCAGTCATCAGGACAGTTTCACTAGAACACCACAATGCTGCTAACTCAGTTTAAAAAGGGACAACAAATTTCAATTGTCCATTGATCACTGCCCTTTAAAGTGAATCTTTTCACAAGTCCCTGTCTGGATCTTTTTCCTCTTGGGATTAATTTTGAATAGAAATATCATTTTCATATATTCCGTTTGTTTTTAATATTGTCATGGCCATGATTGGTGAAGCTGGCCTTTGTTGCCATCCTTCACATTCCCCTAAGCAGGTCATGATGGGTCAACTGAGTGGCTTCTTGGATCCTGTCAGAGAGCAGTGTGTGGGACTGGAGTCACAATAAGTCAGAGTAGGTAAAAATGGAAGCTTTTCTTCCCCAAAGAAAGTATCTCATTTAGATTTTTATGACAATCCAATAGTTTCATGGTCACTTTTACTGATACCAATGCTTTATTGCCAGTTTTTTAAAAACTGAATTATAGTTCTCATACTGTCATGATGGGACTTCAGCTTGCATTCTCTGAGGTCCTTATTTCAAGATTCTGGAATACTAGTCTCCAGTAACATAACAGAAGCTCCCGTCATATCCCTAGTGGCCGAATTTACTACTAGCAGAAAGGCACAAGTGGTCCCTGGAAGAGGCAATTACCATCTCCAGGCTTGGGACCTTTGGTAATAGCCCTGAGCTTCTTAACCCATCTCAGAAACATCAGGTTATAGCCCCGATTTACCAAATGGACATATTGAACTTTTAAGTAAGACAAACGTTTTTTAACAAAAGGACATACAAGCAAAAGCTGGCGGAGACTGTAAAGTAACCGCTTGCTGGAAAATTTCTACGTGGATTACACTTGACCAACTAATCCAGGGAAAATGGAATGTCGCACTAAAAGGTGTCAAGGCCTACTTCAGACAGACACTTCAAAGGAAGAGATGCAGTATAAAAACTGAACTGTAATCTCCTGTGGTTGTGGGGATAATGGAGGCTGATTACCATCTCAGCAGAAACCATCTCCTGTGAGTTATACCTCAGACTGGGGACATGATGTGAGTTGAAAGTTTCTGGGCGAAAGACATGTTTGTTTTCTCCTTCCAGGAAAGCACAAGAAAAGGGGCTAAAAGCCAATTGCAACCCTGTTCTATATGTGCTAGTCTATTGTTCTAGTGTGTGCTGTGCCAGTGTATGCTGTGAAGATCACAGCTGAAGAACATCAACTAGGCATTTCTGCACTTGCAGGTAAAAAATGTCTCTCTCCGATTGCTGGAAGCAAGTCATAAGTCAGTAAAGCCACAGTTTGAAAAGGAAACAGGACAATTCCTTTCAGCTAACCTGCAAAACCAAAAATCTCCAAATCAACTGCATAACTGTCAAAGTCAGCTCTACTGGAATTACCCAACTTAATGGCCAGAATGTTTCACCATCTACTCCTCACAGACAAGCCAAAGACTGATTTGTGTATCTTTTTAACTTTTGTTTCTGGACTCACTCCTCATCTCCAACCTGTGTGTATGTGTGTTGTGTTTTTATTACTTTTCCTCATGTTCTAGTAGCTAATACTCTTTATTTAACTCAAGAAAGCCTGGTTAAATTGGCTCCTTTTAAAACATAAATACATTTGGACTGGGAAAAGGTATCCATGAAGGAAGGGATCCTTTTTAAATTAACCTTGTTGCAACCAACCAAGAGTGTTCAATAAAGAAGGGGAGCTGGTTCATCCCTCCTCACCCAGGAGCATAACAACTTGGGGTACCTCTTCTGGGGACCGGCTGTAACAGTTTGCATGGTATGAAATGCAACGGGAGCATTCCTAGGAGGTCAAATGATTTGAACACACCATTATATCAAAAACAAGTTGTCCCTTTATGTTGTGCTGGGCTTTTTAAAAATTTCTTCCTCCTCTGCCTAGTGCTTTGAGACATTTTGCTACGTTAACGACCATTAACCATTGATGCAAGTTGCTGGTACTTATTTAAAGGCCATAATGCCAATAATGCAAATGTGGGCACTGGTGAACTGTTAAACAATACTAAACTCTCAATTTATTTAATCTAATTTTGTCCCATTCCTTTCCATGGAATGGAAATTTGCTCAGGTAAAACTTGTTCTGATTGTAAACTTTTCTTCTCTTGTTAAGACTGCCACGCTCATCTCTAAAATGCTGCGACTATTTGGCTTCAGGCAGATCCATCAATCATCCAGCATGCTTCGTAAATTGTATTACGCAGGGCCCAAACACCCTGTGTATACATATAAAAAAAAGACAGGAGATATGAATTTTCTTAAATCACCGATTTCTTTTCTCCAAATTAGCATAAAATAATATTGTGTACACTTATCAAAGTGTACAGGTTCTGTTACATATAGTAGACCGAGATTTAACACTTGAGAGTCGATTATTCATTCTGAGCAACCTTGCCTGCTTCTGGGTGTGCAGTTCTCAAATATCTGCTTGCCATTGAATGGGACAATTATATCCCTGGCTGGCCAAGTTCCCTACCAACCGCAAGCACTGGTGAAGTCAGCTTCTTGTTTCACTGGTATCAAGCCTCTCTTCCCGTTGTAGTTTACATATTCTAATCCCATTGCTGTCTTTGCTGTTTCAACAGAATTGTAAACCTATTTGTTGAATCATGTTGCCTCATCACATGACAGAGAGGAATCTTACAAAAACCTGCTAAATATTCACCTGCGCAGGAAGAAGAGTAGACCATTTGGCTCCTTGAGCTTGCTCTGCAATTCGATTAGATCATAGCTGATCTGTATCTTAACTTCATCTACCCACCTTGATTCTGTATCCATCAACATCTTTGCCTAACCAAAAATCAATCCATCCCCATTTTGAAATTTTCATTTGACCCTCAACCTCAACAGCTTTTTGAAGAAAGAGTTCTAGATTTCCATTACCCCTTTTGTGGGAAAAGTACTTCCTGATTTCCAAATGGCTGAGCTGTAACGTTTTAAGATTGTGGGCTGGATTTTCACCCAAGAGGTGGGTACGCAGGAGTCAAGAAATTTCCTGGCCCACTTTGGGAGGAAGTACCTGCAAATGTGGGGTTTTCATTTGGAGGTTGTGGGGGAGGGAGTACATGCTGGAGTCAGCCCTACTGCACCCCTGAAAGAGTTCGGAGGCAGCCACAGGGGCTTCCAGGTGTGGAGGCAGGCTGTTTAAAAAGCCCATCTCAGTGTTCTGGGACTTTGTTCCAGTTATGATAAAATCAATAGGACAAAAAAAAGCCACCTATCCCTCACCCTTCACACCCCATCACCCCCCACACTCTGCCCATGCCCCATTCATGCCAACTCATGCCACATGCGCCCCACTCACCTGCCAAGGCCTCAAACCCTGCATGCCAACCTATGCTCTCTACCTACCCCCATGGCACCTCATAGCCTCCATGCCAACCTATGGCACTTCCATGCCCATTCACCCTGTTGTATACAGAAACACTGAACCTGTAGTAACAATAGCACATGTAAAAGATTTTAAAACCTAGTTATTTATTCATAACTTCCTACTTTCTTTGAAAAAGAACTGTTTTTACTACAGCTCATAAATGTGTCAAACATCCAGACCTAGATCTGAAACTGCAAGCACTTGACACCCCCTTTTCTTGTGCAAATAAACATTGTGCAATGGACAGAATAGATCACAGAGAAAGAGCTGTCAATCAAGCAATGTTTTCGCTGGTGCACAGCTGTTTAAACAGACTAATGGATATCTGGGCTCTCAGCTGAACCTCCTTAACATTCTTATTACCAGAAAGTTCATTATTAAAAATCATCATTATCATTATCTGCAGCATATGTTCTCTGCAATGTGCTGTAATCTCCCTTGCATTAGTAGTCAGAAGAAAATAATGGCACTTTTTATTTATGTTTTCCCCATTTCAATAGATATTGGTCCCCTACCTTGTGTGTAAAAACAATAACGATGGGTAATTATATCAAGTGATTTCAACTTTCCCAACATTAGTTGGGATGGACTTGGTGTTAAGGGCTTGGATGGAGTGGATTTCTTGAAATGTGTACAGGAGAGCTTTTTAGGTCAGTATGTGGAGGGTCCAACAATGGCCGGCGCAGTGCTGGACCTATTTCTGGGGAATGAAGCTGGACAGGTGGCTGAGGTGGAGGAGCATTTTAGTGATAGCGACCACAATATAGTACAATTTAAGCTTGTTATGGACAAAGAAATAGACAAGTTGCGAAAAAATGTTTTGGATTGGTGGAGAGCGGATTTTAGTAAAATAAGGCAGGATCTGGCCAACATAGACTGGGAACAGCTACTTGTGGGGAAATCTACAGAAGAGCAGTGGGGGGTGTTCAAAAAGGAAATGGGGAGGGTACAGGCTCAACATGTTCCCTCTAGGGTGATAGGAAGGAGTAACAAGCCCAGAGAACCATGGATGACCAGAGATATTCAGGATACGATGAGAAGGAAAAGAGAGGCTTTTAGCAGATACAAGGGGAGCAAATCAGCAGAGGCATTAGTAGAGTACAGAAAGTGCATGGTGGAGCTTAAGAAAGCAATTAGGAGAGCAAAGAAGGGATATGAGAAAGCTCTGGCTGGTAAAAGTAGGGAAAATCCCAAGATATTCTATAAGTATATCAGTGGGAGGAGGATAACCAGGGAAAGAGCAGGGCCCATTAGGGACCAAGGGGGCAATCTATGAGTGGAGCTAGAGGACATTGGTAGAGTGTCGAACGAATACTTCACATCTGTCTTCACCCAAGAGAATGAGGATGAAGACATGGAACTCGGGGAGAGAGACTGCGAGGTTCTTGAGCAAATTGATATGGGGAGTGACAAGGTTTTGGAAGTGTTGGCAGGCTTAAAAGTGGACAAATCTCCAGGTCTGGATGATTTGTGTCCCAGACTACTGAGGGAGGCAAGGGTGGAGATTGCAGGGGCTCTGACCCAAATTTTTAATTTCTCTCTGGCTATGGTGGAGGTGCCAGAGGACTGGAGAACAGCTAATATGGTTCCACTATTTAAGAAGGGTTATAGAGATAAGCCAGGGAACTACAGACCAGTGAGTCTCACGTCAGTAGTAGGGAAACTATCAGAGAAAATTCTGAAGGAGAGAATCTATCTCCACTTGGAGAGAGAAGGTTTGATCAGGGATAGTCAGCATCGCTTTGTCAGAGGGAGGTCATGCCTAACAAATTCGATTGAATTTTTTGAGGAGGTGACCAGGTGTGTAGATGAGGATGGTGCAGTTGATATAGTTTATATGGATTTCAGCAAAGCTTTTGACAAGGTCCCACGTGGGAGACTTATAAAGAAGGAAAATGCACATGGGAAATAGGGTAATTTGATAAGGTGTATTCAAAATTGGCTTAGTTGTCGGAGACAGAGGGTGATGACAGAAGGCTGCTTTAGTGACTGGAAGCCAGTGTCCAGTGGCGTACCACAGGGATCTGTGCTGGGTCACCTATTATTCGTCATTTATATAAATGACAGATATGGCTATGTAGGGGGTAGGATTAGTAAGTTTGCGGATGACACAAAGATTGGCTGGGTGGTTAACAGTGAGGTTAAGTGTCTTGGGCTGCAGGAAGATATAGACAGGATGGTCAAATGGGCAGATAAGTGGCAGATGGAATTTAACTCTGAAAAGTGTGAGGGGATACACTTTGGAAGGAGTAATTTGACAAGGAAGTATTCAATGAATGGCATGACAATAGGAAGTTCTGAGAAACAAAGGGACGTTGGCGTGTGTGTCCATTGATCTCCATTGAAGGTGGATGGGCATGTTAGTGGGGTGGTGAAAAAGGCATATGGGACATTTGCCTTTATCAATCGAGGCATAGATTGCAAAAGTAAGGAGGTCATGTTAGAGTTGTATAGAACCTTGATGAGGCCACAGCTGAAGTACTGTGTGCAGTTCTGGTCGCCACATAACAGAAAAGATGTGATTGCACTGGAGGGAGTGCAGAGGAGATTCACCAGGATGTTGCCTGGGATGAAACATTTAAGTTAGGAAGAGAGGTTGGATAGACTTGGGTTGTTTTCGCTAGAGCAGAGAAGACTGAGGGGTGACCTGATCGAGGTGTACAAGATTATGAGGGTCATGGACAGGGTGGATAGGGAGCAGTTTAGTTGAAGGGTCAGTCACGAGGGGACACAAGTTCAAGGTGAGGGGTAGGAGGTTTAGTGGGATGTGAGGAAAAGCTTTTTTACCCAGAGGGTGGTGATGGTCTGGAATCCGCTGTCTAGGAGGGTAGTGGAAGCAGGTTGCCTCACATCCTTTAAAAAGTACCTGGATGAGCACTTGGCATGTCATAACATTCAAGGCTATGGGCCAAGTGCTGGTAAATGGGATTAGGCAAGTAGTTCAGGTGTTTCTCACGTGTCGGTGCAGACTCGATGGGCCGAAGGGCCCCTTCTGCACTGTGTGATTCTGTGTGGAAGACAGCACTGCATTCTATGTTCATGAAAGTGGGTGAGAAATCACTGGAGGCCTTTAATACTGCAAACCTGCAGCTAGTTTGAAGGTGTTGTGATTTCCTCTCCAGGAACTCATCTGGTACTTTCCTTTGACAATTTGGTCAAATAGAAACTTTTCACAGGAAAGTGGATGGGTCAGTGAGTGGGGACTGGGTGCAGTGGAAGAGATTTGCTCCCAGAAATTTTAAAGAGGAATTAAATTATAATGAAAGCAATATTGGGATAGATTTTCAGCTTCATCACCTTGGCTGTAATCTAACAGTTTGAGTCATCTGTTAACTAAAAAACCTGCCTAATTTCCATTCCATTAATTTCAGTGATTGGAAAGACAGCAATCAATTCAAAAGAATTACTGAGAAAGTGAGAAGACAGTTTGAAGGAACTTTATTCCAGAGAGTTGTTGGAACAGGAACTAGCTGATGCTGGGACTACTGCATCAGTTAAGGGAAAATAAGTTAAATATTTGAAGAAGAGGAAGTCTCTGGGGAGAGTATGAGGCACTGGGGCTATCCTTGAATTGCTTTATCTAAGGGATGAATGACCTCTTTCTGTTGCTCTAAACCTCTATGATTCTATTTTTTTTTCCTTTATTCTTTCGGGGGAATGTGAGCTTCACTGGCAAGGCCAGCATTTGTTGCTCACCCCTAATTGCCCTTGAACTGAGTGTATTATTGTGCCATCTTAGAGGGTAGTTAAGAGTCAGCCACATTGCAGTGGGTCTGGAGTCACATGTAGACCAGACCAGACAAGGATGGCAGATTTCCTTCCCTGGAGGGCATTAGTGAACCAGATAGTTTCATGGTTAACAATACTGAAATTGAATTTAAATTCCACTAGCTGCCTGGTGGAATTTGAATACCTGTCCCTAGGTTATTAGCTTGAACCTCTGGATTACTAATCCAGCAACATTATCACTACACTACCATCTCCCCAGCATAAGTGTTAGCAACATAAGATAGAAGCAGATTGATTAGAGTATGAATGTAAATTTTATATTTGCCCATCTGCTCTGTGGTGTTCATCCGTACTTCACAACAAACCATTTTACATATTATTAGGAATACAACTATCCATTTTATTTTTAATTAAAAAGAGTTGCTTTTATATAGTGCAGGAGGATAGAGTGGATTGCACTTAACTTAATGGAAGGAAAATCAGGCAAGTTTTGTGAGGAGCTTTCAGTATTCACAATTTGATGCTCTGCACTTTGTTCAAGAGTTGCTCAGTGACCAGAAGCTGAAGACAAAAATCTATGGTTTAATACTAAATTTGGTGTCTGCTATCAGCCATGGCTCACCACTGAGCCTGAAGGTGTGGGTCCAGGTCCCAACTTGATCACAAAATCTAGGCTGAAACTTCGTGTAGTACTCGGCGGCTGAGGTTGCCATCTTTCAGATGAGATGTTAATCTGAGGCCCAATCTGCTCTTGCAGGTGGACATGAAAGGTCCCATAACACTATTTGAAAGAAGAGGAGGAAAGCTCCACTGGTGTCCTGACCAATACTTACCTCTCAACCAACATCACAAAAACAGATTCTCTGGCCATTATTGCATTTCTGTCTTGGGATCACCACGTATTCGAACTTGCTGCAGAGCTTCCTACAATACAGCAGTTCAAAAGTACAGGTACTCATTGGCTGTGAATCTATTTGGGATGTTCACTGGTCATTAAAGGAGCTATTTAAATATAAGGTTTTTTTTGCCTCACCTCAACTTTGTGCATCTCCCCAGTTCTGAGGATCATATTAAAATGCACCAGACAAAGGAAAACGAGATATACAAAGAAAACTAATGAAGAAAAGTCAAAAACAAATATAACTTTTTTTGTAAGGTTGAATTTTCTTATGTTTTTCTATGTGTTACAGAAATGATCTGGCAATTTAAATGAAGACTGATAATGTTCTTGTGAAAGATTAATCTCTTAACTCTTATGTGAAAACGAATCATACTTCTCCAATGAAAACCAAATCTTGCATCTCCCCCCCCCTAGGCGACTAAGGTTGTCATTACAATCTATTAAACTAACTATAGAGGGGGCCATTCATCACCAATACACTAGCAAAGCAATAATCGGCAAGACTGCACAAAACTTTGATTTCTTGTTTTGTTGATTTTAAAAATAACACTGTCGCAGTGCTGCAGTTAATAAGAGAATGGAAAATAACATTCTCTCCACAATACATATATACTTAAAATTCATATGTCATCCTCTAAAAAATGTAAAGCTTCAAGCGTTTTATTTCTCATGGACTTGGATCAGCTTTTTAACCTGATTATACTGTTTTGATGCAGTTTATTACTATGCTCAAATTACTGTTTCATAATGCTTATCCAAAAATTACAATTGGAATTTTTAACAGAACTTATTAAATCTACTCCACACTTAAGCCCATCAATTTAACTCACAAACCTTGCAACAACAACAACTTTCATTTGTGCTGCACCTATAATATAGTAAGTCCCAAGGTGCTTCAGACGAATGTTATCAAAGTTCCATTCTGAGCCACATATGGATATTTTAGAACAGTTGAGCAAAAGCTTACTCAAAAAGGTACCTTTGGTTTCAAGAAGCATCTTAAAGGAGGAATGAGAAGCAGAGAGATTTAGGGTGGGAACTCCAGAGCTTATGGACTGGGCAGCTGAAGACACGATCAGTAGTGGTGGAGTAATTAAATCAGGGATCAGAAAGTGTGGAATTGGAGTAGCGCAGATTTCTGAGGGTTCCGAGCTGGAGTTACAGAGATAGGGAGGGAGATTCCATGGAGGGATCTAAACACGATTGAGAATTTTAAGCCACCAATCTTCCCTCAGAAAATGTTTTAACTTTACTTAATTTTGTATAAAATGTACTTGAAAAATGAGTGAATACAAACACTTTGCTGTCACCTCATAGTAAATACAAATGACTTTTCAAAACAGTAACAATGGATGATTGTTAAAGAGGCAATCGACAGCATCCTAGCAATATGTGCCTTTTCCTCTATTAAAACCTTTTCCTTTTACACATCGAACCAAAACAATACACTCCAACCACTTGTGGTAGGCTGAACGGACTAATGGCGGGGCTGATGCAAAACCTCACGGCAGCAGATGTTTAGTGGCACAAACACGGGGAAGTAAAAGGCAGGAAATCTGAAATGGATGTCAGAATTTGTCATTACAGAAGAAATGAGAAGCTGGTCCAACAAAAAAACACAGCCCTTTATCTTATCAGTATATGATCCTGACATTTAAAGAGATAATCAGAAAAACATAATCCAACAATTGGGTTTGCATCGTTATTTAATCATTTTTAATTATCCTGAACATGGCTCAGTGAATATTTCACTTACAATCTATTTTCCTAGTGATTAGGGGAGAATTTTGAGGCCTGTGCTTTTCAAAAGCTATTCATTGAACATAACAAGCAACTGAAATAGATTTTCACTTCACTATTTGTATAGTGCACAAGATCACCTTGTGCTCAAGCTTGGAGAAAATGAATGTTTCCAATCCAGAATAGCTCACTAAAGTCATTCACTTCCACCCCAAATCTTTACAGTATAGCAACAAAACCAACAAAAATACTGTGAACATTTATACTTCACAATTTCTTTCAGCCAATGACAGAGATAAAAACAAAAAACTGCGGATGCTGGAAATCCAAAACAAAAACAGAGTTCTGTCGAAGGGTCATGAGGACTTGAAACGTCAACTCTTTTCTTCTCCGTCGATGCTGCCAGACCTGCTGAGTTTTTCAGGTAATTCAGCCAATGACAGAACCTGGTTAATTTGGTGAGGGGCCCCTCTAGCCCTCACTGGGGACTGATTTTCCATGTTAGGTGTGGCTTTGCGCAGGATTACCTCCATTAGTTCTTTTAAAAACCGAAATAGTTCCTAGTGTAATAAGGACATGTTTAATGAGTGCTGACTTTATTTCCATTATTTTAGTGTGTTGGCTGCTTCAGCTTCATTTCACATGCATTCATGTGGATCCATAACACCTAACACAAAACGTCAGGAGTTAACCACAGTTCAATGTTAGCACTGTTGCCTCTGAGTCAGAAGGTCATGGGTGCAAGTTCCCCAAAACCTCAGCTGACACTACAGTTCAGAGTGAGGATATTCTAGAGGAGTATGAGGAGGCTTTTGTGGAGCATAAATATCGGTATGCAATAATGAGGCTGAATGGTCTGCTTCTGTGCTGTACGTTTTATGTTTCTCTGTGCACTCTTTTAAATGGGCCATAAATCCACCTATGGGGGTTTCTATTGACCAGAAACTGATTTGGACCAGCCATATAAATACTGTGGCTACAAGAGCAGGTCAGAGACTGGGAATTCTGTGGTGAGTAACTCACCTCCTGACTCCCCAGAGCCTGTCCATCATTTACAAGACACAAGTCAGGAGTGTGGTGGAACACCCCCCCACTTGCCTGGATGAGTGCAGCTCCAACAACACTCAAGAAACTCAACACCATCCAGCACAAAGCAACCTGCTTGAAAGGCGCTCCATCCACAAACATTCACTCCCTCCACCACTGATGTACAGTAGCGGCAGTGTGTACCATCTACAGGATGCACTGCAGCAACTCACCAAGGCTCCTTCAACAGACCATTCAAACTCACGACCTCTACCACTTAGAAGGACAAGGGCAGCAGATACATGGGAACACCTGCAAGTTCCCCTCCAAGCCACACACCTACTGACTTGGAAATATATCGCCGTTCCTTCACTGTCACTGAGTCAAAATCCTGAAACTCCCTCCCTAACAGCACTGTGGGTGTATCTACACCACATGGATTGCAGTGATTTAAGAAGGTGGCTCACCAGCACCTTCTCAAGGGCAATTAGGGATGGGAAATAGATGTTGGCCTTGCCAGAGACAATCACATCCTTTGAATTAATCTTTTTTAACATACTAGGTCTGTCCTACCACCTAAAAATGCTGTTATCTGTCTATTGCATGACAGATCTAATTGTTAACAGTAGGTTTCTTGCATTTGGTGGTGAGCCACTCACCGTAATTGTGGTTTCCCCAGAAGCATTGAGAACATTTTCAGGGGTAATGAAAACCACGTGGCTCATTGGGCAATTGAGAAGCATTAAATGAAAAAAAGAATGTTTCAGGTTTCACAACTGTGTTATTTTTCTGGTCAACTTTTAAGGAAATTCAGTGTTTGGCAATCCCCAATTTTGAACCACACATTCACGTAAATTTTTTTCAGAAAAGCAGGATTTGACCCCATTGCTTCAGAATCTGCATCACATGCTTCAATAAAGATAACACCACATGTAACTCCTCCTCCTCCATAAGCATCGAGATAAGCTCATTAACTAATCATTTAATGAACCATTTCACTTGCATTGAAACCTGAGATCATGCAGTGACCTCAAACTGAAATATGTTAAAATGATGTACAAATGGAAGAAGATAAATAGTTATTATAATCCCTTTTTATGATTCATAGTGTATTTTTTTTTACCTTTGGTTGATGTTTGTTTGAAAAAGTTATATATACATATAGTGTTCTGTCTTCACTGAGATCAAAGGCATAGGGCAGAATCGTCCCAGATTTGCACTAAGTGCAGTAGCGGGTGGGAAAAAGGACATTTTACCTGTCGGCCGCAATGGCAGGTTTTCACATCGTATTGTCCCATTCCTGGTGCATCCTGCTTCATTAATAATTCATTCATGGGTAACATGCCGGCTCACTGGCGGGCGGGCTTGGATTTGCCCACCATTCAATGCCCTCGGTGCTTCCTCGCTCTGGGTGCCATATTTAAAATGCATCACAGCGCATGCCAACTTCATGTCTTCAGACCAGGACTGCTCCAGGTGACAAATGGCCCCTGTATCAAAGAAGGCAGCAGCCCCCAGATTTAGTGACACCTCTCTGGAGTGCCTGCTGGATGCAGTGGAAGGCCGCCACAATGTCCTCTACCCCCGCTCTGGCTGCAGGAGGTCCATCACCATCACTTATCTAGCCTGGGAGGCAGTGGCGGTCAGTGCCATCAGAGCACAGAGGAGGTCAGCCAGTTCAGGAAGAGGATGAATGGTCTCATCCGTTCCACCAGGGTAAGTCAACCACCTCATCACTCTCAACTCACACTCACAAACCCATCACACATCTACAGGGATCTCAACAGTCAAGGGACAACACCACTAAGTCTCACACACACCCTCACATCTCCATCGGGTTCATATCCTCTGGAGCTCGTGCCCTAATCCCGTCCATAGCTCCACTCACCACACAATCATTCCACACAGTGCCATGTGTCCTGCTCACACTCTCTCCATCTGTTTTCATGCAGGAGAAGCTGGCTCACCACAGCAGGGAGAGGTCCCAGACTGGGGGTGGAGTGGCCCACATTAAGCCCCTCACTCACTTTGAGGAGCGTGCCATCGCACCGACTGGTGAGGACGTGGACCGTGTCTGCGGTGATGGTGATGTCAGCGACGAACACCCATGTAAGGATCCTGCACCACATCATCCTTCTCTCAATGCAACTGTAGTGCTCTCTCTCTTGCATTTGACTCTGCTGTCATACACTAATTGTCTCTACTTTGGTTCACAGGGATCTCTGCCAAGCGACCAACATCCTCAGCCAGCCAGTCCCTCAGCTCCATCCAGGTCCTCACCTCCAGCCAAGAGCACACCTCCTCCATTGAAGACCTGGAAATAAGCAGCCTGGAAGACCTGTCACAGTGCTTACCCACACCCTCCACCAGCGCAGAGACATACACCTCAGAGGGACTAGCTGTGGAGGAGGCTTGGGTTCACAATCTGGCAGCCACTGCACGGATACGTGTCCACAGCAGGAGGAGGTAGGTTCAGCTGAGCTCCCTGGCACTCGGAGGACTGCTGGAGAAGAAGCATCTGTGAAGTTTGAGTCAGATGACGAGCCTCTGGATTTGGCCTTCGAACTCATACTGCAGAGTCAACAGAAGGCGAGGGAACATTATGCAGAGCTGTTGGAAGCCCTCAACAGAGTGACATGCAAATCGGAAGATTGCGTCTGCCTGCTCTCTGATGAAGTGGTCCCACATGTGTGCATATGGAGGTCTCCATGAGAAGGATGGCGGATGCCATGGAGATCCTGGTCCAGCAGAATGAGGAGATGGTGCAGACCTGCACTCCATCACGGTAGCCATGGGTGAGTTCCTGCAGTGGCAACAAGAGTGGGAAATGGGGCATCTCAACATCACTTCAGGTGCTCCTTCCCCTCAAGGATCAGGCAGGGGCCCTTGGACACCCAAAGGGAGGAGGAGCGGCAGCTGGACACCCCTGGGTCATCCACTCAAGGATCTCAGACGCTGTCCTCTCTATCCCAGCTCCCTTTGCTTGTGACCCCCTCAACCTTGTCCTCTGTCACTGCAGAGGGAGCAGCTGGCCCCATAGGAGGACAGCCAAAGCAAGTTGTGGCCTTCAAGGTCTCGGGTCTTCAGAAGATGCAGGTCGAAGTCAGCAGAGGCAACAGGGCCAACCATTGCACAACCTGTTTCCACCCTTCTTGCAGCTGTCAGGGCAGCACCTAAAAGAAGTGGTAGGCCTAGAAAAGTTAAGAATTTCTGATCACAAGAGGTTACATGGGTGAACACATTTTGTCATTTTATAATCTGAAAATATATTTACTTTCACTGAATAATGTGTAATGGTGTCTTTTAGCTTCATTTACAGGCTTCGTGAGTCCTCCCCATGCATCCCACATCCTTACCCCACTGCGCCCGCCCACCCCTCCACCCCCCCACCACTCACAGTTCAGCTGCACGCAGCTGGAACACGAGTGATTCTGGAGGGAGAAGTGTGTGTGTGGCAGGACCTTTCAGAGCCTCATGCGAGCCTCTCCCACATACATGGAGCCTTCCTCAATCACACTCATCTCAATGTCTTGAGCATTTTTAATGCTGCCTGCTGGGGTTCTCTTTCAGTTGTCCATCTGAGCTGACCTGTATCTCCGCCCAGCTACTGATCTCACTCCCAAGCAGCACCTGATCTCACCCAACATGAGGCTCCGCTCACTTTTGATTTCAACAGCCATTGTGGTCACTAAGTTTCTTCTTAGCTCCCCTATCCTTTCCCCTCCCCCAGTCACCCATGTCCTTTACCCCAACACTGTTGAACCCCCTGGCATCACCTTCCACTTCCCCACCATTGCCTACCAACCAGAACCCTTCTCGTTCCAGGATCCCCAGGTGAATGTACATGTTGCCTACCTTCCTGAGAATCCCACCCCCATTAACACTGACCTTCCTGACCTCCTCCTTCCCACCACCAGGGTCCGTGTCTGTCTCCAAGCCCCCACCAACCACCCTCACCATTCCTTCTACCACTAACATTGAACCCTCGCCCTCCCACCCTTCTGGCTCACTCAGCCCCCTCTCATACTCACTATTCCCTCCTATCATGCCCACCCTTAGTTCGCTCCCCAGGAGGCAGTCATTGACTCCACAGATCCCTCCATTGCATGTTCACCTGGACATCCCCCCTCCACTCGCTCATCCACCCTTAATCACTCCTCCAACCCTACTCCTTCCTCCCCCGGATTCCTTCCTCCCCACTTACTCCTTCCTCTCACCTGGACTCCTTTCCCCCTCCAAATTCCTTCATGCCTCTGAAATCCTTCCTCCCCCCCGAAGTCCTCCCCCCAAAAATCCATCCCCCCTCTGAACACCTTCCCTTAGACCTACCTCCCCAGTTGCCGCATGCTCTCCTGTTACACTGTCCTCCTGTCATACTCCCTCCCCCCAAACCTCACCTCCCCCGACACCTTTGTGTCCCCCCTCCCAAACTCACCCCCACTCCCCCCAGCGGCCCACCATTGATGGGCAGAGCAGACGATGGCAAACTGGTTTCACGAAGTGTAAAACCGATTTCTGGCCTTCTCGCCATATTGTCCGTTCACACCTGGCATGGTGCCCGATGCCAACAGAAGCAGGAAATTCCAGCCGTAGAAAACCAGAGCATCGGCTTCACACAAACAATCGAAATGTTCTCTGTGCTGTTTTTCTTTGTTAATTTCCTCTCTGCTCCGCCTCTGAATCCCAAAATGACATTTGAACCAATGAGTTAAGCTGACACTTCTCAATGTTATCCTTGACCTTTTAGCACCAATATGGCAGACTGGAAACCATCCAGAAGTGCATTGTTGGCCAAGTTGGATGCATTTGTGGCAGGAGTGTACATCAGGTACATTTAAAGGTCAGAATAATTTATTCCAGCTCCCCAATTTTCCCCTGCACCACCTCCCCTGCCCAGTCAGCCATGGATCATTCCCCCCACCCCCCCCAAAGGCCAGATTGCTCCCCTCACCCCATGTTCGATTCCCCCTGAGCCTCGCTAACCCCCTATTGCACAGCCTTGTTCTCTGATTGTCCAGCCAAGCCCACCTGTCACTCCCTATTGACCCCCCCGCCACACGCCCCCTAACCATTGATTGCACCAGCCACCATTCACTGTCTGCCAGCACACCCTAGGCTACAAATCCACCACACGCAGCCATTGATTATTCCCCCATCACCATCCCACCATTAACCCCCACCATCCACAGATCGCCCACCCAATCCAGCAGTCACACTCATCCCAGTCATTGATTGCACTCACCAGCCTCTGCTCCCTCCTAGCTGATTGCTACACTCACCCCCCTGTTTCCTTACTTACCTAAGGGCTGCCATGACACTAGCAATGACTTGATCTTCAATTGCGTCTCACTGGCAGTTCTGCTTGTCTACTCATTGAAAGTGTGACCCAAGGTGCAATATCAGTGGTATCTTGGGCCTCAGCATTCAGCACAGCCCGTGCACTCTTCAAATGGACACAACCAAATTTCTAGGCCCTGGTATTTCAGACCTTCCCTCATACTCAGAGTTTGATCTGGTGACATTGTCAATTGGAGCATTGGTGAGTGGCCCTGTGGCAGAGATGTCCAGAGTCAAATCTCTAAGACATTGGACAGACATCTCCAACTGTTCTATTTTGGATACTGTAGTAAATTATGATTTTATTTAGTGTGTAATGTACCTTTAAGAATAATTAAGTTGAGGAAAATCACATGATCTGTACGAATAGGAGAGCAGCGCAGGCTACCTCTAGCAGTCAGTGTAGAGATAGAGTTGCAGTTGAAAGCACACATGTAGTTGTTGCTGGGTACATTGTAAATAAACTTAATGGGCAGAATTTTACAGACCCGTTTTGGCGGGGACGGGGCTGTAAAATGCAGCGGGCTGTTATAAATCCCATTGACGACAGTGGGAACATGAAATCCCGCTGTCATAAAATTCTGCCCAATGTTTCCACCCAAGAAGTATCTGCAGATCAACTCTGTCAACAATAGTAGAAACTTGGCCACCCTTACAACAAACTGGTGATGAGGATAGAACAGGATTGAATAGAAGAAATCAAGTTAAAAAGAAACCGGCACTGTACCTCGCCCAGTGATTGTAAGTAGCAAGCTCCATTAGAATTAAAGAAGTTATCCTCTCTCAAAATGCTGCAATTTGGGAGAATTTGAACCAGCCATAGATGAATGGTCCCATTATGTAGAACACCTCACATTCTTTTTTTCAAGTGAATGAGATTAAGGGGGAAGAGAAGAGGCGGGTGATCCTCTTGAGTACTTGTGGAACAAAATCTACCGTCTGATTCGATGTTTGACAGCACCCAGTACCCCAGATTTGAAGAATTTTGATGAATTGGTGGAAAGGTGAAGTGTAATTTTCAACCAAAGCCCTCAGTTATGATGCAGAGGTTTAGGTTTAATTCACGAAATAGAGCACTGGGTGAGATAATTGCATGCTACATGGCAAATTTGAAGCAGCTAATGGAACATTGTGAGTTCGGTACAACTCTAAACAACATGCTCAGAGATCGTTTAGTGTGTGATGTGAATGAGGACACTATTCAGAAAAAATTATTGTCCGACGTGAACCTGGATTTCAAGAAGACGCTAGAGATGGCGCTGGCCATGGAAAGTGCAGTAAGAGATTCAAAAGCAATACAGGGTGTGCAAAATGGCGCGGTCCTCCACATCAGGCAGGAAACCCCAGCCGAAAAGGGAGTGAAAATGCAAGACTCTGCCAAGAAGTGGGAAACAGCCCCTGCTAGCTGGAAAATAAAGAAAAATAACTTAGCAGTGAAATTGAACAATAGTTTTAATGGAGGTGGAAACAATCAGTTTTGTAGTGATTGGCATTTTTAAAAAATTGAATGCTATTATTGTCACAGAAATGAACATGTAATGAGGCAGTGCAAGGAGAGATTCAAACAGGCTTGTAAACAAAAGAAGAAGCCCAATGAAATCTACAATGTAGAAGAGCCTGAAACAACAGCAAATTCAGGCATTTACTTGTTATTTAATCTGAAAGTTAGAAAGACAGAATCAATATTTGTCACAGTGAAAGTAAATGGCAAACCTGCTAGAATGGAAGTGGACATGGGAGTTTCCACTACAGCAATTGGAGAACATACCATCAAATATCTGAATAATGGTGAACATCAATTAAGTTTAGAAGAAACAGCTGCCAAACTCAAAACATATATGGGTGAAGACATTCAAGTAAAAGGCATAAGCAGAGTAACTCACCATTATCAAAACCAATTGGCAAAGCTACCAGTGTTGATTCTGAGAGGCAGAGGACCAAGCCTTTGAGGGCGAAATTGGCTAAGGGAAATCAACCTTGATTGGCCACTGAGATTCCAAAAGGAAGCTGGAAGCGTTCCTGGTTTGAAAAAGGAATGTGTAAGGACTCAACAACCTGAAGAAATGCAGGCTGTCTTAAGCCAAAACCTGGAAGAACAGCAGGAGAAACTCAAAGAGACATGGGGCAAGATTTTCCCCCCGTTGGTGCGGGGGGGGGGAAGTTGAAGTGCGGGCTTGGTCCTCTGCCTAAGTGATGCCTCAGGGAGATCGACTCTACAATAAAAAATATTAAAAATAGAAAAAAAAATTCCCTGACATGTCCCCCTACGTGACACTGTCACATGAGTTGGGACATGTCCATAATTTTTTAAAAAACTTTAATTACATTTTTTAAAATCTACATGAAACCTCATCTGCCCGTGGATGGGGTTTCATCCTTTTTCAGAAGCCCGCCAGGGCTCCTGGCCTGACCGCCAACCTTAAGGTTGGATGGGCAGTTCCATTAATTAGTTCAATGTTTTTGCTGAGCGTCCGCCTTCCTGAAAATTTAAATGGGGCGGAGTGATGTCAGGAGTTCCGCCATTTTACGCATTGGCGAGTGGGCCCCGATCCCCGCTCGCTGATGGGAAAATCCTGCCCATAAGAACATAAGAAATAGGAACAGGAGTATACCATTTGGCACCTCGAGCCTGCTCTGCCATTCAATAAGATCATGGCTTATCTGCTTGTGTTTCAATTTCCACATTTCCATCTAACCCTGATAACCTTTGATTCCCTTAACTGCTAGATGACAGAGTTCGAGATGAGGTGAGCAATCTTTGCAGGGAAAAAGAAAACCTGTTAAAAGACCTTAACACTACAAGATTCCCTCAGGTCAAAGTTTGTACCCCTGGAAAAATGTGAAGAGAAACAGAAAGAATTCAGCACTTCTCTGAACAAACTAAAGATTGAGCTGGCAGAGAAGACACAATAATGTTCAATTTTCCATGAGGCAGCAAACAAATACAAAAAAGAGACGGAAGAGCTGAAGAATCAGCTAAATGAAGCCAAAGAGGATTTGGAAGCAAAAGTCTCAGAATTTTCCAAGAAGCAGACAGATAATGACATTTTGGGAGACTTAGCCACTGAGCTCAGACAAATTGAGCTTTCATCTGAGAGAAGTCTGGCCAACAGTGAAGTCAAAAGAAGGCCAAGATTAAAGCCTGCGCTAGAAAGAAGAAGGCACACAGAAAGAAGGTACAGAAATACTAATAGGTCTTTAATTCTGGCAGCATACAAATACACCTTTGTACATAGGTTGGCAATCAATTTACAAACGTTGCCCTAGTCATTTGCCTTTACAAGAAAATGATGAGCACACCCTAGTTCCACAGGAACTTGTTTTACTGTTAAATTTCTTATATTCATTGCCAGTATGTGCTCAACAGATCAAAGACTGGACAAGTTGGGACCTAGTCCTATCTCACTTAGGAGAACAAGTGCTGCATGGTCAGCCACAGGAGCCCCTATCTGACGAAATGAAACCATACTTCAACAGAAGACATGAAATAACCAGCCAAATTGGCATCTTATTGTGGGGAGCACAAGTTATAGTTCCTTCAAAGGGAATTTAACTACACATCCAGGAATCTTCCAAATGAAGGCCATAGCACTCAGTTATCCATGGTGGCCAGAGATGGATGGCGAAATAAACAGTTTAGTAAAGCACTGTATGCAATGTCAGCAACTGCAAAAGTTGCCAGTGACAGCCCCTTTACACTCATGGGTGTGGCAGGTAGACCCTGGGTGCGGTTGCACTTTGACTATGTTGGACCTTCCCTGGGAACAATGTTTCTGCTCATTATCGATGCCCATTCAAAATGGTTGGATGTATATGAGGTGAAGTCACCAATGTTGGTCGCTACAATTGAGAAACTACATCAAAGTTTTGCCATTCACGGACTACCAGAAGTAGTCGTTTCCGATAATGGCACGGCATTTATCAGCCTCAATGGTATCACTTATGTAAAAACCGCACCGTAACACCCATCCTTAAATGGATTGGCTGAAAGATGGTTCAAACATTCAAGGTAGGCATGAAAATGCCAACTGGCGATTCCTTGGCAACCAAGCTGCCACACTTTCTTTTTCATTACAGGACCACCCTCACACAACAACAGGGGCTGAATTTTCCCTCCCGTCGGGGAGGTTGTGGGGGGTGGTGGGTGGGAGTGAGCACAAACCCGATTGGCGCCCCCGATTGAGTGCGTGCCGTCATTTTACATGGGCAAGCCAATTAAGGCCTGCCCAGCGTGATGCTTGTCCGCGAGTGCTGTGCGCTCCCTGTGCAGGTGGGGGGATTCCTGAATTGGGGCCTGCATTTGAAAGAGTGCAGAAATTAGTTTAAGTTCTGGAAAATTTAATAAAAGTGAAAAAGAATTTTAAGGACATGTCCCCTCATGTGAAACTGTCACATGAACTGGGACATGTCCATTAATTTTTTCAAAATTTTTTATTTAATTAATAAACCCTTCATGAAACCTCATCCCGCCTGTGGATGAGGTTTGGTGAAAAATGCAAAGGTCGCCTGGGCTCTTCGCTTGCCCGCCAACCTTAAGGTTGGATATTCTTAACAACTTTAATTACTTTGTTAGTGGCCTTAATAGGCCTTTGACAGTTCATTGGCTACACCCCCGCTGAACTGACAATCTAAATGACGCGCGGTGTCGTTGGGATGCGCGCCCAATGTCACCGTGCGATATTTTACATGTCAGCAGGTGGGCCCTGATCCTCGCTCGCCGACGAGAAAATTCCTCCCCAGGTGTCACACCATTTTATTGCCGTCTCAGAACGACATTGAGCTTAACAATGCCGAATTTAGAGGGGAAGGTGGAAAGGAATCAGGGAAGCCAGAAAACTAAACACAGCTGGCATAGTCGCGAGAGGAAATTTACCGTGGGAAAGCCGATATATGTGAAGAACTTCGGGGAAGGACTTCAGTGGTTACCGGGTGAAATAAATGCGGTGACTGGGCCTCTAGCTCACCACATGGAGTTGGAAGGCCAGATCATTCGGTAACATGTGCACCATTTAAGGAAGAGAGAGACAAATCACCAAGGGGAGAATTTTCATGTTGGCAAGCGGGGGTGGGCCCCGCACACCGACACAGAAAATGATGCGCGGTGACGTCAGGCGTGCATCCTGACATCACTGCGCATCATTCCGATCTTCCATTCGGCAGGCGCGCACCAGAGGTGGCTGCGCATCCGCTGAACTATCAAAGGCTTGTTAAGACCATTAGGAGAGTAATTTAAAGAATTGACAGGCCTGCAAGTTCAACTTTAAGGTTGACGGGCAAGCGAAGAGCCCAAGTAGCCTTTGCATTTTTCATGAAACCTCATCCAAGGGCGGGATGAGGTTTCATGAAGGTTTTATTAAATTAATAAATATTTTTCACACATTTCATAAACATGTCCCAGCTCATGTGACACTGTCATTTTTAATCTGTCTTTATCTGAAACTTTAAATATGAACTTAGTCTCATTGAGGCACAGAGCTGCCTCGGAGATTTCTGCGCTACTGAACTTGTAAATTCCTTGCCCAGTATAAATATTATGTTGTCTTCAAAATGTTGTACTTGTAAATATAATATATATAGCCGAGTTGGGGGAGTGGGGGATGTAGTAATCGTGGTTTTATTTAGTGTGTAATGGACCTTTAAGAATAATACTTTTTAAGGAAGACCACATGACCTATAGTAACCAATAGGAGAGAAGTGCAGGCTACCTCTCACAGTCAGCGTAGAGGTAGAGTTGGGCAGGATCTTGCCTTTGTTGGGCAGGCTTGGTGGGGGCGGTTGGGACCGGAAGGCGATTTCACGCTGGCGGTCCAGTTAAGACCCACTCAGCATGAAACGTGAGCTGCAGCCCTCAGCGCTGCCTGTGTGGGCGGGAAAGGGAGTGTGAGAGGGTGCGCGCTTGATAATCTCCCTGAGGCATAGAGCTTCCCCAGGAAGATGAAGAGTTATAAAAAAATTAAAAATGTAATAAAACATGTCCCTTCTCATGTGAACCTGTCACATGATCAGGGACATGTTATTAAATAGGTTTTAACATTTTAATTTTATTTTTATTTGCTTTAGGAAGCCTTATCCCGCCCGTGGATGAAGTTTTCTAAAAAGTACAAAGGCCACTTGGCCTGCCCGCCAGCCATAAGTTTGGACAGGCGACAAAAAATTCTATTTAATTTGATAATTTAGTGGCCTAAACAGGTCTTTTAATTATCGGTGGGCACACTGCCGACTCCGGTACACGCCCACCAAATGAAAAATCACTCGACCGCGCGTCGACATCGGGATGCTCGCCTGACATCAACACACGTCATTTTGCGTTCGTGTGGGTCAGGCGCTTGCCTGCCCGCCTGGCTAAAAATTTTGCCCTTGGAGTTGATAGCACACATGTAGTTGCTGCTGAGTACATTGTAAATAAACTTAAAGTTTCCACCCAAGAAGTGTCTGCAGATCAACTCTATCAACAATAGTAGCAACTCAGCCACCCTTACAACAGATACTAAAGTGACAAATTTAAGAATGCACACTCCAAGGACAGAATTTTCTGGCTGGTGTGCGGGTGGCGGAGTCCGTAGGCCAGCGCTTAAAATGTCACGTGAGCGTCCCGACGTCAGTGCACGGCATCGCGATATTTCGGTTGGCGGGCGGGCTATGCAGCGGGATGCGTGCCCGTCATTGATTAAAGGCCTCGTTAAGGCCCTTAGCATGCCAATTGTTGACGATTTTGAGGGGCCCGTGTGAACTTCGGCTCGGTGCACGGGCCCAATGGGCAGGCGGGTGGGTGATTGTTTTACAAACCTCATCCAGTGGCAGGATGAGGTTTGATGGTGCTTTTAAAAACGTTTCAGAAAGTTTTTGTTTATTTCATTAACATGTCCCATCTCGTGTGACATTTTCATATGAGGGGGACACGTTAATGAATTTTTTATTCTATTTTTTATATTTGCCAGCCTTTCAGTGATCTCCTTGAGACAGCACTTTGCCTCAGGGAGATGTGCGCTCTTTCGCACGCATGCACAATAGAGTGCACTCTAACAGTTGGGGAATCCCTCCCCCCCCCCCACCCGCACAAGAAGTGCATACCGTTTCCTGTTGAGCGGCCCGCTGGGTGGGCCTTAATTGGCCTGTCCACTTAAAATGGCAGCGGGGCCCATTTTGGCAGCGGCGATCGGCTGCCCGCCCGCTGCCGAGCTGCTGGGGCCCACCCACCTATCAAGGGCAAAATTCTGCCCCAGGGATGGGAGATTCTTCCCCCCACCATCCCTGGGGAGCTCATATCGAGAGATGTGGCTGCACTTCCCATGGAACCTTTCTGTTCAACTGGAGCACACTTGCTATTTCCTGACGCATGCTCCCAATAAACAAAGCTCTGCAACGTGAGTGTGCCGTTCAAGAATTGTCCTTTTAATATCCAAAGTCACATTGACCAGGCGCCCTCTTCAAGAATGAGATTCCTTGGCAATTTAGAGCTAATGAACTCCAAACTTCAATAATCTCATACTCGGTATATAGCATGGCTGGCTACCCCAGCATTCATTGCACAAATGTACTTGCCCTTTAGAAGGTGGTGGTGAGCCACTTTCTTTAACTGCTGCAGTCTGTATGGCATAGGTAGATCCAAAGAGCTGTAAGAGAGGGAGTTCCAGCATTTTGACCCAGCGACAGTGAAGGAACTGTGATATAGTTCCAAGGCAGGATGGTGTGTGGCTTGGAGGGGGACACCTGACTTGCAGCCTAGCTTTTAAAGATAGGACAAATGTGGCATTTCACTAGTCCTGTAATCTGAGATTTCAGCAGCAACATGTTAATAAAAATAAAAATAGCTGGAAAAACTCAGCAGGTCTGACAGCATCTGCGGAGAGGAATACAATTAATGATTCGAGTCTGTATGACTTTTAAACCATAAGACCATAAGACATAGGCGCAGAAATTAGGCCAATCGGCCCATCGAGTCTGCTCCGCCATTCAATCATCGCTGATAAGTTTCTCAACCCCATTCTCCCGCCTTCTCCCTGTAACCTTTGATCCCCTTACCAATCAAGAACCTATCTATCTCGGTCTTAAATACACTCAATGACCTGGCCTCCACAGTCTTCTGTGGCAATGAATTTCATAGATTCACCACTCTCTGGCTAAAGAAGTTTCTCCTCATCTCTGTTCTAAAAGGTTTTCCCTTTACCTGAGGCTGTGCCCTCGGGTCCTAGTCTTTCCTACTAATAGAAACATCTTCCCACGTCCACTCTATACAGGCCTTTCAGTATTCTGTAAATTTGAATCAGATCCCTCCTCATCCTTCTAAACTCCATTGAGTATAGACCCAGAGTCCTCAAACATTCCTCATATGTTAAGCCTTTCATTCCTGGGATCATTCTTGTGAACCTCCTCTGGACCCTCTGCAGGGCCAGCACATCCTTCCTGAGATACGGGGCCCAAAATTGCCCACAATATTCTAAATGTGGTCTGATCAGAGCCTTATAAAGCCTCAGCAGCACATCCCTGCTTTTATATTCCAGTCCTCTCGAAATAAATGCCCACATTGCATGTGTCTTCCTAACTTCCGACTCAACCTGCAAGTTAACCTTAAGAGAATCCTGGACTAGGACTCCCAAGTCCCTTTGCACTCCAGATTTCTGAATTTTCTCCCCACTTAAAAAATAGTCCGTGCCTCTATTCTTCCTACCAAAGTGCATGACCTCATACTTCCCCACGTTGTATTCCATCTGCCACTTCTTTGCCCATTCTCCTACCCTGTCTAGATCTTTCTGCAGCCTCCCCGTCTCCTCAATACTACCTGTCCCTCCACCTATCTTTGTATCATCTGCAAACTTATCCAGGATGCCCTCAGTTCCTTCATCTAGATCATTAATGTATGAAGTGAAAAGTTGTGGTCCCAACACTGACCCCTGCGGAACTTCACTAGTCACCGGCCGCCATCCTGAGAAGGATCCCCTTCTCCCCACTCTCTGCCTCCTGACAGACAGCCAATCTTCTATCCATGCTAGTACCTTGCCTCTAACACCATGGGCTCTTATGTTACTGAGCAGCCTCCTGTGCGGCACCTTGTCAAAGGCCTTCTGGAAGTCCAAGTAGATAACATCCATTGGCTCTCCTTTGTTTAACCTACTCATTACCTCCTCAAAGAATTCTAACAGATTTGTCAGGCATGACCTCCCCTTGATGAAACCATGCTGACTTTGCCCTATTTTACCATGAACTTCCAAGTATTCTGAAATCTCATCCTTAATAATGGACTCTAAAATCTTATCAACCACTGAGGTCAGGCTAATCGGCTTGTAATTTCCCGTCTTTTGCCTCACTCCCTTCTTAAACAGGGGGGTTACATTAGCGATTTTCCAGTCCTCTGGGACCCTCCCTGACTCCAGTGATTCCTGAAAGATCACCACTAACGCCTCCACTATCTCTTCAGCTATCTCCTTCAGCACTCTGGGGTGTAATCCATCTGGTCCAGGTGATTTATCCACCTTCAGACCTTTCAGTTTTCCTAGCACCTTCTCCTTGGTAATGGCCACCATACTCAACTCTGCCCCCCAACTCTCTTGAACTTTGGGGATGTCACTCGTGTCTTCCACTGTGAAGACTGATGCAAAGTACCTATTCAGTTCCTCCGTCATTTCTTTGTTCCCCACTACTACTTCTCCAGCGTCACTTTCCAGCGGCCCACTATCCACTTTTGCCTCTCTCTTACCCTTTATATATCTAAAAAAAACTATTGCAATCTTCTTTTATATTACTGGCTAGTTTACCCTCATATTTAACCTCCCTCCTTATTTCTTTTTTAGTTGTCCTCTGTTGGTCTTTGTAGGCTTCCCAATCCCCTGGTTTCCCACTGCTCTTCGCCACATTGTATGCTTTCTCTTTAGCTTTTATGCTGTCCCTGACTTCCCTTGTCAGCCATGGTTGCCTCGTCCTCCCTTTAGTATGCTTCTTCTTCCTAGGGATGAATTTTTGCTATGTCTCCCAAATTACTCCCAGAAACTCCTGCCATTGCTGTTCCACTGTCTTTCCTGCTTGGCTCATCTCCCAGTCAATTCTGGCCAGCTCCTCCCTCATGCCTCTGTAGTTGCCTTTATTCAACTGTAATACCGTTACATCTGATTCCAGCTTTTTCCTCTCAAATTGCAGGGTAAATTCTATCATATTATGGTCACTTCCTCCTAAGGGTTCCTTCACCTTAAGCTCCCTTATCAAATCTTCCTCATTACACATCACCAAATCTAGAATTGCCTGTTCCTTAGTGGGCTCCACCACAAGCTGCTCCAAAAAGCCATCTCGTAGACATTCCACAAATTCCTTTTCTTGGGATCCACTACCAACCTGATTTTCCCAGTCTACCTGCATATTGAAATCCTCCATGATCCCTGTAACCTTGCCTTTTTTACACACCTTTTCTATCTCCTGGTGTATCTTGTGCTCCACATCCTGACTACTGTTCGGAGGCCTGTACATAACTCCCATTATGGTTTTTTTTTTACCTTTGCGGTTGCTCAACTCTATCCACTCAGATTCTACATCATCTGACCCATAATTTCTTGCTATCGATTTAATTACATTTCTTACTAACAAAGCAACCCCAACCCTTCTGCCAACCAGCCTATCTTTTCGATAAGATGTATATCCTTGGATATTTAGCTCCCAGTCCTGATCCCCTTGCAGCCATGTCTCCGTAATGCCCACCACATCATACCTATCAATTTCAATCTGCGCCACAAGCTCATTTATCTTATTTCATATACTGTGTGCATTCAGATACAACACCTTCAGTCCTGTATTTCCCGTCCCCTTTCTCATTGTCGTCCCTTTATCTGATGTGCTTGAAGTTAGATTCCTAGCCCTTTCCAAACACTCTGTCCTATATTGTATTCTGGAGACTTTAATAGCCTCTCCTGGGCTCTCCTTTTCAGTTTTTTCATAATTTTCCATGAAGTTGAATCCACACCCCCCACATGCTAATCTGCTGTTTTGTTTCCCATTAGTCATGCTTCTTGGAGTTTTACCCTTCCCTCACCCCCCACTTTCTAGATTAAAGTCCTGTTGACCACCCTATTTACCCTTTTCGCTAGAACATTGGTCCCAGATCAGTTCAGGTGGAGACCGTCCCCACGGTACAGACCCCTCCTGTTCCAATACTGATGCCAGTGCCCCAGGAAATGGAACCCCTCTTTCCCGCACCACTCCTTTAGCCACGTATTTACTTTCCTTATTCTTGTGTCCCTATGCCAATTTGCATGTGGCTAGTAATCCGGAGATTATAACCCTTGAGGACCTGTTCTTTATTTTAGTTCCTAGTTCATGATAATCCCCAAACAGGTCCTCTTTCCTAATCTTACCTATGTTATTTGTCCCAATGTGGACCACAACAACTGGATCCTTAACATGCCAATCATCAAATGTACTTAATTCCACAGGAACTTATGATATTTCTGTTTTCCTTTGCCTTTCTGAGACCTGTTCATTTCTGTTGCATTTTGAATTTAGACACAAACAATAATGTGCGAGGTTCTGATACCAGTCTGGAGCCTCACAAGATCATTCTGATCTTCATCAGAACAGACTTGAAACGTTAACTGTGTTCCTCTCCGCAAATGCTGTCAGATCTGCTGAGATTTTCCAGCTATTTTTTATTTATGTTTCAGTTTCCAGCATCCGCAGTATTTTGCTTTTTCCAATATGTTAATAGTTGATTGGTAATTAATATAGAAACCACTAGGTGGGGATAGTTGTCAACTAAAGGAAGGACATGACTTCTATCACTCTTAAAAGCAGAAATTTCAACCATACATTTTTTTAAGTTTATCCTTTACACAATCATGTCAAGACTTATCTTTTCACGCATTTTACACAATTTCTTACTTTGCTGAAAGTAATTGTAATATATGTAGTAAGTCATATTACATATCAAAATGTTACAGAATCAGAAAAATACTTCAACACAAGTTTTAAGTAAAAGAGAGTTGCATTCATATAGCAACTATCATGGCCTTGGGATGTTCCAAAAAACTTTATAACCAATAGCTTTTGAGGGGCTGTTTACCCGGGCTGGAGAGACTGGAACTGGGGCTCACAGTCTCATGATAAGGGGTTGGCTTTTTGGGACTGAGATGAGGAGAAATTTGTTCATTCGAAGGGTTGTGAATCTTTGGCACTCTCTACCCCAGAGAAGTGTGGACAATTAGTCATTGAGTGTATTCAAGAATAAAATTGATAGATTTTTATGTACTAAGGGAATCAAGGGATGTGGGGTTAGGCAAGAAGGTGGAGTTGATGTAGAAGTTAAGCCATGATCTTACTAAATGGCAGGGCAGGACCAAGGGGCCATGTGGGCTACTTCTGCTCCCATTTCTCATGTTCTTATATTCTTATGATACAGAAATTTACTTAATTCTTCAGGGACTTATGATATTTCTGTTTTCCTTTGCCTTTCTGAGACCTGTTCATTTCTGTTGCATTTTGAATTTAGACACAAACAACAATGTGCGAGGTTCTGATGCCAGTCTGGAGCTTCACTAATTGGGATCATTTATCTCAAAATCAGCACTAAAATATCTTGGCCTTATTGCCAGCCCACTCCTCTGCCTAGAGGGGCTTTGAGACAGGAACAGAGGCTTGCAAAATTAGCTTGACAGTGTTCAACAACTTGCATTTATATAGCACCTTTAACAACCCTCTGTGTGAAGAAATTTCTCCTTGTTTCATTCCTGAATGGGCTGTCCCATTATTCCAACCAGGGGAAACAATCCGTCATTATCTATCCTGTCAAGCCCTGTACGACTTTTATATATTTTAAAGAGATTGCTCCTCATTCTTCTAAACACCTCAGAATATAGGCCCATTCTATTCCACCTCTCCTCATAGGGCAGCCCTGTCATTCCAGAAATCAATCTAGTGAACCTTTGTGGCACTCTCTCTAAGGCAAGTATATCTTTTCTTAGATATGGAGAACAAAACTGTACACAGTACTCCAGGGGAAGAATTTTCCCGTCAGTGAGCGGGGGCGGGGCCCGCTCGCCGATGCTTAAAAAGACACGGGATGACGTCGGGTGGAACTCCCGACATCACCCCGCGTCATTTCCATTTTCAGGTCAGCGGGGGCACAGCCAAATCAGCTGCACGCCCGCCTATTGAGGCCATTGACAGAGTCATTGAACCAATTAATGGACCTGCCCGCCAACCACAGGCTGGGAGCCCTGGCGGGATTCAGAAAAAGCATGAAACCTCATCCATGGGGGGGATGAGGTTTCATGAGGGTATTTAAATTTCTAATAAAGGTTTCAAAAAAAGTTAGGGACATATCCCAACTCATGTGACAGTGTCACATGAGGGGACGTCAGGGAAATTTTTCTATCATTCGTATTTTTAATTCAGAGCCGATCTCCCTGAACAGCACTTAGCCTCAGGGAGATCAGTGTGTTCCTCTGCGCACACGCGCAAAAGAATGCACTCCCGGCTGAGGGAATCCACCCCACCCCCTCCATCATAGGGAGCGCATAGCGCTTTCTGGTGGATGTCACGCTGGGCAGGCCTTAATTGGCCCGCTAACGTAAAATGGTGGCGCACCCCCAATTGGGGGCGCCAATCGGAGGTGTGCCCACGCCCGCCCTCCCCCCATCCCCAATAGGTGGAAAATTTATCCCGAGGTGTGTCCTCATCAAAGCTCTGTCCAAAAATGTCACAAAACACCTTCTTCAAAATTTTAAAAGGAATAAAAGGAACTATGAATTAAAAGAAATCTCTGTGAAATCAGAACATTGAGGGGCTGATGTTCACAACCTTTGTTCTTGAAAAATTGAATAGAACTCTTTGAAGAACTGGCTATTGACTAGATAAAGGGAATGTAGATGTAGTGTATTTGAATTTTTACAGAATGTTAGGTGAAGTGACCTACGAGAAACTCATTAGAAATATTCAGGCAAATGGTATGAAAGAATAGCAACATGAGTAGGAAGTTGGGTGCCAGACAGGAATTAAAGAGCTACGGTAAAACATTGTTGCCTTGCCTGGAGAAGTGATGGATGCTTTGTAACCCAGAGGTCAGTGTTCAGTCCACTCTTATTCTCAGTATGTGTGGAATATTTGGACATGGTTGTGGGGAAACAAGCTTGAGATTTGCTGATGACTCTAACATAGGAAGGTTGGCAAATAGTGAGCAGGTCTGTAAAAAGGCTTCAGAAAGACAGTTGGAGTTGTGGTGCAATTAAAAGTAGAGAAGTCCGTTAATACATTTTTTTGGAGAAAATAAACAAGGAAATTATGTGGCTGCAGAGAATGGGGAGGGATGGGTTAGATGGCTGGTGGGGGAGGTTTGATGGGCTTGCTATCTTATCCTGTTGTGGTCTGTATGTCTAATGAGTGGTTGTTGATTGGTGATAGAGTGATGATTTAATAGTGTGACGATGGTTTAATGGGACAGTGAGCATTGAATAGTGATGGTTTAATAACTCAATGGACGTTGATTAGTTCTGGTTTAATGTGTGAGTGGCGTTGATAGATAGCCAAAGTAGAATTGTTATAAAGGGAGACTTTAATTTTCATACAGGTTGCGAAGAACAATATAGCTCAAATCAAATCAAATTGATAGTGAACTTCCTTAGAGCGTTCAAAATAGCTTTCTGGAGCAATACGTCCTAGAACCAATAAGTAGGAAAGCTGTATTAGCTTTAGTAATGAATTTGACTTAGTTAATAATCCAACAGTAAGGGAGCATTTGTCTAATCTGAATAAAGGGCTTGACAAGGCAAATGCTGTTTCCCCAGGCTGGAGAGTCTAAACCTAGGGACCAGGGGTCATGGTCTCAGGATAATAATCAACTAGTTTGGACTGAAATGGGGAGAAATTTCTTCACTCAGATGGGCTGTGGATCTTGGGAATTCCATACCCCACAGGCATGTGGAAGCTCAGTTGTTGACTATATTCAGGCTGAGAGTGATAGATTCTTTTGGATTCTAAAGGAATCAAGGATCCTCTGAAGGGGATCAGGCAGCCATGAGCTTATTGAATGTTGAGGTAGGCTCGAGGGGCTGAATGGTCTACTCCTATTTCTTGTGTTTTCATGCTCTATCAGTGATTATAATACTGGATTCAAAATTATGTTTGCAATGGAGAAACTTAACATAATTACCAAAATTCTAGGTGGTGAATTTTTCCTATGGTGGGCGTGGAACTGATTGGCTGTGATCGGCTGCGTAACGCCATTTTATGTGGGTGGGCCAATTAAGGCCAGCCTAGCGCAACGTGCGGCCGGTAACACTCAGCGCTACCTGTGAGGGCGGGAGGAGGAGGGAGAGTCGGGGCCTGCACTCTTTCGTGCATGTGCATGAAACAGCACAGCAATCTCCCTGAGGCACGGAGCTACCTCATGGAGATTAAGTAGATAATAAAACTTTTTCATAAATGAAGTAAAAAATTATTTAACCTGTCCCCTTATGTGACATTGTCACATGAGCTGGGACATGTTTGTGAAGTGTGGAAAATTTATTTAATTATTTTATAAAACCTTCAGGAAACCTCATTCTGCCCATGGATGAGATTTCCTGGAAAATACAAAGGCTGCTTGGGCTGTTCGCCTGCCCTCCAACCTTAACAAACAAGCTCCGCATTCAAGGGATCATGCTTCACGATTTCCACCAACTCCAGCATGATGCCACCACCAAACACATCTTCCCTTCACCCCCCCGGTGTCATTCAGCAGGGATCGTTCCCTCCGGGACACCCTGGTCCACTCCTCCATTACCCCCTACACCTCAACCCCCTCCCACGGCACCTTCCCATGCAACCACAGAAGGTGCAACACCTGCCCGTTTACTTCCCCTCTCCTCACCGTCCAAGGGCACAAACGCTCCTTTCAAGTGAAGCAGCATTTCGCTTGCACTTCCCTCAATTTAGTCTACTGCATTTGTTGCTCCCAATGCGGTTTCCTCTACATTGGAGAGACCAAACGCAGACTGGATGATCGCTTTGCAGAACACCTTCGATCTGTCCGCAAGAATTACCCAGACCTCCCTTTCGCTTGCCATTTCAACACACCACCCTGCTCTCATGTCCACATGTCTGTCCTTGGCTTGCTACATTGTTCCAGTGAAGCTTAACGCAAAATGGAGGAACAGCACCTCATCTTCTAAATAGGCACTTTACAGCCTTCCGGACTGAATATTGAGTTCAACAATTTTAGATCATGAAGTCTCTCCTCCATCCCCACCCCCCTTTCCGATCCCTCCAATTTTTTTCCAATAATTTATATAGATTTTTCTTTTCCCACCTATTTCCATTATTTTTAAATGTATTTCCATCCATTGTTTTATCTCTACCTTTTAGCCTTTTTTGATTCCTTCACCCCACCCCACCCCTACTAGGGCTATCTGTACCTTGCTTGTCCTGCTTTCTACCCTTAATTAGCACATTCCTTAGATAATATCACCACCTTCAACACCTCTTTGTCCTTTTGTCTATGACATCTTTTGGTTATCTCCACCTATCACTGGCCCTCTATCCAACTCTACTTGTGACACCCCCCCCCATTAAACCACCTCCCTTCTATTTTTACTTAGTTCTGTTGAAAGGTCACGGACTCGAAACGTTAACTGTGTTCCTCTCCGCAGATGCTGCCAGACCTGCTGAGTTTTTCCAGGTATTTATGTTTTTGTTTAACAAGCTAAATTACTTTTTCAATGGCCTTAATATGCCATTGACAGTTCGGTGGGCGCTTTCTGCCGAACAAAATATCGAAATGACACGCAATGATGTTGGGACGCAGATTTTACGAAGGCTAACTTTAACAGGGTGGAAATGAAAACTGGCCAAAACTGTTCTTGGGTGAAATTAGATGAGCAGTGTAAGGTCTTCAAAAAATAATTTAGCTTCACACAGGACCGGTGTGTACCTGAAGGGGAAGGGCTTTACTCACCAAAGAAAGCAGCCTTGATTGGCAGACAAGGTGAGGGATAACATGAAACTAAATGAAACTAAATACAAAAGTACAAAGAATTGTGTAGACCCAAGGGACTGGGATAGATATAAAAAATAGCAAGGGAAGGGAAAAAAATAGTAACAGCTGCAAAAAGGAGCTATGAAAAGAAACTTCTGAGGAATATTGGGATTAACAAAAAGGTTTTTGCAATTATATTGGAAGAGAAAGGCTAGTCAACGGTAACCTGGGCTCTTTAAAAACAGATGCATGTAATATTGCAATTTAAAATAAAGAAATGGTAAACTTTAAAATGATTACTTTATGTCAGTCTTCACAGTAGAAGAAAAGGATAATATACTTAACATTCTAGGGAAACTAATAATGAATTGAGGACTGAAATTCACTAAAGTTACATAAACAAGAAACAGTACAAGAAAAAAAATAATGGCACTAAAGACTGACAAATCCCCAGGACCTGATGGTTTCCAACCTCAGGTTTAGAGGAAGTAGATGAGGAAATTGCAGATGCTTTAGCCACAATCTTCCATAGTTTACTCGATTTGGGAATTTCGTCCTTTAGATTGTAAAATTTTAAATGTCTGGAATGCAATCATAGAATGTTGTTGAGAAAAGCGACATACTATCAAAGCTTTCACCTTGCACTCATCAGGACAGATGTAAGAATGCTAAACTTCAAAGGGAACAGCAATTTATACTGCATGAGAAAAGGGTTGCTGATTGATTAGCACGTCATCTCTGATTGGTTGAGACATTGCCTTGGCGAGTGCACCAGGGAATTAGTGTCTCCCATGCTTTTGTTTATTCAAAAAAGGTGCAATGCCTAGACATATTCCTTTTGCCTGCATATGGATATATGTAGCTTCTAGCAAGCATAAGTGGGCTACATTGCAAGCCAATCATAGAATGATTACAGTTTAGAAGGAGGCCATTCAGCCTGTCATGTCCATGTCAGCTCTCTTTAAGAACTGCTTAGCTAGTCCCATTCCCCTGCGTTTTCCCTGTGGCCCTGCAAATTCTTTTTTCTTCAGATAATTATCCAATTCCTTTTTCAAAGACACAAGTGAATCTGCCTCTCAAGCATGCATTCCAGATCGTAGCCCATGCTGCGTAAAAAAAATTCCTCATCTTGCCTCTGGTTCTTTTATCAGCTACCTTAACTCAGCCTCTTCTGGTTTTTGACCCTTCTGCCACTGGGAACAGTTTCTCGCTATATGATCTGTCCATTGTTCATTTAATAAAGGTGACAAGGAGAAACCAAGAAATTAAATAGTCAAAAATCTGTTGTGGGGAAATTATTGGAATGTGTTATTAATAGGTGAGTGGACATTGATTGGTAATGGTTTAATGAGTGAGGAGGTATCTGACCAGAGATGATTCAGTAGGTGAGAGAATTGGAGGCTAATGTTCTATCTTGAACTGAATTCTCCTTATCCCAGTAACTGGTGAACAGCCCCCTGACCATCAATTATCATCAGTAGCAGGGGCACCTCAGCAGTAATATTTAGAAGCATAAAATCATTGATCATAGGGAATCAAGGGATATGAGGAGCAGATGGGAAAGTGGAGTTGAGGTGGAAGATCAGCCATGATTGTAATGAATGGAGAAGCAGGCTTGAAGGGCCCTATGATCTGCTCCTGGTCCTAATTCTTATGTTCTTCAGAAGGCTGGCTGTTTGAAAGAGCTATCCAATTATTCACACCTCCAGCTCTTTTCCAATTCCCCCTTAATTTTTTTTTCTGTTTTAAGTGACTATCCAATCCTTTCTTGAAAGTTATTATTGAATCTTTCACCACTCTTTCAGCTAGTACATTCCAGAACAACTCACGATGTAAAATATTTTCTCCACAGCTCACACCTGGTTCTTTTGCCAATTAGTAAATTGGTGTCTTCTGGTCATCATCCAACCTACCAATAGAAATAGTTTCCCCTTATCTAAAACCTTTTATACATGTGATAATTACTTCAAAACTATACAACTAATCACAGAGCCCAACATTCTTCCTTATGTCATGTATATCTTTAATTCTATTAACTAAAATTGGAAATTCTTATCCTTTGCTCCTCCACTGATTTACTGAAACTCCTCCTGAAATGATATGACCACAGATTCACTGAAGTAAGAAAATAAGGCAAACACTGCTGGAACTTTTACAATGGAATATTCAATAAATGAAGTTGAAAGCGATTGTTTCTGTTAGGTTCTTTGTGTTGATGTTAAAACAGTGCTAGGGATGGTCAGAACCTCCAGTGTTCAAGGTAGTGAGAGAAGGGGTAATCCAGCCCAGTTTGCCACTTACCTCACCTGTTCCTTATTGCTGATCGTTCTTGTCTGTTCCTCACTGCTTCACAGGCTAGCCAACAGGCTGGTGCAGGACTGAGGGTGTGTGGCACTGTTGGTACTGCGGCTTTTTGGGTGAGACCTTAGACTGAAGGCCCATCTGCCTTCTCCAGTGGATGTAAAAGATCCCATGATATTATTTTGAAGAAGGGTAGGAGGGATCGTCCCAGTGTGCTGCTCAAAATTTCAACCAACATCTAACCATTATCGCATGGCTGTTTGTGGGAGCTTACTGTTGCAATTGCTAGATTACAAAAGTGATTAGACTTCAAATATATCAGCATTGGCTGCAAAGTGTCTTGCAATGTACTGAGGTCATGAAAGGTGCTATATCAATGCAAGTTCTTTCATTCTGCCTCATTAGGGATGGGCAATAAATGCTAGGCTGGACAGTGAAACCCACATCTCATGGATGAATAAAAGTAAATGTGGACTGTTCAAATTCATCAATCAATATAATAATTATTGAAATAAAGCTGTCAAAATGTAACCTGTTGCTTTCCTTCAAATGATTTTGAAAAGAACCAAACACATTCAAAGCTTTTTCCTTGAACTTGTCTTCACCAACCTGACTGTCTCCTGGCCCTGTGAAGACACTGACTGTATCCTGGCCCTTGAGGGCACAGACTGTCTCCTGGACATGTGAGGGCACAGACTGTATCCTGGCCCAGTGAGGGCACAGACTGTCTCCTGGTCCTGTGAGGGGACAGACTGTATCCTGGACCTGTGAGGGCACAGACTGTATCCTGACCCTGTGAGGACACAGATTGCCCCTGGCCCTGTGAGGACACAGACTGTCTCCTGACCCTGTGAGGGTACAGACTGTATCCTGACCCTGTGAGGACACAGACTGGCCCTGGCCCTGTGAGGACACAGACTGTCTCCTGACCCTGTGAGGGCACAGACTGACTCCTGGTCCTGTGAGGACACAGAATGTCCCCTGGCCCTGTGAGAGCACAAACAGCCTCCTGGCATTGTGAAGACACAGACTGTATCCTGGCCCTGTGAGGGCACAGACTGTCCCCTGGCCCTGTGAAGACACAGACTCTATCCTGGCCCTGTGAGGACACAGACTGTATCCTGGACCTGTGAGGGCACAAACTGTCCCCTTGCCCTGTGAGGACGCAGACTGTATCCTGGCCCTGTGAGGACACAGACTATATCCAGGACCTGTGAGAGCACAGACTGTATCCTGGACCTGTGAGGGCTCAGACTGTCTCCTGGCCCTGAGAGGGCACAGAATGTATCCTGGCCCTGTGAGTACACAGACTGTCTCCAGGCCCTGTGAGGACACAGACTGTCTCCCGGCCCTGTGAGGGCACAGACTGTATCCTTGTCCTGTGAGGACACAGAATGTCTCCTGGCCCTGTGAGGACACAGACAGTCTCCAGGCCCTGTGAGGACACAGACTGTCCCCTGGCCCTGTGAGGACACAGACTGTATCCTGGCCCTGTGAGGGCACAGACAGTCTCCAGGCCCTGTGAGGACACAGACTGTCCCCTGACCCTGTGAGGAAACAGACTGTATCCTGGCCCTGTGAGGGCACAAACTCTCCCATGGCCCTGTGAGGGCACAGACTGTATCCTGGCACTGTGAGGACACAGACTGTCTCCTGGTCCAGTGAGGACACAGACTGTATCCTGGTCCTGTGAGGGCACAAACTGTATCCAGGCCCTGTGAGGACACAGACTGTATCCAGGCCCTGTGAGGACACAGACTGTCTCCTGGCCCTGTGAGGGCACAGACGGTCTCCTGGCTTTTTGAGGACACTGACTGTATCCTGGCCCTGTGAGGACACAGACTGTCTCCTGGCCTTGTGAGGGCACAGAATGTCTCCTGGCACTGTGAGGACACAGACTGTCTCCTGGTCCATTGAGGACAAAGACTTTATCCTGGTCCTGTGAGGGCACAGACTGTCTCCTGGTCCAGTGAGGACACAGACTGTATCCTGGTCCTGTGAGGGCACAGACTGTATCCTGGCCCTGTGAGGACACAGACTGTAGACTGGTCCTGTGAGGACACAAACTGCCTCCTGGTCCTGTGAGGACACAGACTGTATCCTGGCCCAGTGAGGACACAGATTGTCTGCTGGCCTTTTGAGGACACAGACTGTATCCTGGCCATGTGAGGGCACAGACTGTCTCCAGGCCTTTTGAGGACACAGACTGTATCCTGGCCTTGTGAGAGCACAGACTGTCTCCTGGCCTTTTGAGGACACAGACTGTTTCCTGGCCCTGTGAGGGCACAGAATGTCTCCTGGCCTTTTGAGCACACAGACTGTCTCCTGGCCCTGGGAGGGCACAGACTGTATCCTGGCCCTGTGAGGACACAGACTCTATCCTGGACCTGTGAGGACACAGACTGTATCCTGGTCCTGTGAGGTCATAGACTGTATCCTGGCCCTGTAAGGACACAGACTGTCTCCAGGCCCTGTGAGGGCACAGACTGTCCCCTGACCATGTGAGGACACAGACTGTATCCTGGCCCTGTGAGGGCACAGACTGTACCCTGGCCCTGTGAGGGCACAAACTCTCCCGTGGCCCTGTGAGGGCACAGACTGTATCCTGGCACTGTGAGGACACAGACTGTCTCCTGGTCCAGTGAGGACACAGACTGTATCCTGGTCCTGTGAGGGCACAAACTGTATCCTGGCCCTGTGTGGACACAGACTGTATCCTGGTCCTGTGAGGACACAAACTGTCTCCTGGTCCAGTGAGGACACAGACTGTATCCAGGCCCTGTGAGGACACAGACTGTCTCCTGGCCTTGTGAGGGCACAGACTGTCTCCTGGCCTTTTGAGGACACAGACTGTAGACCGGCCCTGTGAGGGCACAGAGGGTCTCCTGGCTTTTTGAAGACACTGATTGTATCCTGGCCCTGTTAGGACACAGACTGTCTCCTGGCCTTGTGAGGGCACAGACTGTCTCCTGGCACTGTGAGGACACAGACTGTCTCCTGGTCCAGTGAGGACAAAGACTTTATCCTGGTCCTGTGAGGGCACAGACTGTATCCTGGTCCTGTGAGGGCACAAACTGTATCCTGGCCCTGTGAGGACACAGACTGTATCCTGGTCCTATGAGGACACAAACTGTCTCCTGGTCCTGTGAGGACACAGACTGTATCCAGGCCCTGTGAGGACACAGACTGTCTCCTGGCCTTGTGAGGGCACAGACTGTCTCCTGGCCTTTTGAGGACACAGACTGTAGACTGGCCCTTTGAGGGCACAGACTGTCTCCTGGCTTTTTGAGGAAACTGACTGTATCCTGGCCCTGTGAGGACACAGACTGTCTCCTGGCCTTGTGAGGGCACAGACTGTCTCCTGGCACTGTGAGGACACAGACTGTCTCCTGGTCCAGTGAGGACAAAGACTTTATCCTGGTCCTGTGAGGGCACAGACTGTCTCCTGGTCCAGTGAGGACACAGACTGTATCCTGGTCCTGTGAGGGCACAGACTGTATCCTGGCCCTGTGAGGACACAGACTGTAGACTGGTCCTGTGAGGACACAAACTGCCTCCTGGTCCTGTGAGGACACAGACTGTATCCTGGCCCAGTGAGGACACAGATTGTCTGCTGGACTTTTGAGGACACAGACTGTATCCTGGCCATGTGAGGGCACAGACTGTCTCCAGGCCTTTTGAGGACACAGACTGTATCCTGGCCTTGTGAGAGCACAGACTGTCTCCTGGCCTTTTGAGGACACAGACTGTTTCCTGGCCCTGTGAGGGCACAGAATGTCTCCTGGCCTTTTGAGGACACAGACTGTCTCCTGGCCCTGGGAGGGCACAGACTGTATCCTGGCCCTGTGAGGACACAGACTCTATCCTGGACCTGTGAGGACACAGACTGTATCCTGGTCCTGTGAGGTCTTAGACTGTATCCTGGCCCTGTGAGGACACAGACTGTCTCCAGGCCCTGTGAGGGCACAGACTGTACCCTGGCCCTGTGAGGGCACAAACTCTCCCGTGGCCCTGTGAGGGCACAGACTGTATCCTGGCACTGTGAGGACACAGACTGTCTCCTGGTCCAGTGAGGACACAGACTGTATCCTGGTCCTGTGAGGGCACAAACTGTATCCTGGCCCTGTGAGGACACAGACTGTATCCTGGTCCTGTGAGGGCACAGACTGTATCCTGGAACTGTGAGGACACAGACTGTCTCCAGGCCCTGTGAGGGCACAGACTGTCCCCTGACCATGTGAGGACACAGACTGTATCCTGGCCCTGTGAGGGCACAGACTGTACCCTGGCCCTGTGAGGGCACAGACTGCCTCCTGGCCCTGTGAGGACACAAACTGTCTCCAGGCCCTGTGAGGACACAGACTGTCCCCTGGCCCTGTGAGGACACAGACTGTCTCCTGGCCCTGTGAGGACACAGACTGCATCCTGGTCCTTTGAGGGCACAAAGTGTATCCTGGCCCTGTGAGGACACAGACTGTATCCTGGTCCTGTAAGGACACAAACTGTCTCCTGGTCCAGTGAGGACACAGACTGTATCCAGGCCCTGTGAGGACACAGACTGTCTCCTGGCCTTTTGAGGACACAGACTGTAGACTGGCCCTTTGAGGGCACAGACGGTCTCCTGGCTTTTTGAGGACACTGACTGTATCCTGGCCCTGTGAGGACACAGACTGTCTCTGGCCCTGAGAGGGCACAGAATGTATCCTGGCCCTGTGAGTACACAGACTGTCTCCAGGCCCTGTGAGGACACAGACTGTATCCTGGCCCTGTGAGGGCACAGACAGTCTCCAGGCCCTGTGAGGACACAGACTGTCCCCTGGCCCTGTGAGGACACAGACTGTATCCTGGCCCTGTGAGGGCACAGACAGTCTCCAGGCCCTGTGAGGACACAGACTGTCCCCTGACCCTGTGAGGAAACAGACTGTATCCTGGCCCTGTGAGGGCACAAACTCTCCCGTGGCCGTGTGAGGGCACAGACTGTATCCTGGCACTGTGAGGACACAGACTGTCTCCGGGTCCAGTGAGGACACAGACTGTATCCTGGTCCTGTGAGGGCACAAACTGTATCCAGGCCCTGTGAGGACACAGACTGTATCCAGGCCCTGTGAGGACACAGACTGTCTCCTGGCCTTGTGAGGGCACAGACTGTCTCCTGGCCTTTTGAGGACACAGACTGTAGACTGGCCCTGTGAGGGCACAGACGGTCTCCTGGCTTTTTGAGGACACTGACTGTATCCTGGCCCTGTGAGGACACAGACTGTCTCCTGGCCTTGTGAGGGCACAGAATGTCTCCTGGCACTGTGAGGACACAGACTGTCTCCTGGTCCAGTGAGGACAAAGACTTTATCCTGGTCCTGTGAGGGCACAGACTGTCTCCTGGTCCAGTGAGGACACAGACTGTATCCTGGTCCTGTGAGGGCACAGACTGTATCCTGGCCCTGTGAGGACACAGACTGTATCCTGGTCCTGTGAGGACACAAACTGCCTCCTGGTCCTGTGAGGACACAGACTGTATCCTGGCCCAGTGAGGACACAGACTGTCTCCAGGCCTTTTGAGGACACAGACTGTATCCTGGCCTTGTGAGAGCACAGACTGTCTCCTGGCCTTTTGAGGACACAGACTGTTTCCTGGCCCTGTGAGGGCACAGAATGTCTCCTGGCCTTTTGAGGACACAGACTGTCTCCTGGCCCTGTGAGGGCACAGACTGTATCCTGGCCCTGTGAGGACACAGACTCTATCCTGGACCTGTGAGGACACAGACTGTATCCTGGTCCTGTGAGGTCATAGACTGTATCCTGGCCCTGTAAGGACACAGACTGTCTCTAGGCCCTGTGAGGGCACAGACTGTCCCCTGACCATGTGAGGACACAGACTGTATCCTGGCCCTGTGAGGGCACAGACTGTACCCTGGCCCTGTGAGGGCACAAACTCTCCCGTGGCCCTGTGAGGGCACAGACTGTATCCTGGCACTGTGAGGACACAGACTGTCTCCTGGTCCAGTGAGGACACAGACTGTATCCTGCTCCTGTGAGGGCACAAACTGTATCCTGGCCCTGTGAGGACACAGACTGTATCCTGGTCCTGTGAGGGCACAAACTGTCTCCTGGTCCAGTGAGGACACAGACTGTATCCAGGCCCTGTGAGGACACAGACTGTCTCCTGGCCTTGTGAGGGCACAGACTGTCTCCTGGCCTTTTGAGGACACAGACTGTAGACCGGCCCTGTGAGGGCACAGAGGGTCTCCTGGCTTTTTGAGGACACTGACTGTATCCTGGCCCTGTTAGGACACAGACTGTCTCCTGGCCTTGTGAGGGCACAGACTGTCTCCTGGCACTGTGAGGACACAGACTGTCTCCTGGTCCAGTGAGGACAAAGACTTTATCCTGGTCCTGTGAGGGCACAGACTGTATCCTGGTCCTGTGAGGGCACAAACTGTATCCTGGCCCTGTGAGGACACAGACTGTATCCTGGTCCTATGAGGACACAAAATGTCTCCTGGTCCTGTGAGGACACAGACTGTATCCAGGCCCTGTGAGGACACAGACTGTCTCCTGGCCTTGTGAGGGCACAGACTGTCTCCTGGCCTTTTGAGGACACAGACTGTAGACTGGCCCTGTGAGGGCACAGACTGTCTCCTGGCTTTTTGAGGAAACTGACTGTATCCTGGCCCTGTGAGGACACAGACTGTCTCCTGGCCTTGTGAGGGCACAGACTGTCTCCTGGCACTGTGAGGACACAGACTATCTCCTGGTCCAGTGAGGACAAAGACTTTATCCTGGTCCTGTGAGGGCACAGACTGTCTCCTGGTCCAGTGAGGACACAGACTGTATCCTGGTCCTGTGAGGGCACAGACTGTATCCTGGCCCTGTGAGGACACAGACTGTAGACTGGTCCTGTGAGGACACAAACTGCCTCCTGGTCCTGTGAGGACACAGACTGTATCCTGGCCCAGTGAGGACACAGATTGTCTGCTGGACTTTTGAGGACACAGACTGTATCCTGGCCATGTGAGGGCACAGACTGTCTCCAGGCCTTTTGAGGACACAGACTGTATCCTGGCCTTGTGAGAGCACAGACTGTCTCCTGGCCTTTTGAGGACACAGACTGTTTCCTGGCCCTGTGAGGGCACAGAATGTCTCCTGGCCTTTTGAGGACACAGACTGTCTCCTGGCCCTGGGAGGGCACAGACTGTATCCTGGCCCTGTGAGGACACAGACTCTATCCTGGACCTGTGAGGACACAGACTGTATCCTGGTCCTGTGAGGTCATAGACTGTATCCTGGCCCTGTGAGGACACAGACTGTCTCCAGGCCCTGTGAGGGCACAGACTGTACCCTGGCCCTGTGAGGGCATAGACTGTCCCTTGGCCCTGTGAGGGCACAGACTGTATCCTGGCCTTGTGAGGACTCAGACTGTCTCCTGGTCCTGTGAGGACACAGACTGTATCCTGGTCCTGTGAGGGAACAGACTGTATCCTGGCCCTGTGAGGACACAGACTGTATCCTGGTCCTGTGAGGGTACAGACTGTATCCTGGAACTGTGAGGACACAGACTGTCTCCAGGCCCTGTGAGGGCACAGACTGTCCCCTGACCATGTGAGGACACAGACTGTATCCTGGCCCTGTGAGGGCACAGACTGTACCCTGGCCCTGTGAGGGCACAGACTGCCTCCTGGCCCTGTGAGGACACAAACTGTCTCCAGGCCCTGTGAGGACACAGACTGTCCCCTGGCCCTGTGAGGACACAGACTGTCTCCTGGCCCTGTGAGGACACAGACTGTATCCTGGTCCTTTGAGGGCACAAAGTGTATCCTGGCCCTGTGAGGACACAGACTGTATCCTGGTTCTGTAAGGACACAAACTGTCTCCTGGTCCAGTGAGGACACAGACTGTATCCAGGCCCTGTGAGGACACAGACTGTCTCCTGGCCTTTTGAGGACACTGACTGTATCCTGGCCCTGTGAGGACACAGACTGTCTCTGGCCTTGTGAGGGCACAGACTGTCTCCTGGCAATGTGAGGACACAGACTGTCTCCTGGTCCAGTGAGGACAAAGACTTTATCCTGGTCCTGTGAGGGCACAGACTGTCTCCTGGTCCATTGAGGACACAGACTGTATCCTGGTCCTGTGAGGGCACAGACTGTATCCTGGCCCTGTGAGGACACAGACTGTATCCTGGTCCTGTGAGGACACAAACTTTCTCCTGGTCCTGTGAGGACACAGACTGTATCCTGACCCTGTGAGGACACAGACTGTATCCTGGTCCTGTGAGGACACAGACTGTCCCGTGGCCCTGGGAGGACACAGACTGTATCCTGGCCCTGTGAGGACACAGACTCTATGCTGGACCTGTGAGGACACAGACTGTATCCTGGTCCTGTGAGGTCATAGACTGTATCCTGGCCCTGTGAGGACACAGACTGTCTCCAGGCCCTGTGAGGGCACAGACTGTACCCTGGCCCTGTGAGGGCACAAACTCTCCCGTGGCCCTGTGTGGGCACAGACTGTCTCCTGGTCCAGTGAGGACACAGACTGTATCCTGGTCCTATGAGGGCACAAACTGTATCCTGGCCCTGTGAGGACACAGACTGTATCCTGGTCCTGTGAGGACACAAACTGTCTCCTGGTCCAGTGAGGACACAGACTGTCTCCTGTCCTTGTGAGGGCACAGACTGTCTCCTGGCCTTTTGAGGACACAGACTGTAGACTGGCCCTGTGAGGGCACAGACGGTCTCCTGGCTTTTTGAGGACACTGACTGTATCCTGGCCCTGTGAGGACACAGACTGTCTCCTGGCCTTGTGAGGGCACAGACTGTCTCCTGGCACTGTGAGGACACAGACTGTCTCCTGGTCCAGTGAGGACAAAGACTTTATCCTGGTCCTGTGAGGGCACAGACTGTCTCCTGGTCCAGTGAGGACACAGACTGTATCCTGGTCCTGTGAGGGCACAGACTGTATCCTGACCCTGTGAGGACACAGACTGTATCCTGGACCTGTGAGGAAACAGACTGTATCCTGGTCCTGTGAGGTCATAGACTGTATCCTGGCCCTGTGAGGACACAGACTGTCTCCAGGCCCTGTGAGGGCACAGACTGTCCCCTGACCATGTGAGGACACAGACTGTATCCTGGCCCTGTGAGGGCACAGACTGTACCCTGGCCCTGTGAGGGCACAGACTGCCTCCTGGCCCTGTGAGGACACAAACTGTCTCCAGGCCCTGTGAGGACACAGACTGTCCCCTGGCCCTGGGAGGGCACAGACTGTATCCTGGCCCTGTGAGGACACAGACTGTATCCTGGTCCTGTGAGGTCATAGACTGTATCCTGGCCCTGTGAGGACACAGACTGTCTCCAGGCCCTGTGAGGGCACAGACTGTACCCTGGCCCTGTGAGGGCACAAACTCTCCCGTGGCCCTGTGAGGGCACAGACTGTATCCTGGCACTGGAGGACACAGACTGTCTCCTGGTCCAGTGAGGGCACAAACTGTATCCTGGCCCTGTGAGGACACAGACTGTATCCTGGTCCTGTGAGGACACAAACTGTTTCCTGGTCCAGTGAGGACACAGACTGTATCCAGGTCCTGTGAGGACACAGACTGTCTCCTGGCCTTTTGAGGGCACAGACTGTCTCCTGGCCTTTTGAGGACACAGACTGTAGACTGGCCCTGTGAGGACACAGACGGTCTCCTGGCTTTTTGAGGACACTGACTGTATCCTGGCCCTGTTAGGACACAGACTGTCTCCTGGCCTTGTGAGGGCACAGACTGTCTCCTGGCACTGTGAGGACACAGACTGTCTCCTGGTCCAGCGAGGACAAAGACTTTATCCTGGTCCTGTGAGGGCACAGACAGTCTCCTGGTCCAGTGAGGACACAGACTGTATCCTGGTCCTGTGAGGGCACAGACTGCATCCTGGCCCTGTGGGGACACAGACTGTATCCTGGCCCTGTGAGGTCACAGACTATATCCTGGCCCTGTGAGGACACAGACTGTCGCCTGGCTTTTTGAGGACACAGACTGTATCCTGGCCCTGTGAGGACGCAAACTGTCTCCTGGTCCTGTGAGGACACAGACTGTATCCTGGCCCAGTGAGGACACAGATTGTCTGCGGGCCTTTTGAGGACACAGACTGTATCCTGGCCATGTGAGGGCACAGACTGTCTCCAGGCCTTTTGAGGACACAGACTGTATCCTGGCCTTGTGAGAGCACAGACTGTCTCCTGGCCTTTTGAGGACACAGACTGTTTCCTGGCCCTGTGAGGGCACAGAATGTCTCCTGGCCTTTTGAGGACACAGACTGTCTCCTGGCCCTGGGAGGGCACAGACTGTATCCTGGCCCTGTGAGGACACAGACTCTATCCTGGACCTGTGAGGACACAGACTGTATCCTGGTCCTGTGAGGTCATAGACTGTATCCTGGCCCTGTAAGGACACAGACTGTCTCCAGGCCCTGTGAGGGCACAGACTGTCCCCTGACCATGTGAGGACACAGACTGTATCCTGGCCCTGTGAGGGCACAGACTGTACCCTGGCCCTGTGAGGGCACAGACTGCCTCCTGGCCCTGTGAGGACACAAACTGTCTCCAGGCCCTGTATGTGCACAGACTGTATCCTGGCCCTGTAAGGACATAGACTGTCTCCTAGTCCTGTGAGGACACAGACTGTCTCCTGGCCCTGTGAGGACACAGACTGTCCCCTTGCCCTGTGAGGGCACAGACTGTATCCTGGCCCAGTGAGGGCACAGAAAGTGTCCAGGCCCTGTGAGGACATAGACTGTATCCTGGCCCTGTGAGGGCACAGACTGTACCCTGGCCCTGTGAGGGCACAGACTGCCTCCTGGCCCTGTGAGGACACAGACTGTCTCCAGGCCCTGTGAGGGCACAGACTGTACCCTGGCCCTGTGAGGGCACAAACTCTCCCGTGGCCCTGTGAGGGCACAGACTGTATCCTGGCACTGTGAGGACACAGACTGTCTCCTGGTCCAGTGAGGACACAGACTGTATCCTGGTCCTGTGAGGGCACAAACTGTATCCTGGCCCTGTGAGGACACAGACTGTATCCTGGTTCTGTGAGGGTACAGACTGTATCCTGGAACTGTGAGGACACAGACTGTCTCCAGGCCCTGTGAGGGCACAGACTGTCCCCTGACCATGTGAGGACACAGACTGTATCCTGGCCCTGTGAGGGCACAGACTGTACCCTGGCCCTGTGAGGGCACAGACTGCCTCCTGGCCCTGTGAGGACACAAACTGTCTCCAGGCCCTGTGAGGACACAGACTGTCCCCTGGCCCTGTGAGGACACAGACTGTCTCCTGGCCCTGTGAGGACACAGACTGTATCCTGGTCCTTTGAGGGCACAAAGTGTATCCTGGCCCTGTGAGGACACAGACTGTATCCTGGTCCTGTCAGGACACAAACTGTCTCCTGGTCCAGTGAGGACACAGACTGTATCCAGGCCCTGTGAGGACACAGACTGTCTCCTGGCCTTTTGAGGACACTGACTGTATCCTGGCCCTGTGAGGACACAGACTGTCTCTGGCCTTGTGAGGGCACAGACTGTCTCCTGGCAATGTGAGGACACAGACTGTCTCCTGGTCCAGTGAGGACAAAGACTTTATCCTGGTCCTGTGAGGGCACAGACTGTCTCCTGGTCCATTGAGGACACAGACTGTATCCTGGTCCTGTGAGGGCACAGACTGTATCCTGGCCCTGTGAGGACACAGACTGTCCCCTTGCCCTGTGAGGGCACAGACTGTATCCTGGCCCAGCGAGCGCACAGAAAGTGTCCAGGCCCTGTGAGGACATAGAAAGTATCCTGGCCCTGTGAGGGCACAAACTGTCCCGTGGCCCTGTGAGGGCACAGACTGTATCCTGGCCCTGTGAGACACAGACTGTCTCCAGGCCCTGTGAGGGCACAGACTGTCTCCTGGCCTTTTGAGGACACAGACTGCAGACTGGCCCATTGAGGGCAAAGACTGTCTCCTGGCTTTTTGAGGACACTGACTGTATCCTGGCCCTGTGAGGACACAGACTGTCTCCTGACCTTGTGAGGGCACAGACTGTCTCCTGGCACTGTGAGGACACAGACTGTCTCCTGGTCCAGTGAGGACAAAGACTTTATCCTGGTCCTGTGAGGGTACAGACTGTCTCCTGGTCCAGTGAGGACACAAACTGCCTCCTGGTCCTGTGAGGACACAGATTGTATCCTGGTCCTGTGAGGGCACCGACTGTATCCTGGCCCTGTGAGGACACAGACTGTATCCTGGTCCTGTGAGGACACAAACTGTCTCCTGGTCCTGTGAGGACACAGACTGTATCCAGGCCCTGTGAGGACACAGACTGTCTCCTGGCCTTGTGAGGGCACAGACTGCCTCCTGGCTTTTTGAGGACACTGACTGTATCCTGGCCCTGTTAGGACACAGACTGTCTCCTGGCCTTGTGAGGGCACAGACTGTCTCCTGGCACTGTGAGGACACAGACTGTCTCCTGGTCCAGTGAGGACAAAGACTTTATCCTGGTCCTGTGAGGGCACAGACTGTCTCCTGGCCCTGTGAGGGCACAGACTGTATCCTGGCCCTGTGAGGACACAGACTCTATCCTGGACCTGTGAGGACACAGACTGTATCCTGGTCCTGTGAGGTCATAGACTGTATCCTGGCCCTGTGAGGACACAGACTGTCTCCAGGCCCTGTGAGGGCACAGACTGTCCCCTGACCATGTGAGGACACAGACTGTATCCTGGCCCTGTGAGGGCACAGACTGTACCCTGGCCCTGTGAGGGCACAGACTGCCTCCTGGCCCTGTGAGGACACAAACTGTCTCCAGGCCCTGTGAGGACACAGACTGTCCCCTGGCCCTGGGAGGGCACAGACTGTATCCTGGCCCTGTGAGGACACAGACTGTATCCTGGTCCTGTGAGGTCATAGACTGTATCCTGGCCCTGTGAGGACACAGACTGTCTCCAGGCCCTGTGAGGGCACAGACTGTACCCTGGCCCTGTGAGGGCACAAACTCTCCCGTGGCCCTGTGAGGGCACAGACTGTATCCTGGCACTGGAGGACACAGACTGTCTCCTGGTCCAGTGAGGGCACAAACTGTATCCTGGCCCTGTGAGGACACAGACTGTATCCTGGTCCTGTGAGGACACAAACTGTTTCCTGGTCCAGTGAGGACACAGACTGTATCCAGGTCCTGTGAGGACACAGACTGTCTCCTGGCCTTTTGAGGGCACAGACTGTCTCCTGGCCTTTTGAGGACACAGACTGTAGACTGGCCCTGTGAGGACACAGACGGTCTCCTGGCTTTTTGAGGACACTGACTGTATCCTGGCCCTGTTAGGACACAAACTGTCTCCTGGCCTTGTGAGGGCACAGACTGTCTCCTGGCACTGTGAGGACACAGACTGTCTCCTTGGTCCAGCGAGGACAAAGACTTTATCCTGGTCCTGTGAGGGCACAGACAGTCTCCTGGTCCAGTGAGGACACAGACTGTATCCTGGTCCTGTGAGGGCACAGACTGCATCCTGGCCCTGTGGGGACACAGACTGTATCCTGGCCCTGTGAGGTCACAGACTATATCCTGGCCCTGTGAGGACACAGACTGTCGCCTGGCTTTTTGAGGACACAGACTGTATCCTGGCCCTGTGAGGACGCAAACTGTCTCCTGGTCCTGTGAGGACACAGACTGTATCCTGGCCCAGTGAGGACACAGATTGTCTGCTGGCCTTTTGAGGACACAGACTGTCTCCTGGCCTTGTGAGGGCACAGAATGTCTCCTAGCCTTTTGAGGACACAGACTGTATCCTGGCCTTGTGAGAGCACAGACTGTCTCCTGGCCTTTTGAGGACACAGACTGTTTCCTGGCCCTGTGAGGGCACAGACTATCTCCTGGCCTTTTGAGGACACAGACTGTCTCCTGGCCCTGGGAGGGCACAGACTGTATCCTGGCCCTGTGAGGACACAGACTCTATCCTGGACCTGTGAGGACACAGACTGTATCCTGGTCCTGTGAGGTCATAGACTGTATCCTGGCCCTGTGAGGACACAGACTGTCTCCAGGCCCTGTGAGGGCACAGACTGTCCCCTGACCATGTGAGGACACAGACTGTATCCTGGCCCTGTGAGGGCACAGACTGTACCCTGGCCCTGTGAGGGCACAGACTGCCTCCTGGCCCTGTGAGGACACAAACTGTCTCCAGGCCCTGTATGTGCACAGACTGTATCCTGGCCCTGTGAGGACACAGACTCTATCCTGGATCTGTGAGGACACAGAATGTCTCCTGGCCCTGTGAGGACACAGACTGTCCCCTTGCCCTGTGAGGGCACAGACTGTATCCTGGCCCAGTGAGGGCACAGAATGTGTCCAGGCCCTGTGAGGACATAGACTGTATCCTGGCCCTGTGAGGGCACAGACTGTCCCGTGGCCCTGTGAGGGCACAGACTGTATCCTGGCCCTGTGAGGACACAGACTGTCTCCTAGTCCTGTGAGGACAAAGACTTTATCCTGGTCCTGTGAGGGTACAGACTGTCTCCTGGTCCAGTGAGGACACAAACTGCCTCCTGGTCCTGTGAGGACACAGATTGTATCCTGGTCCTGTGAGGGCACAGACTGTATCCTGGCCCTGTGAGGACACAGACTGTATCCTGGTCCTGTGAGGACACAAACTGTCTCCTGGTCCTGTGAGGACACAGCCTGTATCCAGGCCCTGTGAGGACACAGACTGTCTCCTGGCCTTGTGAGGGCACAGACTGCCTCCTGGCCTTTTGAGGACACAGACTGTAGACTGGCCCTTTGAGGGCACAGACTGTCTCCTGGCTTTTTGAGGACACTGACTGTATCCTGGCCCTGTTAGGACACAGACTGTCTCCTGGCCTTGTGAGGGCACAGACTGTCCCCTGGCACTGTGAGGACACAGACTGTCTCCTGGTCCAGTGAGGACAAAGACTTTATCCTGGTCCTGTGAGGGCACAGACTGTCTCCTGGTCCAGTGAGGACACAGACTGTATCCTGGTCCTGTGAGGGCACAGACTGTATCCTGGCCCTGTGAGGACACAGACTGTATCCTGGTCCTGTGAGGACACAAACTGTCTGCTGGTCCTGTGAGGACACAGACTGTGTCCTGGCCCAGTGAGGACACAGATTGTCTCCTGGCCTTTTGAGGACACTGACTGTATCCTGGCCATGTGAGGGCACAGACTTTCTCCTGGCCTTTTGAGGACACAGACTGTATCCTGGCCTTGTGAGAGCACAGACTGTCTCCTGGCCTTTTGAGGACACAGACTGTTTCCTGGCCTTGTGAGGGCACAGAATGTCTCCTGGCCTTTTGAGGACACAGACTGTCTCCTGGCCCTGGGAGGTCACAGACTGTATCCTGGCCCTGTGAGGACACAGACTCTCTCCTGGACCTGTGAGGACACAGACTGTATCCTGGTCCTGTGAGGTCACAGACTGTATCCTGGCCCTGTGAGGGCACAGACTGTCCCCTGACCATGTGAGGACACAGACTGTATCCTGGCCCTGTGAGGGCACAGACTGTACCCTGGCCCTGTGAGGGCACAGACTGCCTCCTGGCCCTGTGAGGACACAAACTGTCTCCAGGCCCTGTGAGGACACAGACTGTCCCCTGGCCCTGTGAGGGCACAGACTGTATCCTGGCCCTGTGAGGACACAGACTCTATCCTGGTCCTGTGAGGACACAGACTGTCCCCTGGCCCTGTGAGGGCACAGAGTGTATCCTGGCCCTGTGAGGGCACAGACAGTCTCCAGGCCCTGTGAGGACACAGACTGTCCCCTGGACCTGTGAGGACACAGACTGTCTCCAGGCCCTGTGAGAACACAGACTGTATCCTGGCCCTGTGAGGACACAGACTGTCTCCTGACACTGTGAGGACACAGACTGTCTCCTGGTCCTGTGAGGGCACAGAATGACTCCTGGTCCTGTGAGGACACAGACTGTCCAGTGGCCATGTGAGAGCACAGTCAGTCTCCAGGACTTGTGAAGACACTGACTGTATCCTGGCCCTGTGAGGGCACAGACTGTCCCCTGGCCCTGTGAAGACACAGACTGTATTCTGGCCCTGTGAGGACACAGACTGTCTCCTGACCATGTGAGGACACAGACTGTGTCCTGGCCCTGTGAGGGCACAGACTGCCTCCTGGCCCTGTGAGGACACAGACTGTCTCCAGGCCCTGTGAGGACACAGACTCTATCCTGGACCTGTGAGGACACAGACTGTATCCTGGCCTTGTGAGGACACAGACTGTCTCCTGGCCCTGTGAGTGCACAGAGAGTTTCCAGGCCCTGTGAGGACACAGATTGTCCCCTTGCCCTGTGAGGGCACAGACTGTATCCTGGCCCTGTGAGGGCACAGGAAGTCTCCAGGCCCTGTGAGGACACAGACTGTCTCCAGGCCCTGTGAGGGCACAGACTGTCTCCTGGTCTTTTGAGGACACAGACTGTATCTTGGCCCTGTGAGGACACAGACTATCTCCTGGCCTTGTGAGGGCACAGACGGTCTCCTGGTCCAGTGAGGACAAAGACTTTATCCTGGTCCAGTGAGGACACAGACTGTATCCTGGTCCTGTGAGGGCAGAGACTGTATCCTGGCCCTGTGAGGACACAGACTGTATCCTGGCCCTGTGAGGACACAAACTGTCTCCTGGTCCTGTGAGGACACAGACTGTATCCTGGCCCAGTGAGGACACAGATTGTCTCCTGGCCTTTTGAGGACATAGACTGTATCTTGGCCATGTGAGGGCACAGACTGTCTCCTGGCCTTTTGAGGACTCAGACTGTATCCTGGCCTTTTGAGAGCACAGACTGTCTCCTGGCCTTTTGAGGACACAGACTGTCTCCTGGCCCTGGGAGGTCACAGACTGTATCCTGGCCCTGTGAGGACACAGACTGTCTCCTGGTCCAGTGAGGACACAGACTGTATCCTGGTCCTGTGAGGGCACAAACTGTATCCAGGCCCTGTGAGGACACAGACTGTATCCAGGCCCTGTGAGGACACAGACTGTCTCCTGGCCCTGTGAGGGCACAGACGGTCTCCTGGCTTTTTGAGGACACTGACTGTATCCTGGCCCTGTGAGGACACAGACTGTATCGTGGTCCTGTGAGGGCACAGAATGTCTACAGGCCATGTGAGGACATAGACTGTCCCCTGGCCCAGTGAGGACAAAGACTTTATCCTGGCCCTGTGAGGGCACAGACTGTCTCCTGGTCCTGTGAGGACACAGACTGTATCCTGGTCCTGTGAGGGCACAGACTGTATCCTGGCCCTGTGAGGACACAGACTGTATCCTGGTCCTGTGAGGACACAAACTGCCTCCTGGACCTGTGAGGACACAGACTGTATCCTGGCCCAGTGAGGACACAGATTGTCTGCTGGCCTTTTGAGGACACAGACTGTATCCTGGCCATGTGAGGGCACAGACTGTCTCCAGGCCTTTTGAGGACACAGACTGTATCCTGGCCTTGTGAGAGCACAGACTGTCTCCTGGCCTTTTGAGGACACAGACTGTTTCCTGGCCCTGTGAGGGCACAGACTGTACCCTGGCCCTGTGAGGGCACAGACTGCCTCCTGGCCCTGTGAGGACACAAACTGTCTCCAGGCCCTGTGAGGACACAGACTGTCCCCTGGCCCTGTGAGGGCACAGACTGTATCCTGGCCCTGTGAGGACACAGACTCTATCCTGGTCCTGTGAGGACACAGACTGTATCCTGGCCCTGTGAGGGCACAGACTGTACCCTGGCCCTGTGAGGGCACAGACTGCCTCCTGGCCCTGTGAGGACACAAACTGTCTCCAGGCCCTGTGAGGGCACAGACTGTACCCTGGCCCTGTGAGGGCACAAACTCTCCCGTGGCCCTGTGAGGGCACAGACTGTATCCTGGCACTGTGAGGACACAGACTGTCTCCTGGTCCAGTGAGGACACAGACTGTATCCTGGTCCTGTGAGGGCACAAACTGTATCCTGGTCCTGTGAGGGTACAGACTGTATCCTGGAACTGTGAGGACACAGACTGTCTCCAGGCCCTGTGAGGGCACAGACTGTCCCCTGACCATGTGAGGACACAGACTGTATCCTGGCCCTGTGAGGGCACAGACTGTACCCTGGCCCTGTGAGGGCACAGACTGCCTCCTGGCCCTGTGAGGACACAAACTGTCTCCAGGCCCTGTGAGGACACAGACTGTCCCCTGGCCCTGTGAGGACACAGACTGTCTCCTGGCCCTGTGAGGACACAGACTGTATCCTGGTCCTTTGAGGGCACAAAGTGTATCCTGGCCCTGTGAGGACACAGACTGTATCCTGGTCCTGTAAGGACACAAACTGTCTCCTGGTCCAGTGAGGACACAGACTGTATCCAGGCCCTGTGAGGACACAGACTGTCTCCTGGCCTTTTGAGGACACTGACTGTATCCTGGCCCTGTGAGGACACAGACTGTCTCTGGCCTTGTGAGGGCACAGACTGTCTCCTGGCAATGTGAGGACACAGACTGTCTCCTGGTCCAGTGAGGACAAAGACTTTATCCTGGTCCTGTGAGGGCACAGACTGTCTCCTGTCCATGTGAGGACACAGACTGTATCCTGGTCCTGTGAGGGCACAGACTGTATCCTGGCCCTGTGAGGACACAGACTGTCCCCTTGCCCTGTGAGGGCACAGACTGTATCCTGGCCCAGCGAGCGCACAGAAAGTGTCCAGGCCCTGTGAGGACATAGAAAGTATCCTGGCCCTGTGAGGGCACAAACTGTCCCGTGGCCCTGTGAGGGCACAGACTGTATCCTGGCCCTGTGAGACACAGACTGTCTCCAGGCCCTGTGAGGGCACAGACTGTCTCCTGGCCTTTTGAGGACACAGACTGCAGACTGGCCCATTGAGGGCAAAGACTGTCTCCTGGCTTTTTGAGGACACTGACTGTATCCTGGCCCTGTGAGGACACAGACTGTCTCCTGACCTTGTGAGGGCACAGACTGTCTCCTGGCACTGTGAGGACACAGACTGTCTCCTGGTCCAGTGAGGACAAAGACTTTATCCTGGTCCTGTGAGGGTACAGACTGTCTCCTGGTCCAGTGAGGACACAAACTGCCTCCTGGTCCTGTGAGGACACAGATTGTATCCTGGTCCTGTGAGGGCACCGACTGTATCCTGGCCCTGTGAGGACACAGACTGTATCCTGGTCCTGTGAGGACACAAACTGTCTCCTGGTCCTGTGAGGACACAGACTGTATCCAGGCCCTGTGAGGACACAGACTGTCTCCTGGCCTTGTGAGGGCACAGACTGCCTCCTGGCTTTTTGAGGACACTGACTGTATCCTGGCCCTGTTAGGACACAGACTGTCTCCTGGCCTTGTGAGGGCACAGACTGTCTCCTGGCACTGTGAGGACACAGACTGTCTCCTGGTCCAGTGAGGACAAAGACTTTATCCTGGTCCTGTGAGGGCACAGACTGTCTCCTGGCCCTGTGAGGGCACAGACTGTATCCTGGCCCTGTGAGGACACAGACTCTATCCTGGACCTGTGAGGACACAGACTGTATCCTGGTCCTGTGAGGTCATAGACTGTATCCTGGCCCTGTGAGGACACAGACTGTCTCCAGGCCCTGTGAGGGCACAGACTGTCCCCTGACCATGTGAGGACACAGACTGTATCCTGGCCCTGTGAGGGCACAGACTGTACCCTGGCCCTGTGAGGGCACAGACTGCCTCCTGGCCCTGTGAGGACACAAACTGTCTCCAGGCCCTGTGAGGACACAGACTGTCCCCTGGCCCTGGGAGGGCACAGACTGTATCCTGGCCCTGTGAGGACACAGACTGTATCCTGGTCCTGTGAGGTCATAGACTGTATCCTGGCCCTGTGAGGACACAGACTGTCTCCAGGCCCTGTGAGGGCACAGACTGTACCCTGGCCCTGTGAGGGCACAAACTCTCCCGTGGCCCTGTGAGGGCACAGACTGTATCCTGGCACTGGAGGACACAGACTGTCTCCTGGTCCAGTGAGGGCACAAACTGTATCCTGGCCCTGTGAGGACACAGACTGTATCCTGGTCCTGTGAGGACACAAACTGTTTCCTGGTCCAGTGAGGACACAGACTGTATCCAGGTCCTGTGAGGACACAGACTGTCTCCTGGCCTTTTGAGGGCACAGACTGTCTCCTGGCCTTTTGAGGACACAGACTGTAGACTGGCCCTGTGAGGACACAGACGGTCTCCTGGCTTTTTGAGGACACTGACTGTATCCTGGCCCTGTTAGGACACAAACTGTCTCCTGGCCTTGTGAGGGCACAGACTGTCTCCTGGCACTGTGAGGACACAGACTGTCTCCTGGTCCAGCGAGGACAAAGACTTTATCCTGGTCCTGTGAGGGCACAGACAGTCTCCTGGTCCAGTGAGGACACAGACTGTATCCTGGTCCTGTGAGGGCACAGACTGCATCCTGGCCCTGTGGGGACACAGACTGTATCCTGGCCCTGTGAGGTCACAGACTATATCCTGGCCCTGTGAGGACACAGACTGTCGCCTGGCTTTTTGAGGACACAGACTGTATCCTGGCCCTGTGAGGACGCAAACTGTCTCCTGGTCCTGTGAGGACACAGACTGTATCCTGGCCCAGTGAGGACACAGATTGTCTGCGGGCCTTTTGAGGACACAGACTGTATCCTGGCCATGTGAGGGCACAGACTGTCTCCAGGCCTTTTGAGGACACAGACTGTATCCTGGCCTTGTGAGAGCACAGACTGTCTCCTGGCCTTTTGAGGACACAGACTGTTTCCTGGCCCTGTGAGGGCACAGAATGTCTCCTGGCCTTTTGAGGACACAGACTGTCTCCTGGCCCTGGGAGGGCACAGACTGTATCCTGGCCCTGTGAGGACACAGACTCTATCCTGGACCTGTGAGGACACAGACTGTATCCTGGTCCTGTGAGGTCATAGACTGTATCCTGGCCCTGTGAGGACACAGACTGTCTCCAGGCCCTGTGAGGGCACAGACTGTCCCCTGACCATGTGAGGACACAGACTGTATCCTGGCCCTGTGAAGGCACAGACTGTACCCTGGCCCTGTGAGGGCACAGACTGCCTCCTGGCCCTATGAGAACACAAACTGTCCCCTGGCCCTGGGAGGGCACAGACTGTACCCTGGCCCTGTGAGGACACAGACTCTATCCTGGACCTGTGAGGACACAGAATGTCTCCTGGCCCTGTGAGGACACAGACTGTCTCCAGGCCCTGTGAGGTCACAGAATGTATCCTGGCCCTGTGAGGGCACAGAAAGTCTCCAGGCCCTGTGAGGACATAGACTGTATCCTGGCCCTGTGAGGGCACAAACTGTCCCGTGGCCCTGTGAGGGCACAGACTGTATCCTGGCCCTGTGAGGACACAGACTGTCTCCTAGTCCTGTGAGGACAAAGACTGTATCCTGGTCCTGTGAGGGTACAGACTGTCTCCTGGTCCAGTGAGGACACAAACTGCCTCCTGGTCCTGTGAGGACACAGATTGTATCCTGGTCCTGTGAGGGCACAGACTGTATCCTGGCCCTGTGAGGACACAGACTGTATCCTGGTCCTGTGAGGACACAAACTGTCTCCTGGTCCTGTGAGGACACAGCCTGTATCCAGGCCCTGTGAGGACACAGACTGTCTCCTGGCCTTGTGAGGGCACAGACTGCCTCCTGGCCTTTTGAGGACACAGACTGTAGACTGGCCCTTTGAGGGCACAGACTGTCTCCTGGCTTTTTGAGGACACTGACTGTATCCTGGCCCTGTTAGGACACAGACTGTCTCCTGGCCTTGTGAGGGCACAGACTGTCCCCTGGCACTGTGAGGACACAGACTGTCTCCTGGTCCAGTGAGGACAAAGACTTTATCCTGGTCCTGTGAGGGCACAGACTGTCTCCTGGTCCAGTGAGGACACAGACTGTATCCTGGTCCTGTGAGGGCACAGACTGTATCCTGGCCCTGTGAGGACACAGACTGTATCCTGGTCCTGTGAGGACACAAACTGTCTGCTGGTCCTGTGAGGACACAGACTGTGTCCTGGCCCAGTGAGGACACAGATTGTCTCCTGGCCTTTTGAGGACACTGACTGTATCCTGGCCATGTGAGGGCACAGACTTTCTCCTGGCCTTTTGAGGACACAGACTGTATCCTGGCCTTGTGAGAGCACAGACTGTCTCCTGGCCTTTTGAGGACACAGACTGTTTCCTGGCCTGTGAGGGCACAGAATGTCTCCTGGCCTTTTGAGGACACAGACTGTCTCCTTGCCCTGTGAGGGCACGGACTGCATCCTGGCCCTGTGAGGACACAGACTCTCTCCTGGACCTGTGAGGACACAGACTGTATCCTGGTCCTGTGAGGTCACAGACTGTATCCTGGCCCTGTGAGGGCACAGACTGTCCCCTGACATGTGAGACACAGACTGTATCCTGGCCCTGTGAGGGCACAGACTGTACCCTGGCCCTGTGAGGGCACAGACTGCCTCCTGGCCTGTGAGGACACAAACTTTCTCCAGGCCCTGTAGGACACAGACTGTATCCTGGCCCTGTGAGGACACAGACTGTATCCTGGGCCTGTGAGGACACAGACTGTCTCCTGGCCCTGTGAGGGCACAGACTGTATCCTGGCCCTGTGAGGGCACAGACAGTCTCCAGGCCCTGTGAATTCACAGACTGTCCCATGGCCCTAAGAAGACACAGACTGTATCCTGGGCCTGTGAGGACACAGACTGTATCCTGGCCCTGTGAGACACCAACTGTCTCCTGACACTGTGAGGACACAGACTGTCTCCTTGTCCTGTGAGGGCACAGAATGACTTCTGGTCCTGTGAGGACCACAGACTGTCAGTGGCCATGTGAGGGCACAGACAGTCTCCAGGACTTGTGAAGACACAGACTGTATCCTGGCCCTGTGAGGGCACAGACTGTCCCCTGGCCCTGTGAAGACACAGACTGCATCGTGGCCCTGTGAGGGCACAGACTGTCTCCTGACCTTGTGAGGACACAGACTGTATCCTTGCCCTGTGAGGGCACAGACTGTCTCCTGGCCCTGTGAGGACACAGACTGTCTCCAGGCCCTATGAGGACACAAACTGTCCCCTGGCCCTGTGAGGACACAGACTGTCTCCAGGCCCTGTGAGGACACAGACTGTATCCTGGCCCTGTGAGTGCACAGAGAGTTTCCAGGCCCTGTGAGGACACAGATTGTCCCCTTGCCCTGTGAGGGCACAGACTGTATCCTGGCCCTGTGAGGGCACAGGAAGTCTCCAGGCCCTGTGAGGACACAGACTGTCTCCAGGCCCTGTGAGGGCACAGACTGTCTCCTGGTCTTTTGAGGACACAGACTGTATCTTGGCCCTGTGAGGACACAGACTATCTCCTGGCCTTGTGAGGGCACAGACGGTCTCCTGGTCCAGTGAGGACAAAGACTTTATCCTGGTCTTTGAGGAGACAGACTGTATGCTGGTCCTGTGAGGGCTCAGACTGTATCCTGGCCCTGTGAGGACACAGACTGTATCCTGGCCCTGTGAGGACACAAACTGTCTCCTGGTCCTGTGAGGACACAGACTGTATCCTGGCCCAGTGAGGACACAGATTGTCTCCTGGCCTTTGAGGACATAGACTGTATCTGGCCATGTGAGGGCACAGACTGGTCTCCTGGCCTTTGAGGACTCAGACTGTATCCTGGCCTTTTGAGAGCACAGACTGTCTCCTGGCCTTTTGAGGACACAGACTGTCCCCTGCCCTGTGAGGGCACAGCTTGTATCCTGGCCTTGCGACGACACAGACTGTATCCTGGTCCAGTGAGCGACACAGACTGTATCCTGGTCCTGTGAGGACACAGAATGTATCCAGGCCCTGTGTGGACACAGAATGTATCCTGGCCCTGTGAGGACACAGACTGTCTCCTGGCCCTGTGAGGGCACAGACGGTCTCCTGGCTTTTTGAGGACACTGACTGTATCCTGGCCCTGTGAGGACACAGACTGTCTCCTGGCCTTGTGAGGGCACAGAATGTCTCCTGGCACTGTGAGGACACAGACTGTCTCCTGGTCCAGTGAGGACAAAGACTTTATCCTGGTCCTGTGAGGGCACAGACTGTCTCCTGGTCCAGTGAGGACACAGACTGTATCCTGGTCCTGTGAGGGCACAGACTGTATCCTGGCCCTGTGAGGACACAGACTGTATCCTGGTCCTGTGAGGACACAAACTGCCTCCTGGTCCTGTGAGGACACAGACTGTATCCTGGCCCAGTGAGGACACAGATTGTCTGCTGGCCTTTTGAGGACACAGACTGTATCCTGGCCATGTGAGGGCACAGACTGTCTCCAGGCCTTTTGAGTACACAGACTGTCTGGCGGCCTTGTGAGAGCACAGACTGTCTCCTGGCCCTGTGAGGACACAGACTGTCTCCAGGCCCTGTGAGGGCACAGACTGTACCCTGGCCCTGTGAGGGCACAGACTGTATCCTGGCCCTGTGAGGACACAGACAGTCTCCAGGCCCTGTGAGGACACAGACTGTCCCATGGCCCTGTGAAGGCACAGACTGTATCCTGGCCCTGTGAGGACACAGACTGTCTCCTGGTCCTGTGAGGACACAGACTGTATCCTGGCCCTGTGAGGGCACAGACTGTATCCTGGCCCTGTGAGGGCACAGACTGTATCCTGGCCCTGTGAGGACACAAACTGTCTCCAGGCCCTGTGAGGACACAGACTGTATCCTGGCCCTGTGAGGGCACAGACTGTATCCTGGCCCTGTGAGGACACAGAGTGTATCCTGGCCCTGTGAGGGCACAGACAGTCTCCAGGCCCTGTGAGGACACAGACTGTCCCCTGGCCCTGTGAGGACACAGACTGTCTCCAGGCCCTGTGAGAACACAGACTGTATCCTGGCCCTGTGAGGACACAGACTGTCTCCTGACACTGTGAGGACACAGACTGTCTCCTGGTCCTTTGAGGGCACAGAATGACTCCTGGTCCTGTGAGGACACAGACTGTCCAGTGGCCATGTGAGAGCACAGTCAGTCTCCAGGACTTGTGAAGACAGTGACTGTATCCTGGCCCTGTGAGGGCACAGACTGTCCCCTGGCCCTGTGAAGACACAGACTGTATTCTGGCCCTGTGAGGACACAGACTGTCTCCTGACCATGTGAGGACACAGACTGTGTCCTGGCCCTGTGAGGGCACAGACTGCCTCCTGGCCCTGTGAGGACACAGACTGTCTCCAGGCCCTGTGAGGACACAGACTCTATCCTGGACCTGTGAGGACACAGACTGTATCCTGGCCTTGTGAGGACACAGACTGTCTCCTGGCCCTGTGAGTGCACAGAGAGTTTCCAGGCCCTGTGAGGACACAGATTGTCCCCTTGCCCTGTGAGGGCACAGACTGTATCCTGGCCCTGTGAGGGCACAGGAAGTCTCCAGGCCCTGTGAGGACACAGACTGTCTCCAGGCCCTGTGAGGGCACAGACTGTCTCCTGGTCTTTTGAGGACACAGACTGTATCTTGGCCCTGTGAGGACACAGACTATCTCCTGGCCTTGTGAGGGCACAGACGGTCTCCTGGTCCAGTGAGGACAAAGACTTTATCCTGGTCCAGTGAGGACACAGACTGTATCCTGGTCCTGTGAGGGCAGAGACTGTATCCTGGCCCTGTGAGGACACAGACTGTATCCTGGCCCTGTGAGGACACAAACTGTCTCCTGGTCCTGTGAGGACACAGACTGTATCCTGGCCCAGTGAGGACACAGATTGTCTCCTGGCCTTTTGAGGACATAGACTGTATCTTGGCCATGTGAGGGCACAGACTGTCTCCTGGCCTTTTGAGGACTCAGACTGTATCCTGGCCTTTTGAGAGCACAGACTGTCTCCTGGCCTTTTGAGGACACAGACTGTCTCCTGGCCCTGGGAGGTCACAGACTGTATCCTGGCCCTGTGAGGACACAGACTGTCTCCTGGTCCAGTGAGGACACAGACTGTATCCTGGTCCTGTGAGGGCACAAACTGTATTCAGGCCCTGTGAGGACACAGACTGTATCCAGGCCCTGTGAGGACACAGACTGTCTCCTGGCCCTGTGAGGGCACAGACGGTCTCCTGGCTTTTTGAGGACACTGACTGTATCCTGGCCCTGTGAGGACACAGACTGTCTCCTGGCCTTGTGAGGGCACAGAATGTCTCCTGGCACTGTGAGGGCACAGACTGTCTCCTGGTCCAGTGAGGACACAGACTGTATCCTGGTCCTGTGAGGGCACAGACTGTATCCTGGCCCTGTGAGGACACAGACTGTATCCTGGTCCTGTGAGGACACAAACTGCCTCCTGGTCCTGTGAGGACACAGACTGTATCCTGGCCCAGTGAGGACACAGATTGTCTGCTGGCCTTTTGAGGACACAGACTGTATCCTGGCCATGTGAGGGCACAGACTGTCTCCAGGCCTTTTGAGGACACAGACTGTATCCTGGCCTTGTGAGAGCACAGACTGTCTCCTGGCCTTTTGAGGACACAGACTGTTTCCTGGCCCTGTGAGGGCACAGAATGTCCTCCTGGCCTTTGAGGACACAGACTGTCTCCTGGCCCTGGGAGGGCACAGACTGTATCCTGGCCCTGTGAGGACACAGACTCTATCCTGGACCTGTGAGGACACAGACTGTATCCTGGTCCTGTGAGGTCATAGACTGTATCCTGGCCCTGTAAGGACACAGACTGTCTCCAGGCCCTGTGAGGGCACAGACTGTCCCCTGACCATGTGAGGACACCGACTGTACTGCCTGGCCCTGTGAGGGCACAGACTGTACCCTGGCCCTGTGAGGGCACAAACTCTCCCGTGGCCCTGTGAGGGCACAGACTGTATCCTGGCACTGTGAGGACACAGACTGTCTCCTGGTCCAGTGAGGACACAGACTGTATCCTGGTCCTGTGAGGGCACAAACTGTATCCTGGCCCTGTGTGGACACAGACTGTATCCTGGTCCTGTGAGGACACAAACTGTCTCCTGGTCCAGTGAGGACACAGACTGTATCCAGGCCCTGTGAGGACACAGACTGTCTCCTGGCCTTGTGAGGGCACAGACTGTCTCCTGGCCTTTTGAGGACACAGACTGTAGACCGGCCCTGTGAGGGCACAGAGGGTCTCCTGGCTTTTTGAGGACACTGACTGTATCCTGGCCCTGTTAGGACACAGACTGTCTCCTGGCCTTGTGAGGGCACAGACTGTCTCCTGGCACTGTGAGGACACAGACTGTCTCCTGGTCCAGTGAGGACAAAGACTTTATCCTGGTCCTGTGAGGGCACAGACTGTATCCTGGTCCTGTGAGGGCACAAACTGTATCCTGGCCCTGTGAGGACACAGACTGTATCCTGGTCCTATGAGGACACAAACTGTCTCCTGGTCCTGTGAGGACACAGACTGTATCCAGGCCCTGTGAGGACACAGACTGTCTCCTGGCCTTGTGAGGGCACAGACTGTCTCCTGGCCTTTTGAGGACACAGACTGTAGACTGGCCCTTTGAGGGCACAGACTGTCTCCTGGCTTTTTGAGGAAACTGACTGTATCCTGGCCCTGTTAGGACACAGACTGTCTCCTGGCCTTGTGAGGGCACAGACTGTCTCCTGGCACTGTGAGGACACAGACTGTCTCCTGGTCCAGTGAGGACAAAGACTTTATCCTGGTCCTGTGAGGGCACAGACTGTCTCCTGGTCCAGTGAGGACACAGACTGTATCCTGGTCCTGTGAGGGCACAGACTGTATCCTGGCCCTGTGAGGACACAGACTGTAGACTGGTCCTGTGAGGACACAAACTGCCTCCTGGTCCTGTGAGGACACAGACTGTATCCTGGCCCAGTGAGGACACAGATTGTCTGCTGGACTTTTGAGGACACAGACTGTATCCTGGCCATGTGAGGGCACAGACTGTCTCCAGGCCTTTTGAGGACACAGACTGTATCCTGGCCGTGTGAGTGCACAGACTGTCTCCTGGCCTTTTGAGGACCAAGACTTTTTCCTGGCCCTGTGAGGGCACAGAATGTCTCCTGGCCTTTTGAGGACACAGACTGTCTCCTGGCCCTGTGAGGGCACAGACTGTATCCTGGCCCTGTGAGGACACAGACTCTCTCCTGGACCTGTGAGGACACAGACTGTATCCTGGTCCTGTGAGGTCACAGACTGTATCCTGGCCCTGTGAGGACACAGACTGTCTCCAGGCCCTGTGAGGGCACAGACTGTACCCTGGCCCTGTGAGGGCACAGACTGTCCCGTGGCCCTGTGAGGGCACAGACTGTTGTCCTGGCCCTGTGAGGACACAGACTTTCTCCTGGTCCTGTGAGGACACAGACTGTATCCTGGTCCTGTGAGGGCACAGACTGTATCCTGGCCCTGTGAGGACACAGACTGTATCCTGGTCCTGTGAGGACACAGACTGTATCCTGGACCTGTGAGGACACAGACTGTCTCCAGGCCCTGTGAGGGCACAGACTGTCTCCTGACACTGTGAGGACACAGACTGTATCCTGGCCCTGTGAGGGCACAGACTGTACCCTGGCCCTGTGAGGGCACAGACTGTCTCCTGGCCCTGTGAGGACACAGACTGTCTCCAGGCCCTGTGAGGACACAGACTGTCCCTGGCCCTGTGAGGACACAGACTGTCTCCTGGCCCTGTGAGGACACAGACTGTATCCTGGTCCTGTGAGGGCACAGACTGTATCCTGGCCCTGTGAGGACACAGACTGTATCCTGGTCCTGTGAGGACACAGACTGTCTCCTGGCCCTGTGAGGACACAGACTGTATCCTGGCCCTGTGAGGACACAGACTGTCTCCTGGCCCTGTGAGGACACAGACTGTATCCTGGCCCTGTGAGGGCACAGACTGTCTCCTGGCCCTGTGAGGACACAGACTGTATCCTGGCCCTGTGAGGACACAGACTGTCTCTGGCCCTGAGAGGGCACAGAATGTATCCTGGCCCTGTGAGTACACAGACTGTCTCCAGGCCCTGTGAGGACACAGACTGTCTCCCGGCCCTGTGAGGGCACAGACTGTATCCTTGTCCTGTGAGGACACAGAATGTCTCCTGGCCCTGTGAGGACACAGACAGTCTCCAGGCCCTGTGAGGACACAGACTGTCCCCTGGCCCTGTGAGGACACAGACTGTATCCTGGCCCTGTGAGGGCACAGACAGTCTCCAGGCCCTGTGATTTCACAGACTGTCCCATGGCCCTGTGAAGGCACAGACTGTATCCTGGCCCTGTGAGGGCACAAACTCTCCCGTGGCCCTGTGAGGGCACAGACTGTATCCTGGCACTGTGAGGACACAGACTGTCTCCTGGTCCAGTGAGGACACAGACTGTATCCTGGTCCTGTGAGGGCACAAACTGTATCCAGGCCCTGTGAGGACACAGACTGTATCCAGGCCCTGTGAGGACACAGACTGTCTCCTGGCCTTGTGAGGGCACAGACTGTCTCCTGGCCTTTTGAGGACACAGACTGTAGACTGGCCCTGTGAGGGCACAGACGGTCTCCTGGCTTTTTGAGGACACTGACTGTATCCTGGCCCTGTGAGGACACAGACTGTCTCCTGGCCTTGTGAGGGCACAGAATGTCTCCTGGCACTGCGAGGACACAGACTGTCTCCTGGTCCAGTGAGGACAAAGACTTTATCCTGGTCCTGTGAGGGCACAGACTGTCTCCTGGTCCAGTGAGGACACAGACTGTATCCTGGTCCTGTGAGGGCACAGACTGTATCCTGGCCCTGTGAGGACACAGACTGTATCCTGGTCCTGTGAGGACACAAACTGCCTCCTGGTCCTGTGAGGACACAGACTGTATCCTGGCCCAGTGAGGACACAGATTGTCTGCTGGACCTTTGAGGACACAGACTGTATCCTGGCCATGTGAGGGCACAGACTGTCTCCAGGCCTTTTGAGGACACAGACTGTATCCTGGCCTTGTGAGAGCACAGACTGTCTCCTGGCCTTTTGAGGACACAGACTGTTTCCTGGCCCTGTGAGGGCACAGAATGTCTCCTGGCCTTTTGAGGACACAGACTGTCTCCTGGCCCTGTGAGGGCACAGACTGTATCCTGGCCCTGTGAGGACACAGACTCTATCCTGGACCTGTGAGGACACAGACTGTATCCTGGTCCTGTGAGGTCATAGACTGTATCCTGGCCCTGTAAGGACACAGACTGTCTCCAGGCCCTGTGAGGGCACAGACTGTCCCCTGACCATGTGAGGACACAGACTGTATCCTGGCCCTGTGAGGGCACAGACTGTACCCTGGCCCTGTGAGGGCACAAACTCTCCCGTGGCCCTGTGAGGGCACAGACTGTATCCTGGCACTGTGAGGACACAGACTGTCTCCTGGTCCAGTGAGGACACAGACTGTATCCTGGTCCTGTGAGGGCACAAACTGTATCCTGGCCCTGTGAGGACACAGACTGTATCCTGGTCCTGTGAGGACACAAACTGTCTCCTGGTCCAGTGAGGACACAGACTGTATCCAGGCCCTGTGAGGACACAGACTGTCTCCTGGCCTTGTGAGGGCACAGACTGTCTCCTGGCCTTTTGAGGACACAGACTGTAGACCGGCCCTGTGAGGGCACAGAGGGTCTCCTGGCTTTTTGAGGACACTGACTGTATCCTGGCCCTGTTAGGACACAGACTGTCTCCTGGCCTTGTGAGGGCACAGACTGTCTCCTGGCACTGTGAGGACACAGACTGTCTCCTGGTCCAGTGAGGACAAAGACTTTATACTGGTCCTGTGAGGGCACAGACTGTATCCTGGTCCTGTGAGGGCACAAACTGTATCCTGGCCCTGTGAGGACACAGACTGTATCCTGGTCCTATGAGGACACAAACTGTCTCCTGGTCCTGTGAGGACACAGACTGTATCCAGGCCCTGTGAGGACACAGACTGTCTCCTGGCCTTGTGAGGGCACAGACTGTCTCCTGGCCTTTTGAGGACACAGACTGTAGACTGGCCCTGTGAGGGCACAGACTGTTTCCTGGCTTTTTGAGGAAACTGACTGTATCCTGGCCCGGTGAGGACACAGACTGTCTCCTGGCCTTGTGAGGGCACAGACTGTCTCCTGGCACTGTGAGGACACAGACTATCTCCTGTCCAGTGAGGACAAAGACTTTATCCTGGTCCTGTGAGGGCACAGACTGTCTCCTGGTCCAGTGAGGACACAGACTGTATCCTGGTCCTGTGAGGGCACAGACTGTATCCTGGCCCTGTGAGGACACAGACTGTAGACTGGTCCTGTGAGGACACAAACTGCCTCCTGGTCCTGTGAGGACACAGACTGTATCCTGGCCCAGTGAGGACACAGATTGTCTGCTGGACTTTTGAGGACACAGACGGAATCCTGGCCATGTGAGGGCACAGACTGTCTCCAGGCCTTTTGAGGACACAGACTGTATCCTGGCCTTGTGAGAGCACAGACTGTCTCCTGGCCTTTTGAGGACACAGACTGTTTCCTGGCCCTGTGAGGGCACAGAATGTCTCCTGGCCTTTTGAGGACACAGACTGTCTCCTGGCCCTGGGAGGGCACAGACTGTATCCTGGCCCTGTGAGGACACAGACTCTATCCTGGACCTGTGAGGACACAGACTGTATCCTGGTCCTGTGAGGTCATAGACTGTATCCTGGCCCTGTGAGGACACAGACTGTCTCCAGGCCCTGTGAGGGCACAGACTGTACCCTGGCCCTGTGAGGGCAAAGACTGTCCCGTGGCCCTGTGAGGGCACAGACTGTATCCTGGCCCTGTGAGGACACAGACTGTCTCCTGGTCCAGTGAGGACACAGACTGTATCCTGGTCCTGTGAGGGCACAAACTGTATCCTGGCCCTGTGAGGACACAGACTGTATCCTGGTCCTGTGAGGGCACAGACTGTATCCTGGAACTGTGAGGACACAGACTGTCTCCAGGCCCTGTGAGGGCACAGACTGTCCCCTGACCATGTGAGGACACAGACTGTATCCTGGCCCTGTGAGGGCACAGACTGTACCCTGGCCCTGTGAGGGCACAGACTGCCTCCTGGCCCTGTGAGGACACAAACTGTCTCCAGGCCCTGTGAGGACACAGACTGTCCCCTGGCCCTGTGAGGACACAGACTGTCTCCTGGCCCTGTGAGGACACAGACTGTATCCTGGTCCTTTGAGGGCACAAAGTGTATCCTGGCCCTGTGAGGACACAGACTGTATCCTGGTCCTGTAAGGACACAAACTGTCTCCTGGTCCAGTGAGGACACAGACTGTATCCAGGCCCTGTGAGGACACAGACTGTCTCCTGGCCTTTTGAGGACACTGACTGTATCCTGGCCCTGTGAGGACACAGACTGTCTCTGGCCTTGTGAGGGCACAGACTGTCTCCTGGCAATGTGAGGACACAGACTGTCTCCTGGTCCAGTGAGGACAAAGACTTTATCCTGGTCCTGTGAGGGCACAGACTGTCTCCTGGTCCATTGAGGACACAGACTGTATCCTGGTCCTGTGAGGGCACAGACTGTATCCTGGCCCTGTGAGGACACAGACTGTATCCTGGTCCTGTGAGGACACAAACTTTCTCCTGGTCCTGTGAGGACACAGACTGTATCCTGACCCTGTGAGGACACAGACTGTATCCTGGTCCTGTGAGGACACAGACTGTCCCCTGGCCCTGGGAGGACACAGACTGTATCCTGGCCCTGTGAGGACACAGACTCTATGCTGGACCTGTGAGGACACAGACTGTATCCTGGTCCTGTGAGGTCATAGACTGTATCCTGGCCCTGTGAGGACACAGACTGTCTCCAGGCCCTGTGAGGGCACAGACTGTACCCTGGCCCTGTGAGGGCACAAACTCTCCCGTGGCCCTGTGTGGGCACAGACTGTCTCCTGGTCCAGTGAGGACACAGACTGTATCCTGGTCCTGTGAGGGCACAAACTGTATCCTGGCCCTGTGAGGACACAGACTGTATCCTGGTCCTGTGAGGACACAAACTGTCTCCTGGTCCAGTGAGGACACAGACTGTATCCAGGCCCTGTGAGGACACAGACTGTCTCCTGTCCTTGTGAGGGCACAGACTGTCTCCTGGCCTTTTGAGGACACAGACTGTAGACTGGCCCTGTGAGGGCACAGACGGTCTCCTGGCTTTTTGAGGACACTGACTGTATCCTGGCCCTGTGAGGACACAGACTGTCTCCTGGCCTTGTGAGGGCACAGACTGTCTCCTGGCACTGTGAGGACACAGACTGTCTCCTGGTCCAGTGAGGACAAAGACTTTATCCTGGTCCTGTGAGGGCACAGACTGTCTCCTGGTCCAGTGAGGACACAGACTGTATCCTGGTCCTGTGAGGGCACAGACTGTATCCTGACCCTGTGAGGACACAGACTGTATCCTGGACCTGTGAGGAAACAGACTGTATCCTGGTCCTGTGAGGTCATAGACTGTATCCTGGCCCTGTGAGGACACAGACTGTCTCCAGGCCCTGTGAGGGCACAGACTGTCCCCTGACCATGTGAGGACACAGACTGTATCCTGGCCCTGTGAGGGCACAGACTGTACCCTGGCCCTGTGAGGGCACAGACTGCCTCCTGGCCCTGTGAGGACACAAACTGTCTCCAGGCCCTGTGAGGACACAGACTGTCCCCTGGCCCTAAGAAGGCACAGACTGTATCCTGGCCCTGTGAGGACACAGACTGTATCCTGGTCCTGGGAGGTCATAGACTGTATCCTGGCCCTGTGAGGACACAGACTGTCTCCAGGCCCTGTGAGGGCACAGACTGTACCCTGGCCCTGTGAGGGCACAAACTCTCCCGTGGCCCTGTGAGGGCACAGACTGTATCCTGGCACTGGAGGACACAGACTGTCTCCTGGTCCAGTGAGGGCACAAACTGTATCCTGGCCCTGTGAGGACACAGACTGTATCCTGGTCCTGTGAGGACACAAACTGTCTCCTGGTCCAGTGAGGACACAGACTGTATCCAGGTCCTGTGAGGACACAGACTGTCTCCTGGCCTTTTGAGGGCACAGACTGTCTCCTGGCCTTTTGAGGACACAGACTGTAGACTGGCCCTGTGAGGACACAGACGGTCTCCTGGCTTTTTGAGGACACTGACTGTATCCTGGCCCTGTGAGGACACAGACTGTCTCCTGGCCTTGTGAGGGCACAGACTGTCTCCTGGCACTGTGAGGACACAGACTGTCTCCTGGTCCAGTGAGGACAAAGACTTTATCCTGGTCCTGTGAGGGCACAGACTGTATCCTGGTCCTGTGAGGGCACAAACTGTATCCTGGCCCTGTGAGGACACAGACTGTATCCTGGTCCTATGAGGACACAAACTGTCTCCTGGTCCTGTGAGGACACAGACTGTATCCAGGCCCTGTGAGGACACAGACTGTCTCCTGGCCTTGTGAGGGCACAGACTGTCTCCTGGCCTTTTGAGGACACAGACTGTAGACTGGCCCTTTGAGGCACAGACTGTCTCCTGGCTTTTTGAGGAAACTGACTGTATCCTGGCCCTGTGAGGACACAGACTGTCTCCTGGCCTTGTGAGGGCACAGACTGTCTCCTGGCACTGTGAGGACACAGACTGTCTCCTGGTCCAGTGAGGACAAAGACTTTATCCTGGTCCTGTGAGGGCACAGACTGTCTCCTGGTCCAGTGAGGACACAGACTGTATCCTGGTCCTGTGAGGGCACAGACTGTATCCTGGCCCTGTGAGGACACAGACTGTAGACTGGTCCTGTGAGGACACAAACTGCCTCCTGGTCCTGTGAGGACACAGACTGTATCCTGGCCCAGTGAGGACACAGATTGTCTGCTGGACTTTTGAGGACACAGACTGTATCCTGGCCATGTGAGGGCACAGACTGTCTCCAGGCCTTTTGAGGACACAGACTGTATCCTGGCCTTGTGAGAGCACAGACTGTCTCCTGGCCTTTTGAGGACACAGACTGTTTCCTGGCCCTGTGAGGGCACAGAATGTCTCCTGGCCTTTTGAGGACACAGACTGTCTCCTGGCCCTGGGAGGGCACAGACTGTATCCTGGCCCTGTGAGGACACAGACTCTATCCTGGACCTGTGAGGACACAGACTGTATCCTGGTCCTGTGAGGTCATAGACTGTATCCTGGCCCTGTGAGGACACAGACTGTCTCCAGGCCCTGTGAGGGCACAGACTGTACCCTGGCCCTGTGAGGGCACAAACTCTCCCGTGGCCCTGTGAGGGCACAGACTGTATCCTGGCACTGTGAGGACACAGACTGTCTCCTGGTCCAGTGAGGACACAGACTGTATCCTGGTCCTGTGAGGGCACAAACTGTATCCTGGCCCTGTGAGGACACAGACTGTATCCTGGTCCTGTGAGGGCACAGACTGTATCCTGGAACTGTGAGGACACAGACTGTCTCCAGGCCCTGTGAGGGCACAGACTGTCCCCTGACCATGTCAGGACACAGACTGTATCCTGGCCCTGTGAGGGCACAGACTGTACCCTGGCCCTGTGAGGGCACAGACTGCCTCCTGGCCCTGTGAGGACACAAACTGTCTCCAGGCCCTGTGAGGACACAGACTGTCCCCTGGCCCTGTGAGGACACAGACTGTCTCCTGGCCCTGTGAGGACACAGACTGCATCCTGGTCCTTTGAGGGCACAAAGTGTATCCTGGCCCTGTGAGGACACAGACTGTATCCTGGTCCTGTAAGGACACAAACTGTCTCCTGGTCCAGTGAGGACACAGACTGTATCCAGGCCCTGTGAGGACACAGACTGTCTCCTGGCCTTTTGAGGACACAGACTGTAGACTGGCCCTTTGAGGGCACAGACGGTCTCCTGGCTTTTTGAGGACACTGACTGTATCCTGGCCCTGTGAGGACACAGACTGTCTCTGGCCCTGAGAGGGCACAGAATGTATCCTGGCCCTGTGAGTACACAGACTGTCTCCAGGCCCTGTGAGGACACAGACTGTCTCCCGGCCCTGTGAGGGCACAGACTGTATCCTTGTCCTGTGAGGACACAGAATGTCTCCTGGCCCTGTGAGGACACAGACAGTCTCCAGGCCCTGTGAGGACACAGACTGTCCCCTGGCCCTGTGAGGACACAGACTGTATCCTGGCCCTGTGAGGGCACAGACAGTCTCCAGGCCCTGTGAGGACACAGACTGTCCCCTGACCCTGTGAGGAAACAGACTGTATCCTGGCCCTGTGAGGGCACAAACTCTCCCGTGGCCCTGTGAGGGCACAGACTGTATCCTGGTCCTGTGAGGTCATAGACTGTATCCTGGCCCTGTAAGGACACAGACTGTCTCCAGGCCCTGTGAGGGCACAGACTGTCCCCTGACCATGTGAGGACACAGACTGTATCCTGGCCCTGTGAGGGCACAGACTGTACCCTGGCCCTGTGAGGGCACAAACTCTACGTGTCCTGTGAGGGCACAGACTGTATCCTGGAACTGTGAGGACACAGACTGTCTCCAGGCCATGTGAGGGCACCGTCTGTACCGTGGCCCTGTGTGGACACAGAATGTATCCTGGCCCTGTGAGGACACAGACTGTCTCCTTTTCCTGTGAGGACAAAGACTGTATCCTGGTCCTGGGAGGGCACAGAATGTATACTGGCCCTGTGAGTACACAGACTGTATCCTGGCCTTGTGAGGGCACAGACTGTCTCCTGGCCCTGTGAGGGCACAAACTGTCCCGTGGCCCTGTGAGGGCACAGATTGTATCCTGGCCCTGTGAGGACACAGACTGTATCCTGGCCCTGTAAGGACACAGACTGTCTCCTAGACCTGTGAGGGAACAGACTGTCTCCTGGCCCTGTGAGGACACAGAGAGTCGCCAGGCCCTGTGAGGACACAGACTGTCTCCTGGTCCTGTGAGGACACAGACTGTATCCAGGCCCTGTGATGGAACAGACTGTATCCTGGCCCTGTGAGGACACAGACTGTATCCTGGTCCTATGAGGACACAAACTGTCTCCTGGTCCTGTGAGGACACAGACTGTATCCAGGCCCTGTGAGGACACAGACTGTCTCCTGGCCTTGTGAGGGCACAGACTGTCTCCTGGCCTTTTGAGGACACAGACTGTAGACTGGCCCTGTGAGGGCACAGACTGTCTCCTGGCTTTTTGAGGAAACTGACTGTATCCTGGCCCTGTGAGGACACAGACTGTCTCCTGGCCTTGTGAGGGCACAGACTGTCTCCTGGCACTGTGAGGACACAGACTATCTCCTGGTCCAGTGAGGACAAAGACTTTATCCTGGTCCTGTGAGGGCACAGACTGTCTCCTGGTCCAGTGAGGACACAGACTGTATCCTGGTCCTGTGAGGGCACAGACTGTATCCTGGCCCTGTGAGGACACAGACTGTAGACTGGTCCTGTGAGGACACAAACTGCCTCCTGGTCCTGTGAGGACACAGACTGTATCCTGGCCCAGTGAGGACACAGATTGTCTGCTGGACTTTTGAGGACACAGACTGTATCCTGGCCATGTGAGGGCACAGACTGTCTCCAGGCCTTTTGAGGACACAGACTGTATCCTGGCCTTGTGAGAGCACAGACTGTCTCCTGGCCTTTTGAGGACACAGACTGTTTCCTGGCCCTGTAAGGGCACAGAATGTCTCCTGGCCTTTTGAGGACACAGACTGTCTCCTGGCCCTGGGAGGGCACAGACTGTATCCTGGCCCTGTGAGGACACAGACTCTATCCTGGACCTGTGAGGACACAGACTGTATCCTGGTCCTGTGAGGTCATAGACTGTATCCTGGCCCTGTGAGGACACAGACTGTCTCCAGGCCCTGTGAGGGCACAGACTGTACCCTGGCCCTGTGAGGGCACAAACTCTCCCGTGGCCCTGTGAGGGCACAGACTGTATCCTGGCACTGTGAGGACACAGACTGTCTCCTGGTCCAGTGAGGACACAGACTGTATCCTGGTCCTGTGAGGGCACAAACTGTATCCTGGCCCTGTGAGGACACAGACTGTATCCTGGTCCTGTGAGGGTACAGACTGTATCCTGGAACTGTGAGGACACAGACTGTCTCCAGGCCCTGTGAGGGCACAGACTGTCCCCTGACCATGTGAGGACACAGACTGTATCCTGGCCCTGTGAGGGCACAGACTGTACCCTGGCCCTGTGAGGGCACAGACTGCCTCCTGGCCCTGTGAGGACACAAACTGTCTCCAGGCCCTGTGAGGACACAGACTGTCCCTGGCCCTGTGAGGACACAGACTGTCTCCTGGCCCTGTGAGGACACAGACTGTATCCTGGTCCTTTGAGGGCACAAAGTGTATCCTGGCCCTGTGAGGACACAGACTGTATCCTGGTCCTGTAAGGACACAAACTGTCTCCTGGTCCAGTGAGGACACAGACTGTATCCAGGCCCTGTGAGGACACAGACTGTCTCCTGGCCTTTTGAGGACACTGACTGTATCCTGGCCCTGTGAGGACACAGACTGTCTCTGGCCTTGTGAGGACACAGACTGTCTCCTGGCAATGTGAGGACACAGACTGTCTCCTGGTCCAGTGAGGACAAAGACTTTATCCTGGTCCTGTGAGGGCACAGACTGTCTCCTGGTCCATTGAGGACACAGACTGTATCCTGGTCCTGTGAGGGCACAGACTGTATCCTGGCCCTGTGAGGACACAGACTGTATCCTGGTCCTGTGAGGACACAAACTTTCTCCTGGTCCTGTGAGGACACAGACTGTATCCTTACCCTGTGAGGACACAGACTGTATCCTGGTCCTGTGAGGACACAGACTGTCCCCTGGCCCTGGGAGGACACAGACTGTATCCTGGCCCTGTGAGGACACAGACTCTATGCTGGACCTGTGAGGACACAGACTGTATCCTGGTCCTGTGAGGTCATAGACTGTATCCTGGCCCTGTGAGGACACAGACTGTCTCCAGGCCCTGTGAGGGCACAGACTGTACCCTGGCCCTGTGAGGGCACAAACTCTCCCGTGGCCCTGTGTGGGCACAGACTGTCTCCTGGTCCAGTGAGGACACAGACTGTATCCTGGTCCTGTGAGGGCACAAACTGTATCCTGGCCCTGTGAGGACACAGACTGTATCCTGGTCCTGTGAGGACACAAACTGTCTCCTGGTCCAGTGAGGACACAGACTGTATCCAGGCCCTGTGAGGACACAGACTGTCTCCTGTCCTTGTGAGGGCACAGACTGTCTCCTGGCCTTTTGAGGACACAGACTGTAGACTGGCCCTGTGAGGGCACAGACGGTCTCCTGGCTTTTTGAGGACACTGACTGTATCCTGGCCCTGTGAGGACACAGACTGTCTCCTGGCCTTGTGAGGGCACAGACTGTCTCCTGGCACTGTGAGGACACAGACTGTCTCCTGGTCCAGTGAGGACAAAGACTTTATCCTGGTCCTGTGAGGGCACAGACTGTCTCCTGGTCCAGTGAGGACACAGACTGTATCCTGGTCCTGTGAGGGCACAGCCTGTATCCTGACCCTGTGAGGACACAGACTGTATCCTGGACCTGTGAGGAAACAGACTGTATCCTGGTCCTGTGAGGTCATAGACTGTATCCTGGCCCTGTGAGGACACAGACTGTCTCCAGGCCCTGTGAGGGCACAGACTGTCCCCTGACCATGTGAGGACACAGACTGTATCCTGGCCCTGTGAGGGCACAGACTGTACCCTGGCCCTGTGAGGGCACAGACTGCCTCCTGGCCCTGTGAGGACACAAACTGTCTCCAGGCCCTGTGAGGACACAGACTGTCCCCTGGCCCTGGGACGGCACAGACTGTATCCTGGCCCTGTGAGGACACAGACTGTATCCTGGTCCTGTGAGGTCATAGACTGTATCCTGGGCCTGTGAGGACACAGACTGTCTCCAGGCCCTGTGAGGGCACAGACTGTACCCTGGCCCTGTGAGGGCACAAACTCTCCCGTGGCCCTGTGAGGGCACAGACTGTATCCTGGCACTGGAGGACACAGACTGTCTCCTGGTCCAGTGAGGGCACAGACTGTATCCTGGCCCTGTGAGGACACAGACTGTCTCCTAGTCCTGTGAGGACAAAGACTTTATCCTGGTCCTGTGAGGGTACAGACTGTCTCCTGGTCCAGTGAGGACACAAACTGCCTCCTGGTCCTGTGAGGACACAGATTGTATCCTGGTCCTGTGAGGGCACAGACTGTATCCTGGTCCTGTGAGGACACAAACTTTCTCCTGGTCCTGTGAGGACACAGACTGTATCCTGACCCTGTGAGGACACAGACTGTATCCTGGTCCTGTGAGGACACAGACTGTCCCCTGGCCCTGGGAGGACACAGACTGTATCCTGGCCCTGTGAGGACACAGACTCTATGCTGGACCTGTGAGGACACAGACTGTATCCTGGTCCTGTGAGGTCATAGACTGTATCCTGGCCCTGTGAGGACACAGACTGTCTCCAGGCCCTGTGAGGGCACAGACTGTACCCTGGCCCTGTGAGGGCACAAACTCTCCCGTGGCCCTGTGTGGGCACAGACTGTCTCCTGGTCCTGTGAGGACACAGACTGTATCCTGGTCCTGTGAGGGCACAAACTGTATCCTGGCCCTGTGAGGACACAGACTGTATCCTGGTCCTGTGAGGACACAAACTGTCTCCTGGTCCAGTGAGGACACAGACTGTATCCAGGCCCTGTGAGGACACAGACTGTCTCCTGTCCTTGTGAGGGCACAGACTGTCTCCTGGCCTTTGAGGACACAGACTGTAGACTGGCCCTGTGAGGGCACAGCCTGTCTCCTGGCCTTTTTGAGGACACAGACTGTATCCTGGCCCTGTGAGGACACAGACTGTCTCCTGGCCTTGTGAGGGCACAGACTGTCTCCTGGCCCTGTGAGGACACAGACTGTCTCCTGGTCCAGTGAGGACAAAGACTTTATCCTGGTCCTGTGAGGGCACAGACTGTCTCCTGGTCCAGTGAGGACACAGACTGTATCCTGGTCCTGTGAGGGCACAGCCTGTATCCTGGCCCTGTGAGGACACAGACTGTATCCTGGTCCTGTGAGGAAACAGACTGTATCCTGGTCCTGTGAGGTCACAGACTGTATCCTGGCCCTGTGAGGACACAGACTGTCTCCAGGCCCTGTGAGGGCACAGACTGTCTCCTGACCTTGTGAGGACACAGACTGTATCCTGGCCCTGTGAGGGCACAGACTGGCTCCTGGCCCTGTGAGGGCACAGACTGCCTCCTGGCCCTGTGAGGACACAGACTGTCTCCAGGCCCTGTGAGGACACAGACTGTCCCCTGGCCCTGGGAGGGCACAGACTGTATCCTGGCCCTGTGAGGACACAGACTGTATCCTGGCCCTGTGAGGACACAGACTGTATCCTGGAGCTGTGAGGACACAGACTGTCTCCAGGCCCTGTGAGGGCACAGACTGTATCCTGGCCCTGTGAGGGCACAGACTGTATCCTGGCCCTGTGAGGGCACAGACTGTCTCCTGGCCCTGTGAGGACACAGACTGTCTCCTGGCCTGTGAGGACACAGACTGTATCCTGGCCCTGTGAGGACACAGACTGTCTCCTGGTCCTGTGAGGACACAGACTGTATCCTGGCTCTGTGAGGGCACAGACTGTTTACTAGCCCTGTGAGGACACAGACTGTCCTCTGGTCCTGTGAGGACACAGAGTGTATCCTGGCCCTGTGAGGACACAGACTGTATCCTGGCCCTGTGAGGACACAGACTGTATCCTGGTCCTGTGAGGACACAGACTGTCTCCTGGCCCTGTGAGGACACAGACTGTCTCCTGGCCCTGTGAGGACACAGACTGTCTCCTGGCCTTTTGAGGACACAGACTGTATCCTGGCCCTTTGAGGACACAGACTGTATCCTGGCCCTGTGAGGGCACAGACAGTCTCATGGTCCTGTGAGGACACAGACTGTATCCTGGCCCTGTGAGGACACAGACTGTCTCCTGGCCTTGTGAGGGCACAGACTGTCCCCTGGCACTGTGTGGACACAGACTGTCTCCTGGTCCAGTGAGGACAAAGACTTTATCCTGGTCCTGTGAGGGCACAGACTGTCTCCTGGTCCAGTGAGGACACAGACTGTATCCTGGTCCTGTGAGGGCACAGCCTGTATCCTGGCCCTGTGAGGACACAGACTGTATCCTGGTCCTGTGAGGACACAAACTGTCTGCTGGTCCTGTGAGGACACAGACTGTGTCCTGGCCCAGTGAGGACACAGATTGTCTCCTGGCCTTTTGAGGACACTGACTGTATCCTGGCCATGTGAGGGCACAGACTTTCTCCTCGCCTTTTGAGGACACAGACTGTATCCTGGCCTTGTGAGAGCACAGACTGTCTCCTGGCCTTTTGAGGACACAGACTGTTTCCTGGCCTTGTGAGGGCACAGAATGTCTCCTGGCCTTTTGAGGACACAGACTGTCTCCTGGCCCTGGGAGGTCACAGACTGTATCCTGGCCCTGTGAGGACACAGACTCTCTCCTGGACCTGTGAGGACACAGACTGTATCCTGGTCCTGTGAGGTCACAGACTGTATCCTGGCCCTGTGAGGGCACAGACTGTCCCCTGACCATGTGAGGACACAGACTGTATCCTGGCCCTGTGAGGGCACAGACTGTACCCTGGCCCTGTGAGGGCACAGACTGCCTCCTGGCCCTGTGAGGACACAAACTGTCTCCAGGCCCTGTGAGGACACAGACTGTCCCCTGGCCCTGTGAGGGCACAGACTGTATCCTGGCCCTGTGAGGACACAGACTCTATCCTGGTCCTGTGAGGACACAGACTGTCCCCTGGCCCTGTGAGGGCACAGAGTGTATCCTGGCCCTGTGAGGGCACAGACAGTCTCCAGGCCCTGTGAGGACACAGACTGTCCCCTGGCCCTGTGAGGACACAGACTGTCTCCAGGCCCTGTGAGAACACAGACTGTATCCTGGCCCTGTGAGGACACAGACTGTCTCCTGACACTGTGAGGACACAGACTGTCTCCTGGTCCTGTGAGGGCACAGAATGACTCCTGGTCCTGTGAGGACACAGACTGTCCAGTGGCCATGTGAGAGCACAGTCAGTCTCCAGGACTTGTGAAGACACTGACTGTATCCTGGCCCTGTGAGGGCACAGACTGTCCCCTGGCCCTGTGAAGACACAGACTGTATTCTGGCCCTGTGAGGACACAGACTGTCTCCTGGCCCTGTGAGGACACAGACTGTGTCCTGGCCCTGTGAGGGCACAGACTGTCTCCTGGCCCTGTGAGGACACAGACTGTCTCCAGGCCCTGTGAGGACACAGAATGTATCCTGGACCTGTGAGGACACAGACTGTATCCTGGCCTTGTGAGGACACAGACTGTCTCCTGGCCCTGTGAGTGCACAGAGAGTTTCCAGGCCCTGTGAGGACACAGATTGTCCCCTTGCCCTGTGAGGGCACAGACTGTATCCTGGCCCTGTGAGGGCACAGGAAGTCTCCAGGCCCTGTGAGGACACAGACTGTCTCCAGGCCCTGTGAGGGCACAGACTGTCTCCTGGTCTTTTGAGGACACAGACTGTATCTTGGCCCTGTGAGGACACAGACTATCTCCTGGCCTTGTGAGGGCACAGACGGTCTCCTGGTCCAGTGAGGACAAAGAATTTATCCTGGTCCAGTGAGGACACAGACTGTATCCTGGTCCTGTGAGGGCAGAGACTGTATCCTGGCCCTGTGAGGACACAGACTGTATCCTGGCCCTGTGAGGACACAAACTGTCTCCTGGTCCTGTGAGGACACAGACTGTATCCTGGCCCAGTGAGGACACAGATTGTCTCCTGGCCTTTTGAGGACACAGACTGTATCTTGGCCATGTGAGGGCACAGACTGTCTCCTGGCCTTTTGAGGACTCAGACTGTATCCTGGCCTTGTGAGAGCACAGACTGTCTCCTGGCCTTTTGAGGACACAGACTGTCTCCTGGCCCTGGGAGGTCACAGACTGTATCCTGGCCCTGTGAGGACACAGACTCTATCCTGGACCTGTGAGGACACAGACTGTATCCTGGTCCTGTGAGGTCATAGACTGTATCCTGGCCCTGTGAGGGCACAGACTGTTCCCTGACCATGTGCGGACACAGACTGTATCCTGGCCCTGTGAGGGCACAGACTGTACCCTGGCCCTTTGATTGCACAGACTCCTCCTGGCCCTGTGAGGACACAAACTGTCTCCAGGCCCTGTGAGGACACAGACTGTCCCCTGGCCCTGGGAGGGCACAGACTGTATCCTGGCCCTGTGAGGACACAGACTCTATCCTGGCCCTGTGAGGACACAGACTGTCTCCAGGCCCTTTGAGGACACAGAATGTATCCCGGCCCTGTGGGGACACAGACTGTATCCTGGCCCTGTGAGGTCACAGGCTATATCCTGGCCCTGTGAGGACACAGACTGTCTCCTGGCCTTTTGAGGACACAGACTGTATCCTGGCCCTGTGAGGGCACAGACTGTCTCCTGGCCTTTTGAGGACACTGACTGTATCCTGGCTTTGTGAGGACACAGAATGTATCCTGGCCCTGTGAGGGCACAACCTGTCCTGTGGCCCTGTGACGGTACAGACTGTATCCTGGCCCTGTGAGGACACAGAATGTCTCCTGGTCCTGTGAGGGCACAGAATGTATCCTGGCCCTGTGAGGACACAGACTGTCTCCAGGCCCTGTGAGGACACAGAATGTATCCTGGCCCTGTGGGGACACAGACTGTATCCTGGCCCTGTGAGGTTACAGACTGTATCCTGGCCCTGTGAGGACACAGACTGTCTCCTGGCCTTTTGAGGACACAGACTGTATCCTGGCCCTGTGAGGGCACAGACTGTCTCGTAGCCTTTTGAGGACACTGACTGTATCCTGGCCCTGTGAGGACACAGAATGTATCCTGGCCTTGTGAGAGCACAGACTGTTTCCTGGCCTTTTGAGGACACAGAGTGTCTCCTGGCCCTGTGAGGACATAGACTGTCTCCAGGCCCTGTGAGAGCACAGACTGTATCCTGGCCCTGAGAGGACACAGATTGTCTCCAGGCCCTGTGAGAGCACAGACTGTCTCCAGGCCCTGTGAGTACACAGACTATCTCCAGGCCCTGTATGGGCACAGACTGTATCCTGGCCCTGTAAGGACACAGACTGTCTCCTAGTCCTGTGAGGACACAGACTGTCTCCTGGCCCTGTGAGGACACAGAGAGTCGCCAGATCCTGTGAGGACACAGACTGTCCCCTTGCCTTGTGAGGGCACAGACTGTATCCTGGCCCTGTGAGGGCACAGACTGTCTCCTGAAACTGTGAGGACACAGACTATCTCCTGGTCCTGTGAGGGCATAGAATGACTCCTGGTCCTGTGAGGACGCAGACTGTCCCCTGGCCATGTGAGAGCACAGACAGTCTCCAGGACTTGTGAAGACACAGACTGTATCCTGGCCCTGTGAGGGCACAGACTTTCCCCTGGCCCTGTGAAGACACAGACTGTATCCTGGCCCTGTGAGGACACAGACTGTATCCATGCCCTGTGAGGGCACAGACTGTATCCTGGCCCTGTGAGGACACAGACTCTATCCTGGTCCTGTGAGGACACAGACTGTCCCCTGGCCCTGTGAGGGTACAGAGTGTATCCTGGCCCTGTGAGGGCACAGACAGTCTCCAGGCCCTGTGAGGACACAGACTGTCTCCTGGTCCAGTGAGGGCACAAACTGTATCCTGGTCCTGTGAGGGCACAAACTGTATCCTGGCCCTGTGAGGACACAGACTGTATCCTGGTCCTGTGAGGACACAAACTGTCTCCTGGTCCAGTGAGGACACAGACTGTATAGTGGTCCTGTGAGGACACAGACTGTCTCCTGGCCTTTTGAGGACACAGACTGTAGACTGGCCCTGTGAGGACACAGACGGTCTCCTGGCTTTTTGAGGACACTGACTGTATCCTGGCCCTGTTAGGACACAGACTGTCTCCTGGCCTTGTGAGGGCACAGACTGTCTCCTGGCACTGTGAGGACACAGACTGTCTCCTGGTCCAGTGAGGACAAAGACTTTATCCTGGTCCTGTGAGGGCACAGACTGTCTCCTGGTCCAGTGAGGACACAGACTGTATCCTGGTCCTGTGAGGGCACAGACTGCATCCTGGCCCTGTGAGGACACAGACTGTATCCTGGCCCTGTGAGGTCACAGACTATATCCTGGCCCTGTGAGGACACAGACTGTCGCCTGGCTTTTTGAGGACACAGACTGTATCCTGGCCCTGTGAGGACGCAAACTGTCTCCTGGTCCTGTGAGGACACAGACTGTATCCTGGCCCAGTGAGGACACAGATTGTCTGCTGGCCTTTTGAGGACACAGACTGTATCCTGGCCATGTGAGGGCACAGACTGTCTCCAGGCCTTTTGAGGACACAGACTGTATCCTGGCCCTGTGAGAGCACAGACTGTCTCCTGGCCTTTTGAGGACACAGACTGTTTCCTGGCCCTGTGAGGGCACAGAATGTCTCCTGGCCTTGTGAGGACACAGACTGTCTCCTGGCCCTGTGAGGACACAGAAGTTATCCTGGCCCTGTGAGGGCACAGACAGTCCTGTGGCCCTATTAGGGCACAGACTGTATCCTGGCCCTGTGAGGACACAGACTGTCTCCTGGTCCTGTGAGGGCACAGACTGTATCCTGGCCCTGTGAGGACACAGACTGTCTCCAGGCCCTGTGAGGACACAGACTGTATCCTGGCCCTGTGAGGACACAGACTGTATCCTGGCCCTGTGAGGACACGGACTGTATCCTGGCCCTGTGAGGGCACAGACTGTCTCCTGGCCTTTTGAGGACACAGACTGTATCCTGGCCCTGTGAGGGCACAGACAGTCTCCTGGCCTTGTGAGGGCACAGAAAGTCTTCTGGCCTTTTGAGGACACAGAATGTATCCTGGCCTTGTGAGAGCACAGACTGTCTCCTGGCCTTTTGAGGACACAGACTGTTTCCTGGCCCTGTGAGGACACAGATTGTCTCCTGGCCTTTTGAGGACACAGAGTGTCTCCTGGCCCTGTGAGGACACAGACTGTCTCCAGGCCCTGTATGGGCGCAGACTGTATCCTGGCCCTGTAAGGACACAGACTGTCTCCTAGACCTGTGAGGACACAGACTGTCTCCTGGCCCTGTGAGGACACAGAGAGTCGCCAGGCCCTGTGAGGACACAGACTGTCCCCTTGCCCTGTGAGGGCACAGACTGTCCCGTGGCCTTGTGAGGGCACAGACTGTATCCTGGCCCTGTGAGGGCACAGACTGTCTCCTGACACTGTCAGGACACAGACTGTCTCCTGGTCCTGTGAGGGCACAGAATGACTCCTGGTCCTGTGAGGACACAGACTGTCCGCTGGCCATGTGAGAGCACAGACAGTCTCCAGGACTTGTGAAGACACAGACTGTATCCTGGCCCTGTGAGGGCACAGACTTTCCCCTGGCCCTGTGAAGACACAGACTGTATCCTGGCCCTGTGAGGGCACAGACTGTATCCATGCCCTGTGAGGGCACAGACTGTCCCCTGGTCCTGTGAGGACACAGACTGTCTCCAGGCCCTGTCAGGGGACAGACTGTCTCTTGACCATGAGAGGACACAGAGTGTATCCTGGCCCTGTGAGGACACAGACTGCATCCTGGTCCTGTGAGGACACAGCTTGTCTCCTGGTCCTTTGAGGACACAGACTGTATCCTGGCCCTGTGAGGGCACAGACAGTATCCTGGCCCTGTGAGGACACAGACTGTGTCCTTGTCCTGTGAGGACACAAACTGTCTCTTGGTCCTGTGAGGCCACAGACTGTATCCTGGAACTGTGAAGACACAGACTGTCTCCAGGCCTTGTGAAGGAACAGACTGTCTCCTGTCCCTTTGAGGACACAGACTGTATACTGGCCCTTTGAGGGCACAGACTGTCTCCTGGCTTTTTGAGGACACTGACTGTATCCTGGCCCTGTTGGGATACGGACTGTCTCCTGGCCTTGTGAGGGCACAGACTGTCTCCTGGCACTGTGAGGACACAGACTGTCTCCTGGTCCAGTGAGGACAAAGACTTTATCCTGGTCATGTGAGGGCACAGACTGTCTCCTGGTCCATTGAGGACACAGACTGTATCCGGGTCCTGTGAGGGCACAGACTGTATCCTGGCCCTTTGAGGACACAAACTGTCTGCTGGTCCTGTGAGGACACAGACTGTCTCCTGGTCCAGTGAGGACAAAGACTTTATCCTGGTCCTGTGAGGGCACAGACTGTCTCCTGGTCCATTGAGGACACAGACTGTATCCGGGTCCTGTGAGGGCACAGACTGTATCCTGGTCCTGTGAGGACACAAACTGTCTGCTGGTCCTGTGAGGACACAGACTGTATCCTGGCCCAGTGAGGACACAGATTGTCTCCTGACCTTTTGAGGACACTGACTGTATCCTGGCCATGTGAGGGCACAGACTTTCTCCTGGCCTTTTGAGGACACAGACTGTATCCTGGCCTTGTGAGAGCACAGACTGTCTCCTGGCCTTTTGAGGACACAGACTGTTTCCTGGCCCTGTGAGGGCACAGAATGTCTCCTGGCCTTTTGAGGACACAGACTGTCTCCTGGCCCTGGGAGGTCACAGACTGTATCCTGGCCCTGTGAGGACACAGACTCTCTCCTGGACCTGTGAGGACACAGACTGTATCCTGGCCCTGTGAGGGCACAGACTGTCTCCTAGCCTTTTGAGGACACTGACTGTATCCTGGCCCTGTGAGGACACAGAATGTATCCTGGCCCTGTGAGGGCACAACCTGTCCTGTGGCCCTGTGACGGTACAGACTGTATCCTGGCCCTGTGAGGACACAGAATGTCTCCTGGTCCTGTGAGGGCACAGAATGTATCCTGGCCCTGTGAGGACACAGACTGTCTCCAGGCCCTGTGAGGACACAGAATGTATCCTGGCCCTGTGGGGACACAGACTGTATCCTGGCCCTGTGGGGACACAGACTGTATCCTGGCCCTGTGAGGACACAGACTGTCTCCTGGCCTTTTGAGGACACAGACTGTATCCTGGCCCTGTGAGGGCACAGACTGTCTCCTAGCCTTTTGAGGACACTGACTGTATCCTGGCCCTGTGAGGACACAGAATGTATCCTGGCCTTGTGAGAGCACAGACTGTCTCCTGGCCTTTTGAGGACACAGAGTGTCTCCTGGCCCTGTGAGGACATAGACTGTCTCCAGGCCCTGTGAGCGCACAGACTGTATCCTGGCCCTGAGAGGACACAGATTGTCTCCAGGCCCTGTGAGAGCACAGACTGTCTCCAGGCCCTGTGAGTACACAGACTCTCTCCAGGCCCTGTATGGGCACAGACTGTATCCTGGCCCTGTAAGGACACAGACTGTCTCCTAGTCCTGTGAGGACACAGACTGTCTCCTGGCCCTGTGAGGACACAGAGAGTCGCCAGACCCTGTGAGGACACAGACTGTCCCCTGGCCCTGTGAGGGCACAGACTGTATCCTGGCCCTGTGAGGGCACAGACTGTCTCCTGAAACTGTGAGGACACAGACTATCTCCTGGTCCTGTGAGGGCATAGAATGACTCCTGGTCCTGTGAGGACGCAGACTGTCCCCTGGCCATGTGAGAGCACAGACAGTCTCCAGGACTTGTGAAGACACAGACTGTATCCTGGCCCTGTGAGGGCACAGACTTTCCCCTGGCCCTGTGAAGACACAGACTGTATCCTGGCCCTGTGAGGACACAGACTGTATCCATGCCCTGTGAGGGCACAGACTGTATCCTGGCCCTGTGAGGACACAGACTCTATCCTGGTCCTGTGAGGACACAGACTGTCCCCTGGCCCTGTGAGGGTACAGAGTGTATCCTGGCCCTGTGAGGGCACAGACAGTCTCCAGGCCCTGTGAGGACACAGACTGTCTCCTGGTCCAGTGAGGGCACAAACTGTATCCTGGTCCTGTGAGGGCACAAACTGTATCCTGGCCCTGTGAGGACACAGACTGTATCCTGGTCCTGTGAGGACACAAACTGTCTCCTGGTCCAGTGAGGACACAGACTGTATAGTGGTCCTGTGAGGACACAGACTGTCTCCTGGCCTTTTGAGGACACAGACTGTAGACTGGCCCTGTGAGGACACAGACGGTCTCCTGGCTTTTTGAGGACACTGACTGTATCCTGGCCCTGTTAGGACACAGACTGTCTCCTGGCCTTGTGAGGGCACAGACTGTCTCCTGGCACTGTGAGGACACAGACTGTCTCCTGGTCCAGTGAGGACAAAGACTTTATCCTGGTCCTGTGAGGGCACAGACTGTCTCCTGGTCCAGTGAGGACACAGACTGTATCCTGGTCCTGTGAGGGCACAGACTGCATCCTGGCCCTGTGGGGACACAGACTGTATCCTGGCCCTGTGAGGTCACAGACTATATCCTGGCCCTGTGAGGACACAGACTGTCGCCTGGCTTTTTGAGGACACAGACTGTATCCTGGCCCTGTGAGGACGCAAACTGTCTCCTGGTCCTGTGAGGACACAGACTGTATCCTGGCCCAGTGAGGACACAGATTGTCTGCTGGCCTTTTGAGGACACAGACTGTATCCTGGCCATGTGAGGGCACAGACTGTCTCCAGGCCTTTTGAGGACACAGACTGTATCCTGGCCTTGTGAGAGCACAGACTGTCTCCTGGCCTTTTGAGGACACAGACTGTTTCCTGGCCCTGTGAGGGCACAGAATGTCTCCTGGCCTTTTGAGGACACAGACTGTCTCCTGGCCCTGTGAGGACACAGAATGTATCCTGGCCCTGTGAGGGCACAACCTGTCCTGTGGCCCTGTGACGGCACAGACTGTTTCCTGGCCCTGTGAGGACACAGACTGTCTCCTGGTCCTGTGAGGGCACAGAATGTATCCTGGCCCTGTGAGGACACAGACTGTCTCCAGGCCCTGTGAGGACACAGAATGTATCCTGGCCCTGTGGGGACACAGACTGTATCCTGGCCCTGTGAGGTTACAGACTGTATCCTGGCCCTGTGAGGACACAGACTGTCTCCTGGCCTTTTGAGGACACAGACTGTATCCTGGCCCTGTGAGGGCACAGACTGTCTCGTAGCCTTTTGAGGACACTGACTGTATCCTGGCCCTGTGAGGACACAGAATGTATCCTGGCCTTGTGAGAGCACAGACTGTCTCCTGGCCTTTTGAGGACACAGACTGTTTCCTGGCCCTGTGAGGACACAGACTGTTTCCTGGCCTTTTGAGGACACAGAGTGTCTCCTGGCCCTGTGAGGACATAGACTGTCTCCAGGCCCTGTATGGGCGCAGACTGTATCCTGGCCCTGTAAGGACACAGACTGTCTCCTTGTCCTGTGAGGACACAGACTGTCTCCTGGCCCTGTGAGGACACAGAGAGTCGCCAGATCCTGTGAGGACACAGACTGTCCCCTTGCCCTGTGAGGGCACAGACTGTCCCGTGGCCTTGTGAGGGCACAGACTGTATCCTGGCCCTGTGAGGGCACAGACTGTCTCCTGACACTGTGAGGACACAGACTGTCTCCTGGTCCTGTGAGGGCACAGAATGACTCCTGGTCCTGTGAGGACACAGACTGTCCCCTGGCCATGTGAGAGCACAGACAGTCTCCAGGACTTGTGAAGACACAGACTGTATCCTGGCCCTGTGAGGGCACAGACTTTCCCCTGGCCCTGTGAAGACACAGACTGTATCCTGGCCCTGTGAGGACACAGACTGTATCCATGCCCTGTGAGGGCACAGACTGTCCCCTGGTCCTGTGAGGACACAGACTGTCTCCAGGCCCTGTCAGGGGACAGACTGTCTCTTGACCATGAGAGGACACAGAGTGTATCCTGGCCCTGTGAGGACACAGACTGCATCCTGGTCCTGTGAGGACACAAACTGCCTCCTGGTCCTGTGAGGACACAGATTGTATCCTGGTCCTGTGAGGGCACAGACTGTATCCTGGCCCTGTGAGGACACAGACTGTATCCTGGTCCTGTGAGGACACAAACTGTCTCCTGGTCCTGTGAGGACACAGACTGTATCCAGGCCCTGTGAGGACACAGACTGTCTCCTGGCGTTGTGAGGGCACAGACTGTCTCCTGGCCTTTTGAGGACACAGACTGTAGACTGGCCCTTTGAGGGCACAGACTGTCTCCTGGCTTTTTGAGGACACTGACTGTATCCTGGCCCTGTTGGGATACGGACTGTCTCCTGGCCTTGTGAGGGCACAGACTGTCTCCTGGCACTGTGAGGACACAGACTGTCTCCTGGTCCAGTGAGGACAAAGACTTTATCCTGGTCATGTGAGGGCACAGACTGTCTCCTGGTCCATTGAGGACACAGACTGTATCCGGGTCCTGTGAGGGCACAGACTGTATCCTGGCCCTTTGAGGACACAAACTGTCTGCTGGTCCTGTGAGGACACAGACTGTCTCCTGGTCCAGTGAGGACAAAGACTTTATCCTGGTCCTGTGAGGGCACAGACTGTCTCCTGGTCCATTGAGGACACAGACTGTATCCGGGTCCTGTGAGGGCACAGACTGTATCCTGGTCCTGTGAGGACACAACATGTCTGCTGGTCCTGTGAGGACACAGACTGTATCCTGGCCCAGTGAGGACACAGATTGTCTCCTGACCTTTGAGGACACTGACTGTATCCTGGCCCTGTGAGGCACAGACTTTCTCCTGGCCTTTTGAGGACACAGACTGTATCCTGGCCTTGTGAGAGCACAGACTGTCTCCTGGCCTTTTGAGGACACAGACTGTTTCCTGGCCCTGTGAGGGCACAGAATGTCTCCTGGCCTTTTGAGGACACAGACTGTCTCCTGGCCCTGGGAGGTCACAGACTGTATCCTGGCCCTGTGAGGACACAGACTCTCTCCTGGACCTGTGAGGACACAGACTGTATCCTGGTCCTGTGAGGTCACAGACTGTATCCTGGCCCTGTGAGGGCACAGACTGTCCCCTGACCATGTGAGGACACAGACTGTATCCTGGCCCTGTGAGGGCACAGACTGTACCCTGGCCCTGTGAGGGCACAGACTGCCTCCTGGCCCTGTGAGGACACAAACTGTCTCCAGGCCCTGTGAGGACACAGACTGTCCCCTGGCCCAGTGAGGGCACAGACTGTATCCTGGCCCTGTGAGGACACAGACTCTATCCTGGTCCTGTGAGGACACAGACTGTCCCCTGGCCCTGTGAGGGCAACGAGTGTATCCTGGCCCTGTGAGGGCACAGACCTTCTCCAGGCCCTGTGAGGACACAGACTGTCCCCTGGCCCTGTGAGGACACAGACTGTCTCCTGGTCCTGTGAGGGCACAGAATGACTCCTGGTCCTGTGAGGACACAGACTGTCCCCTGGCCATGTGAGAGCACAGTCAGTCTCCAGGACTTGTAAAGACACAGACTGTATCCTGGCCCTGTGAGGGCACAGACTGTCCCCTGGCCCTGTGAAGACACACACTGTATTCTGGCCCTGTGAGGGCACAGACTGTCTCCTGACCATGTGAGGACCCAGACTGTCCCCTGGCCCTGTGAAGACACAGACTGTATTCTGGCCCTGTGAGGGCACAGACTGTCTCCTGACCATGTGAGGACACAGACTGTCTCCAGGCCCTGTGAGGACACAGAATCTATCCTGGACCTGTGAGGACACAAACTGTCTCCTGGCCTTTTGAGGACACAGACTGTATCCTGGCCTTGTGAGAGCACAGACTGTCTCCTGGCCTTTTGAGGACACAGACTGTCTCCTGGCCCTGTGAGTACACAGAGAATTTCCAGGCCCTGTGAGGACACAGACTGTCCCCTTGCACTGTGAGGGCACAGACTGTATCCTGGCCCTGTGAGGGCACAGAAAGTCTCCAGGCCCTGTGAGGACACAGACTGTCTCCAGGCCCTGTGAGGGCACAGACTGTCTCCTGGCCTTTTGAGGACATAGACTGTAGACCGGCCCTTTGAGGGCACAGACTGTCTCCTGGCTTTTTGAGGACACTGACTGTATCCTGGCCCTGTGAGGACACAGACTGTCTCCTGGCCTTGTGAGGGCACAGACTGTCTCCTGGCACTGTGAGGACACAGACTGTCTCCTGGTCCAGTGAGGACAAAGACTTTATTCTGGTCCAGTGAGGACACAGACTGTATCCTGGTCCTGTGAGGGCAGAGACTGTATCCTGCCCCTGTGAGGACACAGACTGTATCCTGGTCCTGTGAGGACACAAACTGTCTCCTGGTCCTGTGAGGACACAGACTGTATCCTGGCCCAGTGAGGACACAGATTGTGTCCTGGCCTTTTGAGGACACAGACTGTATCCTGGCCATGTGAGGGCACAGACTGTCTCCTGGCCTTTTGAGGACTCAGACTGTATCCTGGCCTTGTGAGAGCACAGACTGTCTCCTGGCCTTTTGAGGACACAGACTGTTTCCTGGCCCTGTGAGGGCACATAATGTCTCCTGGCCTTTTGAGGACACAGACTGTCTCCTGGCCCTGGGTGGTCACAGACTGTATCCTGGCCCTGTGAGGACACAGACTGTATCCTGGACCTGTGAGGACACAGACTGTATCCTGGTCCTGTGAGGTCATAGACTGTATCCTGGCCCTGTGACGGCACAGACTGTTCCCTGACCATGTGAGGACACAGACTGTACCCTGGCCCTTTGAGGGCACAGACTGCCTCCTGGCCCTGTGAGGACACAAAATGTCTCCAGGCCCTGTGAGGACACAGACTGTCCCCTGGCCCTGTGAGGGCACAGACTGTATCCTGGCCCTGTGAGGACACAGACTCTATCCTGGTCCTGTGAGGACACAGACTGTCTTCTGGCCCTGTGAGTACACAGACTGTCTCCAGGCCCTGTGAGGACACAGAATGTATCCTGGCCCTGTGGGGACACAGACTGTATCCTGGCCCTGTGAGGTCACAGACTATATCCTGGCCCTGTGAGGACACAGACTGTCTCCTGGCCTTTTGAGGACACAGACTGTCTCCTGGCCCTGTGAGTACACAGAGAATTTCCAGGCCCTGTGAGGACACAGACTGTCCCCTTGCCCTGTGAGGGCACAGACTGTATCCTGGCCCTGTGAGGGCACAGAAAGTCTCCAGGCCCTGTGAGGACACAGACTGTCTCCAGGCCCTGTGAGGGCACAGACTGTCTCCTGGCCTTTTGAGGACACAGACTGTAGACTGGCCCTTTGAGGACACAGACTGTCTCCAGGCCCTGTGAGGGCACAGACTGTCCCCTGGCCCTGGGAGGGCACAGACTGTATCCTGGCCCTGTGAGGACACACACTGTATTCTGGCCCAGTGAGGGCACAGAATGTCTCCTGGCCTTTTGAGGACACAGACTGTTTCCTGGCCCTGTGAGGGCACAGAATGTCTCCTGGCCTTTTGAGGACACAGACTGTCTCCTGGCCCTGGGAGGACACAGACTGTATCCTGGCCCTGTGAGGACACAGACTCTCTCCTGGACCTGTGAGGACACAGACTGTATCCTGGTCCTGTGAGGTCACAGACTGTATCCTGGCCCTGTGAGGGCACAGACTGTCCCCTGACCATGTGAGGACACAGACTGTATCCTGGCCCTGTGAGGGCACAGACTGTACCCTGGCCCTGTGAGGGCACAGACTGCCTCCTGGCCCTGTGAGGACACAAACTGTCTCCAGGCCCTGTGAGGACACAGACTGTCCCCTGGCCCAGTGAGGGCACAGACTGTATCCTGGCCCTGTGAGGACACAGACTCTATCCTGGCCCTGTGAGGACACAGACTGTCCCCTGGCCCTGTGAGTTCACAGACTGTATCCTGGCCCTGTGAGGGCACAGACTGTCTCCAGGCCCTGTGAGGACACAGACTGTCCCCTGGCCCTGTGAGGACACAGACTGTCTCCTGGTCCTGTGAGGGCACAGAATGACTCCTGGTCCTGTGAGGACACAGACTGTCCCCTGGCCATGTGAGAGCACAGACACTCTCCAGGACTTGTGAAGACACAGACTGTATCCTGGCCCTGTGAGGGCACAGACTGTCCCCTGGCCCTGTGAAGACACACACTGTATTCTGGCCCTGTGAGGGCACAGACTGTCTCCTGACCATGTGAGGACACAGACTGTCCCCTGGCCCTGTGAAGACACAGACTGTATTCTGGCCCTGTGAGGGCACAGACTCTCTCCTGACCATGTGAGGACACAGACTGTCTCCAGGCCCTGTGAGGACACAGAATCTATCCTGGACCTGTGAGGACACAAACTGTCTCCTGGCCTTTTGAGGACACAGACTGTATCCTGGCCTTGTGAGAGCACAGACTGTCTCCTGGCCCTGTGAGTACACAGAGAATTTCCAGGCCCTGTGAGGACACAGACTGTCCCCTTGCACTGTGAGGGCACAGACTGTATCCTGGCCCTGTGAGGGCACAGAAAGTCTCCAGGCCCTGTGAGGACACAGACTGTCTCCAGGCCCTGTGAGGGCACAGACTGTCTCCTGGCCTTTTGAGGACATAGACTGTAGACCGGCCCTTTGAGGGCACAGACTGTCTCCTGGCTTTTTGAGGACACTGACTGTATCCTGGCCCTGTGAGGACACAGACTGTCTCCTGGCCTTGTGAGGGCACAGACTGTCTCCTGGCACTGTGAGGACACAGACTGTCTCCTGGTCCAGTGAGGACAAAGACTTTATTCTGGTCCAGTGAGGACACAGACTGTATCCTGGTCCTGTGAGGGCAGAGACTGTATCCTGCCCCTGTGAGGACACAGACTGTATCCTGGTCCTGTGAGGACACAAACTGTCTCCTGGTCCTGTGAGGACACAGACTGTATCCTGGCCCAGTGAGGACACAGATTGTGTCCTGGCCTTTTGAGGACACAGACTGTATCCTGGCCATGTGAGGGCATAGACTGTCTCCTGGCCTTTTGAGGACTCAGACTGTATCCTGGCCTTGTGAGAGCACAGACTGTCTCCTGGCCTTTTGAGGACACAGACTGTTTCCTGGCCCTGTGAGGGCACAGAATGTCTCCTGGCCTTTTGAGGACACAGACTGTCTCCTGGCCCTGGGAGGTCACAGACTGTATCCTGGCCCTGTGAGGACACAGACTGTATCCTGGACCTGTGAGGACACAGACTGTATCCTGGTCCTGTGAGGTCATAGACTGTATCCTGGCCCTGTGACGGCACAGACTGTTCCCTGACCATGTGAGGACACAGACTGTACCCTGGCCCTTTGAGGGCACAGACTGCCTCCTGGCCCTGTGAGGACACAAAATGTCTCCAGGCCCTGTGAGGACACAGACTGTCCCCTGGCCCTGTGAGGGCACAGACTGTATCCTGGCCCTGTGAGGACACAGACTCTATCCAGGACCTGTGAGGACACAGACTGTCTTCTGGCCCTGTGAGTACACAGACTGTCTCCAGGCCCTGTGAGGACACAGAATGTATCCTGGCCCTGTGGGGACACAGACTGTATCCTGGCCCTGTGAGGTCACAGACTATATCCTGGCCCTGTGAGGACACAGACTGTCTCCTGGCCTTTTGAGGACACAGACTGTATCCTGGCCCTGTGAGGGCACAGACTGTCTCCTAGCCTTTTGAGGACACTGACTGTATCCTGGCCCTGTGAGGACACAGAATGTATCCTGGCCCTGTGAGGGCACAACCTGTCCTGTGGCCCTGTGACGGTACAGACTGTATCCTGGCCATATGAGGACACAGACTGTCTCCTGGTCCTGTGATTGCACAGAATGTATCCTGGCCCTGTGAGGACACAGCCTGTCTCCAGGCCCTGTGAGGACACAGAATGTATCCTGGCCCTGTGGGGACACAGACTGTATCCTGGCCCTGTGAGGTCACAGACTGTATCCTGGCCCTGTGAGGACACAGACTGTACCCTGGCCCTTTGAGGACACAGACTGTATCCTGGCCCTGTGAGGACACAGACTCTATCCTGGTCCTGTGAGGACACAGACTGTCTCCTGGCCCTTTGAGGACACAGACTGTCTCCAGGCCCTGTGAGGACACAGAATGTATCCTGGCCCTGTGGGGACACAGACTGTATCCTGGCCCTGTGAGGTCACGGACAATATCCTGGCCCTGTGAGGACACAGACTGTCTCCTGGCCTTTTGAGGACACTGACTGTATCCTGGCCCTGTGAGGACACAGAATGTATCCTGGCCTTGTGCGAGCACAGACTGTCTCCTGGCCTTTTGAGGACACAGACTGTTTCTTGTCCCTGTGAGGGCACAGAATGTCTCCTGGCCTTTTGAGGACACAGAGTGTCTCCAGGCCCTGTGAGAGTACAGACTGTCTCCAGGCCCTGTGAGTACACAGACTGTCTCCAGGCCCTGTTTGGGCACAGACTGTATCCTGGCCCTGTAAGGACACAGACTGTCTCCTAGTCCTGTGAGGACACAGACTGTCTCCTGGCCCTGTGAGGACACAGAGAGTCGCCAGACCCAGTGAGGACACAGACTGTCCCCTTGCCCTGTGAGGGCACAGACTGTCCCGTGGCCCGGTGAGGGCACAGACTGTATCCTGGCCCTGTGAGGGCACAGACTTTCCCCTGGCCCTGTGAAGACACAGACTGTATCCTGGCCCTGTGAAGACACAGACTGTATCCATGCCCTGTGAGGGCACAGACTATATCCTGGACCTGTGAGGGCACAGACTGTCCCCTGGCCCTGTGAAGACACAGACTGTATCCTGGCCCTCTGAGGACACAGACTGTCCCCTGGCCCTGCGAGGACACAGACTGTATCCTGGGCCTGTGAGGGCACAGACTTCTCCTGACAATGTGAGGACACAGACTGTCTCCTGGTCCTGTGAGGGCACAGAATGACTCCTGGTCCTGTGAGGACACAGACTGTATCCTGGCCCTGTGAGGGCACAGACTGTCTCCTGACACTGTGAGGACACAGACTGTCTCCTGGTCCTGTGAGGGCACAGAATGTCTCCTGGTCCTGTGAGGACACAGACTGTACCCTGGCCATGTGAGAGCACAGAGAGTCTCCAGGACTTGTGAAGACACAGACTGTATCCTGGCCCTTTGAGGTCACAGACTGCCTCTGGCCCTGTGAAGACACAGACTGTATTCTGGCCCTGTGAGGACATAGACTGTATCCAGGCGCTGTGAGGACACAGACTGTCTCCAGGCCCTGTGAGGGCACAGACTGTCTCCAGGCCCTGTGAGTACACAGACTGTCTCCAGGCCCTGTATGGGCGCAGACTGTATCCTGGCCCTGTAAGGACACAGACTGTCTCCTTGTCCTGTGAGGACACAGACTGTCTCCTGGCCCTGTGAGGACACAGAGAGTCGCCAGATCCTGTGAGGACACAGACTGTCCCCTTGCCCTGTGAGGGCACAGACTGTCCCGTGGCCTTGTGAGGGCACAGACTGTATCCTGGCCCTGTGAGGGCACAGACTGTCTCCTGACACTGTCAGGACACAGACTGTCTCCTGGTCCTGTGAGGGCACAGAATGACTCCTGGTCCTGTGAGGACACAGACTGTCCCCTGGCCATGTGAGAGCACAGACAGTCTCCAGGACTTGTGAAGACACAGACTGTATCCTGGCCCTGTGAGGGCACAGACTTTCCCCTGGCCCTGTGAAGACACAGACTGTATCCTGGCCCTGTGAGGACACAGACTGTATCCATGCCCTGTGAGGGCACAGACTGTCCCCTGGTCCTGTGAGGACACAGACTATCTCCAGGCCCTGTCAGGGGACAGACTGTCTCTTGACCATGAGAGGACACAGACTGTCTCCTGGCCCTGTGAGGACACAGACTGTATGCTGGTCCTGTGAGGACACTGACTGACTCCTGGTCCTGTGAGGACACAGACTGAATGCTGGTCCTGTGAGGGCACAGACTGTATCCTGGCCCTGTGAGGACACAGACTGTATCCTGGTCCTGTGAGGACACAGACTGTCTCCTGGTCCTGTGAGGACACAGACTGCATCCTGGCCCTGTGAGGACACAGACTGTATCCTGGCCTTGTGAGGGCACAGACTGTCTCCTGGCCTTTTGAGGACACAGACTGTAGACTGGCCCTTTGAGGGCACAGACTGTCTCCTGGCTTTTTGAGGACACTGACTGTATCCTGGCCCTGTTAGGACACGGACTGTCTCCTGGCCTTGTGAGGGCACAGACTGTCTCCTGGCACTGTGAGGACACAGACTGTCTCCTGGTCCAGTGAGGACAAAGACTTTATCCTGGTCCTGTGAGGGCACAGACTGTCTCCTGGTCCATTGAGGACACAGACTGTATCCTGGTCCTGTGAGGGCACAGACTGTATCCTGGCCCTTTGAGGACACAAACTGTCTCCTGGTCCTGTGAGGACACAGACTGTCTCCTGGTCCAGTGAGGACAAAGACTTTATCCTGGTCCTGTGAGGGCACAGACTGTCTCCTGGTCCATTGAGGACACAGACTGTATCCGGGTCCTGTGAGGGCACAGACTGTATCCTGGTCCTGTGAGGACACAAACTGTCTGCTGGTCCTGTGAAGACACAGACTGTATCCTGGCCCAGTGAGGACACAGATTGTCTCCTGGCCTTTTGAGGACACTGACTGTATCCTGGCCATGTGAGGGCACAGACTTTCTCCTGGCCTTTTGAGGACACAGACTGTATCCTGGCCTTGTGAGAGCACAGACTGTCTCCTGGCCTTTTGAGGACACAGACTGTTTCCTGGCCCTGTGAGGGCACAGAATGTCTCCTGGCCTTTTGAGGACACAGACTGTCTCCTGGCCCTGGGAGGTCACAGACTGTATCCTGGCCCAGTGAGGGCACAGACTGTCCCCTGACCATGTGAGGACACAGACTGTATCCTGGCCCTGTGAGGGCACAGACTGTACCCTGGCCCTGTGAGGGCACAGACTGCCTCCTGGCCCTGTGAGGACACAAACTGTCTCCAGGCCCTGTGAGGACACAGACTGTCCCCTGGCCCAGTGAGGGCACAGACTGTATCCTGGCCCTGTGAGGACACAGACTCTATCCTGGTCCTGTGAGGACACAGACTGTCCCCTGGCCCTGTGAGGGCACAGAGTGTATCCTGGCCCTGTGAGGGCACAGACCTTCTCCAGGCCCTGTGAGGACACAGACTGTCCCCTGGCCCTGTGAGGACACAGACTGTATCCTGGCCCTGTGAGGACACAGACTCTATCCTGGTCCTGTGAGGACACAGACTGTCTCCTGGCCCTTTGAGGACACAGACTGTCTCCAGGCCCTGTGAGGACACAGACTGTCCCCTGGCCATGTGAGAGCACAGTCAGTCTCCAGGACTTGTGAAGACACAGACTGTATCCTGGCCCTGTGAGGGCACAGACTGTCCCCTGGCCCTGTGAAGACACACACTGTATTCTGGCCCTGTGAGGGCACAGACTGTCTCCTGACCATGTGAGGACACAGACTGTCCCCTGGCCCTGTGAAGACACATACTGTATTCTGGCCCTGTGAGGGCACAGACTGTCTCCTGACCATGTGAGGACACAGACTGTCTCCAGGCCCTGTGAGGACACAGACTCTATCCTGGACCTGTGAGGACACAAACTGTCTCCTGGCCTTTTGAGGACACAGACTGTATCCTGGCCTTGTGAGAGCACAGACTGTCTCCTGGCCTTTTGAGGACACAGACTGTCTCCTGGCCCTGTGAGTACACAGAGAATTTCCAGGCCCTGTGAGGACACAGACTGTCCCCTTGCCCTGTGAGGGCACAGACTGTATCCTGGCCCTGTGAGGGCACAGAAAGTCTCCAGGCCCTGTGAGGACACAGACTGTCTCCAGGCCCTGTGAGGGCACAGACTGTCTCCTGGCCTTTTGAGGACACAGACTGTAGACTGGCCCTTTGAGGACACAGACTGTCTCCAGGCCCTGTGAGGGCACAGACTGTCCCCTGGCCCTGGGAGGGCACAGACTGTATCCTGGCCCTGTGAGGACACAGACTGTATCCTGGTCCTGTGAGGACACAGACTGTCTCCTGGCCTTTTGAGGACACAGACTGTTTCCTGGCCCTGTGAGGGCACAGATTGTCTCCTGGCCTTTTGAGGACACAGACTGTCTCCTGGCCCTGGGAGGACACAGACTGTATCCTGGCCCTGTGAGGACACAGACTCTCTCCTGGACCTGTGAGGACACAGACTGTATCCTGGTCCTGTGAGGTCACAGACTGTATCCTGGCCCTGTGAGGGCACAGACTGTCCCCTGACCATGTGAGGACACAGACTGTATCCTGGCCCTGTGAGGGCACAGACTGTACCCTGGCCCTGTGAGGGCACAGCCTGCCTCCTGGCCCTGTGAGGACACAAACTGTCTCCAGGCCCTGTGAGGACACAGACTGTCCCCTGGCCCAGTGAGGGCACAGACTGTATCCTGGCCCTGTGAGGACACAGACTCTATCCTGGTCCTGTGAGGACACAGACTGTCCCCTGGCCCTGTGAGGGCAACGAGTGTATCCTGGCCCTGTGAGGGCACAGACCTTCTCCAGGCCCTGTGAGGACACAGACTGTCTCCTGGTCCTGTGAGGGCACAGAATGACTCCTGGTCCTGTGAGGACACAGACTGTCCCCTGGCCATGTGAGAGCACAGTCAGTCTCCAGGACTTGTAAAGACACAGACTGTATCCTGGCCCTGTGAGGGCACAGACTGTCCCCTGGCCCTGTGAAGACACACACTGTATTCTGGCCCTGTGAGGGCACAGACTGTCTCCTGACCATGTGAGGACACAGACTGTCCCCTGGCCCTGTGAAGACACAGACTGTATTCTGGCCCTGTGAGGGCACAGACTGTCTCCTGACCATGTGAGGACACAGACTGTCTCCAGGCCCTGTGAGGACACAGAATCTATCCTGGACCTGTGAGGACACAAACTGTCTCCTGGCCTTTTGAGGACACAGACTGTATCCTGGCCTTGTGAGAGCACAGACTGTCTCCTGGCCTTTTGAGGACACAGACTGTCTCCTGGCCCTGTGAGTACACAGAGAATTTCCAGGCCCTGTGAGGACACAGACTGTCCCCTTGCACTGTGAGGGCACAGACTGTATCCTGGCCCTGTGAGGGCACAGAAAGTCTCCAGGCCCTGTGAGGACACAGACTGTCTCCAGGCCCTGTGAGGGCACAGACTGTCTCCTGGCCTTTTGAGGACATAGACTGTAGACCGGCCCTTTGAGGGCACAGACTGTCTCCTGGCTTTTGAGGACACTGACTGTATCCTGGCCCTGTGAGGACACAGACTGTCTCCTGGCCTTGTGAGGGCACAGACTGTCTCCTGGCACTGTGAGGACACAGACTGTCTCCTGGTCCAGTGAGGACAAAGACTTTATTCTGGTCCAGTGAGACACAGACTGTATCCTGGTCCTGTGAGGGCAGAGACTGTATCCTGCCCCTGTGAGGACACAGACTGTATCCTGGTCCTGTGAGGACACAGACTGTATCCTGGTCCTGTGAGGACACAGACTGTATCCTGGCCCAGTGAGGACACAGACTGTGTCCTGGCCTTTTGAGGACACAGACTGTATCCTGGCCCTGTAAGGGCACAGACTGTCTCCTGGCCTTTTGAGGACACAGACTGTATCCTGGCCCTGTGACAGCACAGACTGTCTCCTGGCCTTTTGAGGACGCAGACTGTTTCCTGGCCCTGTGAGGACACAGACTGTATCCTGGCCCTGTGAGGGCACAGACTGTCTCCTGGCCCTGGGAGGTCACAGACTGTATCCTGGCCCTGTGAGGACACAGACTGTATCCTGGACCTGTGAGGACACAGACTGTATCCTAGTTCTGTGAGGTCATAGACTGTATCCTGGCCCTGTGACGGCACAGACTGTTCCCTGACCATGTGAGGACACAGACTGTACCCTGGCCCTTTGAGGGCACAGACTGCCTCCTGGCCCTGTGAGGACACAAAATGTCTCCAGGCCCTGTGAGGACACAGACTGTCCCCTGGCCCTGTGAGGGCACAGACTGTATCCTGGCCCTGTGAGGACACAGACTCTATCCTGGTCCTGTGAGGACACAGACTGTCTTCTGGCCCTGTGAGTACACAGACTGTCTCCAGGCCCTGTGAGGACACAGAATGTATCCTGGCCCTGTGGGGACACAGACTGTATCCTGGCCCTGTGAGGTCACAGACTATATCCTGGCCCTGTGAGGACACAGACTGTCTCCTGGCCTTTTGAGGACACAGACTGTATCCTGGCCCTGTGAGGGCACAGACTGTCTCCTAGCCTTTTGAGGACACTGACTGTATCCTGGCCCTGTGAGGACACAGAATGTATCCTGGCCCTGTGAGGGCACAACCTGTCCTGTGGCCCTGTGACGGTACAGACTGTATCCTGGCCGTGTGAGGACACAGACTGTCTCCTGGTCCTGTGATTGCACAGAATGTATCCTGGCCCTGTGAGGACACAGACTGTCTCCAGGCCCTGTGAGGACACAGAATGTATCCTGGCCCTGTGGGGACACAGACTGTATCCTGGCCCTGTGAGGACACAGACTTTATCCTGGCCCTGTGAGGACACAGACTGTATCCTGTTCCTGTGAGGACACAGACTCTATCCTGGTCCTGTGAGGACACAGACTGTCTCCTGGCCCTGTGAGGACACAGACTGTCTCCAGGCCCTGTGAGGTCACAGAATGTATCCTGGCCCTGTGAGGACACAGACTGTATCCTGGCCCTGTGAGGTCAGACATTCTCCAGGCCCAGTGAGGACACAGACTGTCTCCTGGCCTTTTGAGGACACAGACTGTATCCTGGCCCTGTGAGGACACAGAATGTATCCTGGCCTTGTGCGAGCACAGACTGTCTCCTGGCCTTTTGAGGACACAGACTGTTTCTTGTCCCTGTGAGGGCACAGAATGTCTCCTGGCCTTTTGAGGACACAGAGTGTCTCCAGGCCCTGTGAGAGTACAGACTGTCTCCAGGCCCTGTGAGTACACAGACTGTCTCCAGGCCCTGTTTGGGCACAGACTGTATCCTGGTCCTGTAAGGAAACAGAATGTCTCCTAGTCCTGTGAGGACACAGACTGTCTCCTGGCCCTGTGAGGACACAGAGAGTCGTCAGGCCCTGTGAGGACACAGACTGTCCCCTGGCCCTGTGAGGGCACAGACTGTCTCCTGGCCCTGTGAGGGCACAGACTGTATCCTGGCCCTGTGAGGGCACAGACTGTCCCCTGGCCCTGTGAAGACACAGACTGTATCCTGGCCCTGTGAGGACACAGACTGTATCCAGGCCCTGTGAGGGCACAGACTATATCCTGGACCTGTGAGGGCACAGACTGTCCCCTGGCCCTGTGAAGACACAGACTGTATCCTGGCCCTCTGAGGACACAGACTGTCCCCTGGCCCTGCGAGGACACAGACTGTATCCTGGGCCTGTGAGGGCACAGACTTCTCCTGACAATGTGAGGACACAGACTGTCTCCTGGTCCTGTGAGGGCACAGAATGACTCCTGGTCCTGTGAGGACACAGACTGTATCCTGGCCCTGTGAGGGCACAGACTGTCTCCTGACACTGTGAGGACACAGACTGTCTCCAGGCCCTGTGAGGGCACAGACTGTCTCCTGGCCTTTTGAGGACATAGACTGTAGACCGGCCCTTTGAGGGCACAGACTGTCTCCTGGCTTTTTGAGGACACTGACTGTATCCTGGCCCTGTGAGGACACAGACTGTCTCCTGGCCTTGTGAGGGCACAGACTGTCTCCTGGCACTGTGAGGACACAGACTGTCTCCTGGTCCAGTGAGGACAAAGACTTTATTCTGGTCCAGTGAAGACACAGACTGTATCCTGGTCCTGTGAGGGCAGAGACTGTATCCTGCCCCTGTGAGGACACAGACTGTATCCTGGTCCTGTGAGGACACAAACTGTCTCCTGGTCCTGTGAGGACACAGACTGTATCCTGGCCCAGTGAGGACACAGATTGTGTCCTGGCCTTTTGAGGACACAGACTGTATCCTGGCCATGTGAGGGCACAGACTGTCTCCTGGCCTTTTGAGGACTCAGACTGTATCCTGGCCTTGTGAGAGCACAGACTGTCTCCTGGCCTTTTGAGGACACAGACTGTTTCCTGGCCCTGTGAGGGCACAGAATGTCTCCTGGCCTTTTGAGGACACAGACTGTCTCCTGGCCCTGGGAGGTCACAGACTGTATCCTGGCCCTGTGAGGACACAGACTGTATCCTGGACCTGTGAGGACACAGACTGTATCCTGGTCCTGTGAGGTCATAGACTGTATCCTGGCCCTGTGACGGCACAGACTGTTCCCTGACCTTGTGAGGACACAGACTGTATCCTTACCCTTTGAGGGCACAGACTGCCTCCTGGCCCTGTGAGGACACAGACTGTCTCCAGGCCCTGTGAGGACACAGACTGTCTCCTGGCCCTGTGAGGGCACAGACTGTATCCTGGCCCTGTGAGGACACAGACTCTATCCTGGGCCTGTGAGGACACAGACTGTCTCCTGTCCCTGTGAGTACACAGACTGTCTCCAGGCCCTGTGAGGACACAGAATGTATCCTGGCCCTGTGAGGACACAGACTGTATCCTGGCCCTGTGAGGTCACAGACTATATCCTGGCCCTGTGAGGACACAGACTGTCTCCTGGCCTTTTGAGGACACAGACTGTATCCTGGCCCTGTGAGGGCACAGACTGTCTCCTAGCCTTTTGAGGACACTGACTGTATCCTGGCCCTGTGAGGACACAGAATGTATCCTGGCCCTGTGAGGGCACAACCTGTCCTGTGGCCCTGTGACGGTACAGACTGTATCCTGGCCGTGTGAGGACACAGACTGTCTCCTGGTCCTGTGATTGCACAGAATGTATCCTGGCCCTGTGAGGACACAGACTGTCTCCAGGCCCTGTGAGGACACAGAATGTATCCTGGCCCTGTGGGGACACAGACTGTATCCTGGCCCTGTGAGGACACAGACTGTACCCTGGCCCTTTGAGGACACAGACTGTATCCTGGCCCTTTGAGGACACAGACTCTATCCTGGCCCTGTGAGGACACAGACTGTCTCCTGGCCCTGTGAGGACACAGACTGTCTCCAGGCCCTGTGAGGACACAGAATGTATCCTGGCCCTGTGAGGACACAGACTGTATCCTGGCCCTGTGAGGTCACGGACAATATCCTGGCCCTGTGAGGACACAGACTGTCTCCTGGCCTTTTGAGGACACTGACTGTATCCTGGCCCTGTGAGGACACAGAATGTATCCTGGCCTTGTGCGAGCACAGACTGTCTCCTGGCCTTTTGAGGACACAGACTGTTTCTTGTCCCTGTGAGGGCACAGAATGTCTCCTGGCCTTTTGAGGACACAGAGTGTCTCCAGGCCCTGTGAGAGTACAGACTGTCTCCAGGCCCTGTGAGTACACAGACTGTCTCCAGGCCCTGTTTGGGCACAGACTGTATCCTGGCCCTGTAAGGACACAGACTGTCTCCTAGTCCTGTGAGGACACAGACTGTCTCCTGGCCCTGTGAGGACACAGAGAGTCGCCAGGCCCTGTGAGGACACAGACTGTCCCCTGGCCCTGTGAGGGCACAGACTGTCTCCTGGCCCTGTGAGGGCACAGACTGTATCCTGGCCCTGTGAGGGCACAGACTTTCCCCTGGCCCTGTGAAGACACAGACTGTATCCTGGCCCTGTGAAGACACAGACTGTATCCATGCCCTGTGAGGGCACAGACTATATCCTGGACCTGTGAGGGCACAGACTGTCCCCTGGCCCTGTGAAGACACAGACTGTATCCTGGCCCTCTGAGGACACAGACTGTCCCCTGGCCCTGCGATGACACAGACTGTATCCTGGGCCTGTGAGGGCACAGACTTCTCCTGACAATGTGAGGACACAGACTGTCTCCTGGTCCTGTGAGGGCACAGAATGACTCCTGGTCCTGTGAGGACACAGACTGTATCCTGGCCCTGTGAGGGCACAGACTGTCTCCTGACACTGTGAGGACACAGACTGTCTCCTGGTCCTGTGAGGACACAGACTGTACCCTGGCCATGTGAGAGCACAGAGAGTCTCCAGGACTTGTGAAGACACAGACTGTATCCTGGCCCTTTGAGGTCACAGACTGCCTCTGGCCCTGTGAAGACACAGACTGTATTCTGGCCCTGTGAGGACATAGACTGTATCCAGGCGCTGTGAGGACACAGACTGTCTCCAGGCCCTGTGAGGGCACAGACTGTCTCCAGGCCCTGTGAGTACACAGACTGTCTCCAGGCCCTGTATGGGCGCAGACTGTATCCTGGCCCTGTAAGGACACAGACTGTCTCCTTGTCCTGTGAGGACACAGACTGTCTCCTGGCCCTGTGAGGACACAGAGAGTCGCCAGGCCCTGTGAGGACACAGACTGTCCCCTTGCCCTGTGAGGGCACAGACTGTCCCGTGGCCCTGTGAGGGCACAGACAGTCTCCAGGCCCTGTGAGGGCACAGACTGTCTCCTGACACTGTGAGGACACAGACTGTCTCCTGGTCCTGTGAGGGCACAGAATGACTTCTGGCCCTGTGAGGACACAGACTGTCCCCTGGCCATGTGAGAGCACAGACAGTCTCCAGGACTTGTGAAGACACAGACTGTATCCTGGCCCTGTGAGGGCACAGACTTTCCCCTGGCCCTGTGAAGACACAGACTGTATCCTGGCCCTGTGAGGACACAGACTGTATCCATGCCCTGTGAGGGCACAGACTGTCCCCTGGTCCTGTGAGGACACAGACTATCTCCAGGCCCTGTCAGGGGACAGACTGTCTCTTGACCATGAGAGGACACAGAGTGTATCCTGGCCCTGTGAGGACACAGACTGTATCCTGGTCCTGTGAGGACACAAACTGTCTCCTGGTCCTGTGAGGACACAGACTGTATCCTGGTCCTGTGAGGGCACAGACTGTATCCTGGCCCTGTGAGGACACAGACTGTATCCTGGTCCTGTGAGGACACAAACTGTCTCCTGGTCCTGTGAGGACACAGACTGTATCCAGGCCCTGTGAGGACACAGACTGTCTCCTGGCGTTGTGAGGGCACAGACTGTCTCCTGGCCTTTTGAGGACACAGACTGTAGACTGGCCCTTTGAGGGCACAGACTGTCTCCTGGCTTTTTGAGGACACTGACTGTATCCTGGCCCTGTTAGGACACGGACTGTCTCCTGGCCTTGTGAGGGCACAGACTGTCTCCTGGCACTGTGAGGACACAGACTGTCTCCTGGTCCAGTGAGGACAAAGACTTTATCCTGGTCCTGTGAGGGCACAGACTGTCTCCTGGTCCATTGAGGACACAGACTGTATCCTGGTCCTGTGAGGGCACAGACTGTATCCTGGCCCTTTGAGGACACAAACTGTCTGCTGGTCCTGTGAGGACACAGACTGTCTCCTGGTCCAGTGAGGACAAAGACTTTATCCTGGTCCTGTGAGGGCACAGACTGTCTCCTGGTCCATTGAGGACACAGACTGTATCCGGGTCCTGTGAGGGCACAGACTGTATCCTGGTCCTGTGAGGACACAAACTGTCTGCTGGTCCTGTGAAGACACAGACTGTATCCTGGCCCAGTGAGGACACAGATTGTCTCCTGGCCTTTTGAGGACACTGACTGTATCCTGGCCATGTGAGGGCACAGACTTTCTCCTGGCCTTTTGAGGACACAGACTGTATCCTGGCCTTGTGAGAGCACAGACTGTCTCCTGGCCTTTTGAGGACACAGACTGTTTCCTGGCCCTGTGAGGGCACAGAATGTCTCCTGGCCTTTTGAGGACACAGACTGTCTCCTGGCCCTGGGAGGTCACAGACTGTATCCTGGCCCAGTGAGGGCACAGACTGTCCCCTGACCATGTGAGGACACAGACTGTATCCTGGCCCTGTGAGGGCACAGACTGTATCCTGGCCCTGTGAGGTCACAGATTCTATCCTGGCCCTGTGAGGACACAGACTGTCTCCTGGCCTTTTGAGGACACAGACTGTATCCTGGCCCTGTGAGGGCACAGACTGTCCCATGGCCCTGGGAGGGCACAGACTGTGTCCTGGCCTTTTGAGGACACAGACTGTATCCTGGCCCTGTAAGGGCACAGACAGTCTCCAGGCCCTGTGAGGGCACAGACTTTCTCCTGGTCTTGTGAGGACACAGACTGTATCCTGTTACTGTGATGGCACAGACTGTATCCATGAACTGTGAGGACACAAACTCTCTCCAGGCCTTGTGAGGGAACAGAGTGTACCCTGTCCCTGTGTGGACACAGAATGTATCCTGGCCCTGTGGGGACACATACTGTCTCCTAGTCCTGTGAGGACACAGACTTTATCCTGGCCCTGTGTGGACACAGAATGTATCCTGGCCCTGTGAGGACACAGACTGTCTCCTGGTCCTGTGAGGACACAGACTGTATTCATGGACCTGTG